>NC_061100.1:118054514-118094514 GCF_015104395.2 Macrobrachium nipponense
TCCTATTTCAAACTCAGCTGAGCACAAGAGAGATTCACGAGATAAAATTCGATTCTCAACTTTGTTATCCGTGAAAAGTACAGTATAGTATTACCATTTTCTCATACCTGATCAGCCCACTCTGAAAAGAACCAAGTATTCGTAGCGCAGGATCCCATATCGCAACCTTGTTCCTCCTCCGGCTGACTTTCCGCGTCACACGATTCGTCGTCTACTTGTATCCCCCCTAACAGACATCGTACTTCACGACTACGGCTCCCGAAGCCACACGGTGCAGAACAATTGCTCCAGGGGCCCGTGTCCCACTCGGGGGAGGTACTCGGGCAACGACCCATTTCACAAACCTAATAAAGAAGTTTCATTATTGCAGTTTCTATTTTGATTTCCATACAAACTAATTGTTATTCATTTGATTATCCATTTGTATTGTGGGGATGAGACTTTCAACAAAGCAAAGAATGTCCAACTGTTGGGGAAGAAGTGTGTAATTTTTCACAAAAAGAGAACACAGGTCCCAACAACAGTAATAAATACAGATACAGGTTTTTTTTCTTTTTTTTTTTCTTTTTAAACAGAAGTGTCGGAATACTTGTACTATCGTACCTGTGAAGTGGAAACTGAAGGGGGTGACAGACAGGCACCCTCAGGAACCATCATCGTGAACGTCGGAGAAATCTGCTGCTTGCAGATCAACGGCCTCGTTTGGACACCCATCCCACAGGTGACACTGCATGGACCCCACTCACCTGGTGACCATCTGTTGAGCCAAATATGTCGAGTGAATACTATCGTCCCAGTCATATGTTTTTCATAGTTGATGAAATTTAACTGAAAAAAATCTGTCGGCGCTTATTAAAATGCAACCAATAAAAGTTCTTAAGAAAAATATTGGAATTTTAACATTGGCAGCGAAATTTATCGTCTCTTACATTTAAAAAATATTTTATATACAATCTAGTCAACTTGGTACAGAATACATTCCGATTAGATTTGTTTTATCCTTCATGGAAAATATGAACGACCGATGTTATAAAATATGGTGTGATAACCTTTCAATGGCAAATTGTGGAGCTTATCATTTGACTTGTGTAGTTTTAAGAGATATGGCAAACTACACTTTATCTTACCAGCTTCATACACAGGTGAACCGCAAGTAATTTGTTTCTCAAGCTTTAACTTGGAAAGCATAAGCTTACATCGTTGACAGGATGTAAAGTAAGAAGCGAAAAGGAGAATACTGTTAGCTTTATGTATATCTGGTAATCGTGTACTTAATTTTGTGAACAGGACATCATAGTACGGAAAGCCACTAAGAGCAGTCAGTCTTATTCTTTTACAAAAGTGCTTGAGCAATGAAAATACAAATGGTAAGAAAAAAAAAAAAAAAAAAAAAAAAAAAGGCATTTTAAAGAAGCGTGATCTGGTCTACTCCCGGGTTACGCTGATACGCTGTAGGACTACTTTAACAGAATGGAGGAAAGCTATTGAATCCTTAAATATCCTGGTGAGTAGCGAAATTTTACGAGAAATTTTGATAATAAAAAGCAGATTCACTAATGACCCCATACAAATCTTTCATGAACAGTTTACAGCTGGGTTTCCATGAAAAGTGAATGTTCATACATTTCCTACTGGCTTCTTTCTGTGTTAACTATGGGCAAACGGATAACGTTGACTTCGTCACCTTTACTCAAATTTCCACTTGTTCATTGTATCTCAACAGACTGAATCTCGTACATTATATATATCAATTAGTACGTAACTGCGTTTACGATTGAAATCTAGTCGCAATTGCTGAATTGCTAATGTCATATCAGAGGGAAGAAATATGGAACGAAATTAGAAACCACTTACGTAGCTGGACAAGGCTTTAGATTACACATGATTGTATGAGTTTTAGGACGAGGTAGATGCTCACAACGTCTGTCAGAAACCACAGTCTTCTTTCTTCGCCTTTCGCAGGAAAGAATGGTCGTCTGATTACCTGAGGGAGAGCAGGATTGAGTTGATTAAAAGTCAAGTTTGTTTTAAGCTAAACACAAAGGTTGGAATTGGAATATAAAATTTAGGACAAATACCAAGCGCTGGGACATATGAGATCATTCAGCTCTGAAAATAATGTTGGAAAAATTGTTAGGAGGGATGGAAAGTACGATGAGAGAAAGAGAATATGAGCAGACGTCTCGTAAAAGGAAGGGAAAGGTGTGCAGCAAGGGGCCCAAGAGAGGCTGCAAAGAACCTTAAATAATGCCTACATTGCACTAAATGAGATGACACTGACAGCACGAACCCATCCCCAACCTACGGGACCTTTCAACTGAGTGACATATTCATCAGGTCTATGCTTGTCCTTCCATACAACTTTTAATATTCCAGAAGCAACTAACCTCCCCCGCACGGTTTCGAGCAGGGAGTGAAACCTTTTTCAGCCCATTGATATCTCGATCTTTGCTTCCGTCTGCTGCCTCTGTCCTTATTTCGACGACCTGTGCCAGCAACGCCAGAGTCATCCTGTTGCTGTCTACGCCGTCCATTACCGCGCCTCCTGGGGCCTTTCGCCGCTGTCTGTGAAAGTTGGAACCCATTCATCTTTGTTTTCGGTAACAAAATATTTCATAACAGACCACGTGGTGCGTGTGTGTGTGTGTGTATGTGTGTGTGTGAGCCCACTAGTAAACTGTATAGTTTTGCGTTAACTTCTTAAATCTACTTTTCAGTTAAATATATAGGATTCCTTTCACACTGAATATTTTCCAGCATTAACATTCTTGGTTTATATCTTACCATTTCAATAGACGCGAACAGTACGCTAAATATTTACAAGCATTGCAGTAGAAGACAATGAAAAGTAATTTAAATGTAGCTGCAAGTCTTCAGGGAAGCAAAAACTTTTTGCGAAGAATATAAAAACATCAGCTTGGAGTATCCCTAGGGAATCAGACATTTCGATTTCCAAAATACTTACCGTATCATTAGGTGGAGAAAACGAAGATGGAGACACATTTGGCTGTGTCTGTTGAATTCCAACGCCGAATGGTGTTTCTTGGCTGGTTTCTGCAGATGTCCTGGACACTTTTCGATGCCCTGTTTAAACAGCGAAAAATTAGGTGACACATTCTTTACACGTAGTCCCACACGCATATTATATATAGGTATGTATGTATGTATGTATATATATATATATATATATATATATATATATATATATATATATATGTATATATATATAGATATATATAATATATATATATATATATATATATATAATATGCATGTAAACAAACCTCCTTTCCAATAATTTGTACTATTAGCCTTCATTAAGAAAGAGTTCCAAGGTTTTTTTTGTGATTTATATTTACCTTGTCTGCGTTTCCCTCCATGCTGATGTCTTGTCCTGTGAGTACCAGCAGAAGTTTCAGGAATAGGGAGCCCTTTTTCCTCAGAGTGAGGTCTTCTCGAGTGACTTGGAATGTTTGATGGTGGCCTTCTACTTCCCGGATTAGGTTGGATTGGTATCGCAACAGGTCTAAGAGGTATGCTGTTTTGAGGAAATTCTGGTGGAATTCCAGATACCTTTGCACCATCTTGGGGAGGAATAAATCCTTGAACACCAGTTGTTACGCCTCCAGTAATGGTAGTCCTAGAACCATCAGTTTGTTGACCTGCAAGCCCTGATCCAGGAACTCGTACACCTGGTGGCAATGATCCTGGTGATGGCACTCTTGGAAAACCCTGATTGGGTAGATAAGGGTGTCCCCCGGATAGTGGACTACCATCCTTTGGACTGTATGAAGGATTCCATGGTATTGGTAGACTGGAGGAACCTTGTGAAGTTCCTAGAGGAGTTATTGGCTGAAGGTGGGGCAAGACACCAGGGATTCCAGAGGATCCCCTAGTTCCAAGAGCATCTGAGGGTTTCACTGGAGTCCTTGGTTGAGCCACAGTGAAAGATGGATTTATTCCTTGTGTTCCTGTTGCAGGGTTGATACCAGTGCCACTCTGAGCACTTCCCCTCTGGACTGGGACACTACCTGGGTTAAAGCCACCCAGCCCTCTACCTCTGTTTATTCCTCCACTAGGGGTAATTCCAGGGTTCAATGGACCCAAGCTACCAGCTACAATGTTGGGATTATTTGGGCCATATGCCCCTCGTCCAGGAATTAGGGCCTGACTTCCAACCAGTGGGAAAATGCTGGTACTACTGCTGCCTGATGTGGTGGGATTTCTGACACCGAGATTCGGGTTTATGGAACCAATACTTGATGATCCTTGAGGGAATGTTGATGGCGATTGTCCAAGTGTCCCAGATATACCTCCCATGTTAGGCAGAAGTCCTCCACTCGGCGAGCTCAGTGCAGGATTTCCACCTTGGAAGTCTTGAACAGGAAGTCTATATTCATACTTGATACCTGGGTTTGGACTCTGTGATATTAGCTGAAATAAAGCCAACATGGATAGTTAATAAATTGATCTGTCTTTCTTTCAACTAATTTTACAACAGAATTAATGCTTGAAACTAACAATTCTCTTTAAGTATATATTTATCATGTTACAGAAATTTTCATGCACATATTGTAAATTCCTCTAGGCATGATATGCTGTTTCTTTTAGTAAATTGATGTAGAGTATAACACCTGCAAATAGAAATTAGTTTGTAATAACAAAGGAGAGTAAAATTGTTATAATCATGAGGTAAGTAAATGAAAAGGTAAGAGTTTTAGATGGAAATAATCAAAAATTGCGAAGGTAAGAAAACAATAATGATATTAATTAGACGCTAAAGGAAATTTAGCTTTGTGTACCATGAAATACGCTTATTATGACCATTTTCTTTGGTGGGAGTTACTTGGACTAAGTAAATGGGGAACTATTGTAAACACTACGTTCTTGTTGCTCCTCACAGTGATAGCACATCTGAAATGTTATTCTCTTTATTTCTGCATTATGTCTGTCAAAATATGGTGGACTTATTATAAATCAGTAATCAGTACTTGCGCATATCTGGAAAACATTTTTTAAATTATGGCAGAGCTCTAAACGTGACGATGTCAATGTCTTTGATACCACATAAAACCTATTTGGCCTCATATAGTAAAATTAACGTATCACATTACGGTGGCTAAGGAAGAAATAATACAACACCTCCTTGTTGTTTTAAGTAAATTTAGTTACATTAAAATGAATTCCAAAACAAAATAAGGTGAGATCTCGAGCGTGTCTAAATATTAGGCCTAATTAACCTTCATACTAAGGCGTTGTTTACTAAACTATATTGGTGAATCTGAGTTCTTTTTTGAGGTGTACAGTTGCTCCTCATAATAATTAACTTCAAGACTTACCGTAAGTTCGATAGGTTCTCGCAATGGTCCTGGAGCTGTGAGCTGCTCACCGCTGTCTTCATCTGAAGGGGTGTAGGTGAAGGTTGTACCACCGATGAGGTACTGGCCTGCTGCTTGGATGCCCCAATTGCCATTTAGGACATAAGTTCCGTCAGGACGTCGTAGTGCTTTAGAAAATAATAATAATGTTAATAAAAATAAGAAGAAGAAGCTACGACTTGAACGACATCGCCCTAAAACTATATCGATTTCTCCCTCCTCCGAAATCATAAGAATGATCCCTCAATTGTTATCAATATTACTATATTTTATAAAGAAGTATTTTCGCATTTATGAAATCTTACTTTAAAATTACATATCAGTAAAATATGTAATAAAAGCAAAAGAGTAACAGGCGAATAGACCAGAACAACAATCATAGCCCCACATTCAATGTCAATTGACGTTGTTCTTCCTATTTACTTAATTTCATTCCTAGATTGGTCTTAGTTATCGATTTTTGTTACATTTT
This sequence comes from Macrobrachium nipponense, assembly GCF_015104395.2. Classification (NCBI taxonomy): domain Eukaryota; kingdom Metazoa; phylum Arthropoda; class Malacostraca; order Decapoda; family Palaemonidae; genus Macrobrachium; species Macrobrachium nipponense. Next base: position 118,060,365 of record NC_061100.1, read on the forward strand.
AACTCTCCGGCATCTCACATTCATTGCTCTCTTTAACATATTTTGCCTTTCAAGTTTTCGTTTTCAGTCAGAGGCTAATTTTATCTAATCTCGTAGATTCATTTTTAGGTATATCATAGAGTAATCCAATACCTTTACGATCGATAAACCTATGTTTGACCGTATATTTCGATGCCTTGACAAGTATTATATAATGACTTAAAACAGAGACGAAAACTCATTATAGAAGACAACATAAACCAAAGAAGGTTTTACCGAAGAAATTCTTGGAAGGCTTCATTTCAGTGATGGAGAGATTGCAGACCCCGGCTGGGATGGGAGTCACCAGAGAGTATCCATAGGGCAGTGGTGACCTCGTGAAAATACCTGGTTTATTTATAAGAGTAAAGAGAAAACCATTATAGCTGGGTTTAGAAGTTTTGAAAATAAATACGTAGTTATAATTAACGGCAAAATATACATGTTATGTCTTTGTATACCATGGCAAGGTATTAAAAATACTTTGGGAAAAGAAAGAATAGAATTTATGTGAAGACTAATTTTTGGACCTATCCCGGCCCCCCGCCCCCCGTCCCCAGCTGACTTGCATTTTGACTACGCCCATGACTTCAGATAATGAATTTGGCCGATGAAAACAGTTCCTAAGTATATACAAAGTGATAACACCAGGTTCACTTACCAGAGATAATCCTACAGAGATTTCTTTCCCTGGAACAGAGAGCACAAGAGTGAGGTATCCTTCCGATGTGAAGACCTTGCAAAGTCTGTGGACCTCCTTGAAGTGCCTCGGGCTTTGGTAGTCTGGCAGCTGCCTCAGAGTCCTCGGCTGAACCCTGCAAAGTTGCAAATACATAATTACAAGAAATAAGGGCATTATCTTTGCAAATAAATATTTCCACGAGTTGGTAGGAACTTGCTAGAATAAGCTAAATTCAAACAAAACCAGGCAGATTTTTAATGTGTGGGGATGTAGGATAGTACTCACTGGCAAGAATGATTTTGTAAATTTCTACACACACTAAACACACACACACACACACACACACACTAACACACATCACACACACACACACACACACACACACACACCACACATATATATATATATTATATATATATATATATATCACTATATACTATCATACATACATACACACACACACACACACACACACACATATATATATATATATATATATATATATATATATATATACTATATATGTGTGTGTGTGTGTGTGTGTGTGTGTGTGTGTGTATGAATACATGGTTAACATTACACACTCACCCTAAGGCCCACTATCGTTCCTTCGCTGATGCCCGTTTCTCCAATGATCCCAATACCTCTCTTCTTCTTCTCTTCTTCCTGTTCTTCTTCTTCAATTTCTCCTCCAAGTAAGAGAGGATCTGGCGCGGATTCATCTGCGATGATTTCAGTAGAAAAATTCTCTTCCTCGCTGTTGACTACCAAATCCTGTTGACAAAGAGGTTCGCCTTTAATTACTTAGTTTCAGTTTTTTTTCGAGTAAGATAATCAAAAGTCTAGTACTTGTAGCTATTACTTCGCCGAATAAATTACAAATGTGGCAAAGATGGTCGTTTTTGTTTTTTCATATAATCCAAACTCTGTTAGAGGAGACGGCAGTAATGTCGAAAAATATATTTACCGTAATATATATATATATATATATATATATATATATATATATATATATATATATATATATATATATATATATATATATATATATATATATATATATATATATATATGGAATTGTGTTTGTAAAAGTAAGCATGGGAATAAACTTACTCTACTATCAAAGAACCAGTGACAGCCAATGAAAGTACCAAAATCAGATGATATCACTATATATATATATATATATATATATATATATATATATATATATATATATATATATATATATATATATATATAGTGATACATATGAAATTCAGTAACACAAAAGTACATATAACGGCAAAGGAGGGGGCAACAAGAATCTTTCAACTGACAAACACCACCTGCTGGGTGCCCATGAAATGGATGGCGTCATTAGAAGGGAACCTGCCTTTTCTTCGGTACTTCATTACCTGTTCACACCCACAAACACGCCCACGTGGAGAGAGAGAGAGAGAGAGAGAGAGAGAGAGAGAGAGAGAGAGAGAGAGAGAGAGAGCATAAAAATGATAAGTTTGTTGTCAACTTTGACACCAAGGATAACCAAATGTTCAGAGCCTATATGAAAAAAGTTCATTGGAATTAATAAGATAATACAATCCACGTTCAGAACTACACGCCAAAAGAGACCAGGACACTCAAGTCGCAGTTAAGTAATTGATTAAATCACGAAAATTTCACAATGTTGGATAGTACTGTGGTGACAGTGCAAGCTGCGCCTAAAATTAAGCTTGTGTCAAGGTGAAGATTGCCACTGTCATTTATCGAAAGCCACTCCCGGCACCGTGGAGAGATTAGATTTTGTTTTCAAAATCTTACAACTTATCGTTTCATTACGTAATGGAATTTCTCGGATGTCGTTATCATCCTTATTAATTTTACTAGAGATGTTTTATTCATTTGCCATCGTAGTTTATTAGGTTTTCGAGGAATTGAATATGAGTGCAAAATACTTCCTTTATGGTACATAAACGCTCCCACACTGTCCAAATGGTTAGCAGGGTTGCCGTTTTGAGGAATTTCGCGTATTAGTGTGGCTTTCTGGTGACATCTGGCAACCCTTCGTGGCTTTTCCGACCACAGGCCATGGCACTGAAGAAAAAAATTCTTCACTTTGCCTTTTTATGTTTTATTATGAAAATAAAGATATAAAACAAATCCTGCTTATTTATACAAATTAATTTTATTGAAATCCTTTATTTTTCTTCGTCAAAAATACTTTATATTAAGTTAGTGACATGTAGTTTTCTAACATCACGGAAAATAATTCTACATCGGCAAATACGCATTCTAACCATTAAATCATAAATAAAGTAAAAAATCAGATGAACTGCATATGGTAACACTGCTAAAAGCCAATGTTGTGAAGAAAAAACGGCATCACTGATGGTTAGTCCCTCGTGATCGGTAATTAGATATACACGTTACTTTTAATAGTGTATAAAATCTATTGTGTTCAAGGAATAGGCAGATGCATTTTGAGGTTTACACAGATGAAGATCTTTATTAAATAATTCCTGTGGAGTATGCCCAGTTGTTACGAGAACGGCGTCCTTGTGAAAGGTAGGTGCCATGAAAGCCTGAGCTAGGTGCAGAATGAGTCATAGGCCTAATGTTGTTATCCCAATTCCCATGGAGATCAGTGCTCTAGGCTAAATCTGTCTTTATGCAAAATAAAACTACCAATAAAACGTTAGTATCATAATCAGAAGCTCCATCGAAGTCCGATGACAGTATGAAACTTAGGTAGCCTACATGTGATTCCTTACAGAGTCGATTTCGGTCATTGTAGACACAGATTCATTCTTCGGTAAGATACGACTGGACTTTAATACTAAGCTAGTCAGCTTTGTTGGATATTATTTGCTATGTCCTTAATCCGCATATTTACGGCCCGAGATATTTATCTACGAATATTGTTACACGTTTCATGGAGCAAGAGCCTGTTGCAGCGAAAGGCCGTCATAAGGAGTTTTTCGCCTAAGCATAGCCAGCTTACTTGGAACGTCTTTTGAACTGTATTTTCATGAACGGTTCTGAAATCTGATTGGTTCTTTCTTTCTATGGTTCTTTTGTTCTAAGTTTCACCGGATAGACCAAGTGGGATTGTGGAATTCAGGTTTTGCTTGAAAACATTATGCCTCGTTTTTTAGTTATGGTTTCTTCGGTGCTGGATCGGTTTTTAGTCATGGTTTCTTCGGTGCTAACATTTAACACTCCTTGTTCCTATAATTATTTTGGCTGATTTGGTTTTCTATTTTTTTTGTGTTTTAAACATTTCTGGCGTTCATTTAGGTAACGAATTAATAGTTTAAAGAAACCGTAACTCCTTGTGTACAACAATTCAGGGGGGAACGTATTGGGAAACCGTGGTTTTTGGGTCTGGCGAAAACAAAACGAGTGGAATGCTAAGGATGAGTAAATTTATACTTTGAACAATTATTGCATTCTGAAGTTGTATATATGATTTTCCTGTTATTATGAGTATTTTGAATATTTCAGATATAATTTCATTAGCAAATTATTAGGCTAGGCCTAGTAGATAGATACTGACCCCTCTTATATCCTGCATTTAAGGGGACCAAAGTCGACAATAAGGGTTTTTGGGTGGGGTTGAATACAAAAGAGTGGCATATGAGCATGTATTATAACATCCCTGTGGAAGTTCTGATTTTGGTTAAGGTAATGTTTATTGAAGGTTTATAGCGACAAAATGCACTGGGAAATAGTAAGTACAGTGGTACCTCAAGATACGAAAGGCTCAACTTAAGAAAAACTTGAGATATGAAAGCAAATACGAAGATTTTTGCGGCTCTACATACGAAAATTGTTCAAGATACAAAAGGTTGTTGCTGTAAAGTCCGAGATTCGCCCGGACCACCGATAACAATTTTAAAACTCGTGCCCCGCCAACTGAGTAGACTCGCCACCATCCTCCCACTCTCCCATTGGTTCCTGATGCTAGTCACCGCCATAAGATCCTTCTCTCCTATTGGTCAGCATCTCTCCCATGATGCATCTATGTAGCAGCGTGCTCTTTTGGCCACTTCGCGTCATCATCGGTGTTGTACGCACGCGGAATTCGTTCGTTCTATACGATTTTGTTTATTAACGTAAATTCATTAGTGATTTCGTTGTAGTATACTTTATCGTGTTGTGTGAGAACTTTACTACGTATGCATACTACATAACATAATTACGTACAGTATATACGTAGTCACGAGTCCCAAGAAAGTTGAAGTTCACAGAAAGAAGAGGATGCTTTCTTTGGAGACGAAGATGGAGATAATTAAAAAATATGAAGCTGGTATGCGATTGAGTGTGATCGCCAAGGAATACGGCCGAAATCTGCCGACCATAGGCACCATCCTTAAGCAGAAGGATGTCATCAAAGCAGCTACACCTTCCAAGGGCGTAACTATTTTGTCCAGCAAGAGGAGCCACGTGCACGATGAAATGGAAAGGCTGCTTCTTGTCTGGATAAAAGACAAAGAAATCACTGGTGATACAATAACGGAGACGGCAATCTGCCACAAGGCCAGCGCTATTTTCGTCGATTTGATTGCCCAGGCTGAAGACAACAGAGAAGGGACATCGACGCCAACCCCAGAATTCAAGGCTTCTCATAGGTGGTTCGAAAAATTCCGTAAACGGACTGGCATCCATTCAGTGGTGCAGTATGGGGAGGCGGCCAGCTCGGACACGAAAGCAGCCGAAGCATTTATTAAGACGTTCGACAAGATATGACTCAACGAAGGCTACAGTTCTCAGCAAGTCTTCAACAGTGATGAGACTGGCCTTTTTTGGAAAAAAATGCTTCATCGGACGTACATCACGCAGGAAGAGAAGAAGCTACCCGGGCATAAGCTGATGAAAGACAGGCTTACACTCGCACTTTGCTCGAACGCCAGTGGGGATTGCAAGGTGAAGCCCCTACTTGTCTATCATTTGGAGACTCCTCGAGCCTTCAAGGCCCACAACATGCTTAAGGAGAAGCTTCCAGTGATGTGGAGGTCCAATGCGAAAGCCTAGATAATGAGATTTTTGTTCACCGAGTGGGTAAATCTGTGTTTCGGCCTGACAGTGAAGAAATTCTTGGAAGAGAAGCGCCTCCCTCTGAAATGTCTGCTGGTGTTGGACAATGCCTCTACTCACCCTCCTGGCCTCAAGGAAGATATCCTAGTGGAGCATTCGTTTATCAAGATTCTTTATCTTCCGCCTAACACCATCCCTCCCCTCCAGCCCATGGACCAGCAAGTGATATCGAACTTCAAGAAGCTGTATACGAAACATCTTTTCAAGAGATGTTTCGACATCACCGATACCACAAACCTCACCTTGCGTGAATTTTGGAAGGAGCATTTCGATGTTGTGATATGCATCCGACTCATCGACCAAGCTTGGCAGGAGGTTTCGAGGCGAACCTTGAATTCCTTGTGGAGGAAACTCTGGCCTGATGCCATATCCGCCCAAGACTTCGAGGGATTCGATGTGGGCAAAGCTGGTGCTGCAGATTCAGGAACAGTTGATGATCCTGAAACTGTTTCGCAACCAGATCTTGCCGAGATCGTTGCACTCGGCAAGTCCATGTGGCTGGTCGTCGACGAGGACGACATCAATGACCTTCTCGAGGAGCACCAAGAGGAGCTTACGACGGATGACCTGAAGGAGTTGGAGGCCATGCAACACAACGTCGTTCAAGAAGAGTTCTCTCGCAGCGGCGAGGAGGAGGACGACGACTCTATGACAATGGCAGAAATTAAGGATGCTCTAGCTGCTTTTCATAAGGTGCAATCATTCGTAGAAAAGAGACATCCCGAAAAGGCTTACACAGGTCGTATGCTTGCACAGTTCGATGACGTTTGCCTGAGTCATTTCAGGAACATTGTCAAAAGCAGGCAGAAGCAATCTTCCTTGGATAGTTATTTTTTAAAGAGGCCTTTAGTAGGAGTAAGCAAAAAGGAAGAACCAAGTGATACTACGAAAAAACAGAAAGTTGAAAGTGGTGAAGAAGTTTAAAAAAAAAAAAAAAATGTAAAGTATAAAAATAAAAAAAATGTAAAAATAAAAAAAAGACAAAATTTTAATTTTAGTTTTTTGTAAAGTTAAGTGTTACAGTTTTGTTAATGTGTTTCGTAAAGTTTAGTTTATGTTTTCCTGACATTTTTTTATGTGTTTCGTAAAGTTAAGTGTAAGTATTTGCCGTTTGTCCTTCTCTGTCGCCACTTTCGGAGATAGCCTCACTCGAAAGGTAAGCTTCCACATTATACTACATACGTACGTATGTACGTACAGTATTTCTTGTATACCATGTACACTAATACACTTCATTTACAGGTACTATGTATTACATATTAGCAGTACGTATTAAGTTAGGTATTGAATGGTCCAAATTGTTGTAGTATTTCATTGTTTATAGGTCAATTTAGCTTTATTATGAAATTTACTGGGGTATTTTTGGAGGGCTTGGAACAGATTAGCCATTTTATATGTAAAATGCGGTTCAAGATACGAAAAACTCATGATACGAAGGCCGCCTCGGAATGGATTAATTTCGTATCGAGGTACCACTGTACCTGGCATTCTGGTTGGGGTCCAGGTAAGGACCCAGTGCCCTAGGTTAGGTTATGTTATGTGAAGTCATAATCTTATGGGGTTGTGGGGGAGAGGGGCATGGTTGGCCAATTAAGGAACTTGCACTCTAGGTTAGGTTAGGTTGTAGGTCACAACCCTGTTTATTTTGATTTATAGTGTCCTAGGTTAGGTTAGTTGTGGGAGTTTGATTTCCCTTTTCCCTGGCCAAGTAAGGACTATGTTCCCAAGGGTATGTTAGTTAAGATATATATATCCTTGTATTTCACTCCTCTTGTGTTATTCACCACTTAAAAACCAGGTTTCTCTCTCAATTGTAGGATATAAGGGGGTGGGTTGGAAAATCATATTTTCAGCTCCAGAATGTAATTATGGTTGATAAAAACTTCATGCTAGGTAAAAAGATATATATATATATATATATATATATATAATATATATATATATATATTTACTATATAATAGTATATATATAATAATATATATGATAAATATATATATATATATATATATATATATATATATATATATATATATATATATATATATATATTGGAGTGCTATCCAAGTCAAATGAAAGTATGAAATTTATATTGGAAGCATAAGTAAAATAGTCATTACATAATAATATTATGTAATAATGAAACATATATCTTTAGAATTCTCAACTTGTATTTATAGTGTTGTGACCATTTATAGTAATAATAATCGTAATGAGAATAGAATGTTACCTTAATTGTATTCAGTATGGAATTTAGCCATTTTCAATTAGATGATAATATGATTTTAAGGAATTCAACATTTATTCCCCCATCATATGTTGAACAATAATTTGAGACCAGGTGAGAAATTAGGTTTTGGCTGGGTGACAGGGGTAACATTAATGAGTGATAGTCTACTTGGAAGCATCTTAACCTAACCGGATTTCAAGGGCCTTAAACCATGAGAGGAATACAGGGAAGCATACTAGCCTAACATTCATTTTGACCTAACTTAGGTTGCAAAAAATATTTACTGTGTTTGCATATCTCTATTATATATCTATATTCTGTATGTAAATATATATTATATATCTATATACTGTATGTATTTATCTATACATAGATGAGATATTATATTATAAGATATATATATATATATATATATATATATATATATATATATATATATATATATACATATATATATATATATATATATATATATATATTATATATATATATATATATAGATGTATAAATAAGATAGATATTATATATACAAAAGATATATATATATATATATATATGTATGTATATGTATCTATACATACATCTATACATGTATGTATCTAGATATCTGCTATATCTATATAGTATATATCTCATCGAGTTGAAGACGTTGAAACTATGGTAGACTTTGGGAATCACATATTTCCAACACTTTATTTTAACGTTATGGTAGAAATCAGGTACGTACTATTAAAAAAATCAGCCGAAATGAGTAAAAGACATGGTTATGGTAAATCGCATATACAATATTAAAATTTCAGAATATAATGAAGTCCTAATATTAAAAGAAATACCTAAAATTTAAAAACATTAAGAAGTTCGGACGTGATGCTATAAAACATATTCACATTATGGACCAAGGAAATTAACTGCCATCAAGGTTTAAAGCTGACTTATTTAATCTAATCAGTATAGATTCTAAAATCCGAGTTCTTGATCTTTCATGGGTTTTGCCAATAGTTTAAAATCCTCTGTGTTTATAGTTACGTTACATAAATTTTAACAGTGGTCTCATAATTGCTGACTGTAGGTGTCTTACAAGTGGTACGGCTGTTGGTGAACTGACAGCTTTGTGGTGGTCGATTCTAAACTAAACATTCTTGACATAAGAACTGATATAATATTCCAAACTGCACTTGGAACAGGTAAATTTGTACACTAACCGAGAAACATAGTTTTTCTTTACAACTGAAGTATGTTATTATTTTAAAGTTGTTATATAATACTAACCTCAAGACAGTTTGTGGCAGATGTAATTGAAATAGTTCTCTCACTCCCTTACATAATATGTGGTTTACGTATTTAGGTATGTAAGGAACTCTAAAATAACTATATTATATTGTCTCATGGCCCCTCTTTTGATTAACTGGTTTAAATCTGTTGAAAAATCTATGCACGTAACTATAAAATCCTTATTTGTCTAAATGGAGCATGGTTTCGATGATCAGTATTTCAGAGGTGTAAAATATGGTGTAGCTCCGTTCCATAGGAAGTTCTAAGTGTCTTGCTTACAATCGATAGCTTCTCATTGCATAATTATTCAGGCTGACATAGCGGATTCTACTTGTATAACGGCCAGTCGAAGGACTATTTTAGTTATATTTTTGTTGGTCTGTTCTGTAATAAAGTATATACATCAGTGATACACTTGCTATTACGTCAAACACACACACACACACACACACACACACACACACACACACACACACACACACACACATATATATATATATATATATATATATATAATATATATATATATATATATATATATATATATGGTGCGTATGTGTGTTTAGCGTTGTTCACCTGTTTCCAGGGACTTTATCTTTATTAGAAGTACGATCTTTTGAATCAACCAGTTCCATTATAAAATTCTAAGCATCATATTATAACGAGTTCGCAGCCTTGCTGAAGTTTCATTGGAATAGTTTTCATCCCTCATGCCAGTTACATGGCTACTGTCGAGTCCTTAGTGAGTTTTCCAATGTTCCCACTCATGTTCACCTTGTGGTCTCTAATCGACCCTCCCGACCGATTGAAATTCCCCTCGCAGGCTTTCCCCACGTCATTTCTGAGCCGCCAAATTAGGCGCCCTCGTCGTTAAAGGCTTGCTATGGTTACTGCCGAAGGAGTTGCGTTGCTCGTTTAACTAGCAAACGGTCAGAGACCACGACGGATCCACATCATTTGCATATTAGACCTTCAGTTTTAAGACTCGGAAAGCATAGTGGCGTTAACCCGTTGCAAAGGAAATCTTGCGTAAGAAATCTTGCCTACTGAAATCTTCAATATTTGTAGCTTCGTTGTTCATCAGCATCGTCCGGTTGTTATGTTCCATTTCTTAAGTTCTAAATCTCTTATTTGTATTTGAATTGTAGAATTATTGTACTATTTGGTGAGATTATGATCACCTTTCTGTTGCCATTACCCTCACTTTCAAGGACTCCGTGGATTTCAAAAATAGGACGCAGCATTTTAGTTGTCTGTGAAAGGAAACTATTGAGGTGGCTATTTGTCTCCAATCATCAAACATACCAAATTGCCGCCCTCTAGCCTCAATAGTTTCTATTTCATTTAACGTTAAAGTTAACGATGATCGTGCGTCTGGCACCGCTACAGGTGCCAATAACACAGGCCACCACCAGGCCGTGGCCGAAAGTTTCACGGGCCGCGGCTGGGAGTTTCATGGGCCACGGCTGACAGTTCATTTGTCACATCACTGTACGGAGGAGGAGGAGGAGAGAGAGAGAGAGAGAGAGAGAGAGAGAGAGAGAGAGAGAGAGAGAGAAGAAATAAAAAGAGCTCCGAATTGACAAAAGCCATTAAATAATTATTTTTTAGATTTTGCTTTCAGTATGATTCGCGTTGGGTTAGATCTCGCGTACATGTGTCAGGAATTTTTCATCTGTCCAACATTGTTATTGATAGAAATATTATAAAGCACAGGAGTTACAAGTTTGTGAAACCATGGTTGGTTGACCTAGGTGTGAATATTCCTAGTGCATTAAACTGGCGTTGTTTGATTTCGTTTAAAAATTCCAAAATTTTCTCAAGTTTTACCATTGGACGTTTCTTCAGCAGTAAAGGTCGATAGACCTACGATGATATTTATGACAAAATATTCTTTTAATTTTAAATAGTTTGTTTGTGTATACGTTCGAATCTGTAAGCAATAAATGTAGTTAAATTACTTTGCTATTTTTTTTTATCTTACACACGATCAGTGATATTTTATTGTTAGAGCGTTTAAATACAGATATAGTCTTGGGCTCATAACGGTAATTTTCCTCAAAAATCTTCTAGATATTCTTTTACTTTTTGTAATACTATCTTGAGCAGCAAGGTTAGGTGCTTACACCGTCTTTTCTGAGGCATAATATGTCCTGACGCATGGGAAATGTTTATTATTCTTATGCCCATGCATAGCGGAATGTTACGATACACATCTTTATGTAATAACAGGAGCACAGTCATTTATGCAGAGTTCCCTACTGCCATGAGACTTTGAGAAGAAAAAGTGTGAAAATTTTGTATCTGTCCCCTCCCTCCCTTCCCCCCCCCCCCCTGCCCTCAAAACGAAGGGGATTATTCAAGGGCTGAATACTGCGGCCACAGTCGGAGCACTGGACCTTTATTTGGAGGGATTAGAACAACGAGTCAGTCCCTTTCGATCTGATGATGAGTTCGTGAAGAAGGGCAAGTGGACGTTGGAGGGAGGGAAAAAAAAAAAAAAAAAAAAAAAAAAGTGTTCAAGAAAGGCAAGTTCACTGGCGTGGGGTTGGAATGTTGGTCTAGGTTTCCTTACCTTAAATGGTCGTTCTATCTGGTCCGTGTTCAGAGTATAGGCTACCTGATAACTAAAACGAAAGGTTTTCCATTTAGGAAACAGAAGAGGGGGGAAAGAAATAGTGTCTCTTTTGGTTGGAAAAAAATGATTGTCGGTTCGCCGATTCCAGAGGTCCAAATCAGACCTCCTATCCCCCCCTTCACTTTCCACACCTTCGATACTCCTAGCCCACCTTAGAAGGACCCCTGCTGGGACGAAGCTGGGTTAAGCTAAACCGAACAACTGCAAAAACGACTGTGAATTACAAAAAATAAAATAAAAAAGTACTATATTAAAAAGGGAGGAGGCAGTCGAAGACGCGTGGAACCCCCCCCCCCCCCCTCAAAAAAAAAAAAGGGGGGGTGGCCGTTGGTGTCGGGGACGAAGTGGCCTGATAGAAAGAATACACGCTCCTAACTTGCCTCTTCAGTTATAAATGAAAACTTTCACATTAAACCTTCATGACAAGTAACAGCGCGAAAAATTAATCTGATTATGAAACCGCATTCGTGCAAGCGTTGTGCATACCCTAGGAATTGCCTTCAGAAAGTTTAATCTAGCTTTTGAAAATAAATTTCTTCATTTCACGATACCAAACAATCTCTCTCTCTCTCTCTCTCTCTCTCTCTCTCTCTCTCTCTCTCTCTCTCTCGAAACCAACAAAAGTCATCGAGAAGGTTCAGACGTCGGAATTGGATGTGTCGCGAGAAGTATGTATCACTGTTGTGTATAAGAAGGTGAAGCTGGTCTCACACGCATAGCCCATAAAAGAGGTAAAGAAAACACTGTAAACTTTCTATTCCTATACTACATAGTACATCATTTTCTTCGTATTCCCCCTTTCTATTCAGCCCTGGCCCCTCCCTCACCCCTATCCTTCTTTTTCGACTCTGGCAGAGCACTGCCATTTCTCTTTATAAGGGCTCCCCGCTGATCAAAATTCATCGATGTAAATAACCCCTCATCACTACAGGTTAAAGATCACCCCCTTGGTATGGCTCTGGTCCTCACCTCCCGTCACCCCTCCCCTCCCATCCTCTCCGGGTTCACCCCACTAGATGGATCTCTGCCGTCTCCCTTCCGCCTTTTCGTTTCTGGAATATATGGAGAGAGAGAGAGTGAGGGTGGATTGTTTAGTGATTCCGGAATAACTTTCTTTTGCATACCGGATTTACCTAATGTACTTGAAGCATGCACTGTCTTGTTTGCATTCCGCATTTACGTATAGTTTATGCTCGTAGATGAAATGATTTTGCATTCAGATTGTTGAGGCGTAGTAGGTATACCTGTTGAAATGTTTCTCAGTTTTGTAGAATCAATGCGAATTTCGAGAATCTCTTTGGTTATCGCCGATCCGTTTGAGTGATCCTCGTCGTGTCAGTCATCTTCTTAGTTGTCAATATCCATAATTCATTCTATTCAGTTCACACGCAAAAGTATTTCGTCTTTTCCGAATACGGAGGGAATCTTGTGATGACGTGGGTGTGTGTGTGTGACAGATGAGGTCTTCACCCCAACTGCTGGACCTTTGAGATATTTGATTTATTGGACCTTAGGCAAGTTGAATTACGGTGATTTTTTCCCTACCGTTTAGCGTGAGAACTTGTTCTGTGAATTCACTCATTTTCTAATGCTTTTGCAGTGTTAACGCAAATCTCATTTCTTTAGCTTATATTTACATTATTTACAAATTTTATAATTTTTACTAATTTTACTTGGTGTGTATATAATACACACAAACATATTAGTAATACGTGTAAATATTGTAAATATATCCTAAAGTAAACAAGTGAACTACGTTCCCTCTGTAAACATTAAAGAAATAAGTGAAAGGATAGAGCAAGTTTTCATGCATATTTAGCTATATGCGTTTATAAATGTATACAAAGGTGTATGTATATATATATTATATATATAATATATATATATATATATATATATATATATATGATATATATATATATATAATATAATATATATATATATATATATATATATATAGATATATATATATATATTATGTATATATAAGTGTGTGTATGTGTGTCTGTGTGTGTTTTATGATAATCATAATGCTCTCTTAACTGATATAATTCTTCATACTCTTTCAATACAGTTATCACTACAAAGCTTTAGATCCAAGTGCATGAATATAAAGGTGGTCAGGTCGGTAACGTAACATCGTTCTGATGCTCCGGATTCTAATTCTGTTCCGGACCGCAGAATTTCTTCACATTCTTGCATTTGGATCTCAATCTCTGTGGTGACAAGCGTATCCAGAAAGTGTGAAAAAACGAGGTGAGAGGACATTGTGACTATTATAATTTATATAGACTATATACATATATGTTTCTCTCTCTCTCTCTCTAATATATATATATATATATATATATATATATATATATATATATATATATATATATATATATGCGTGTTTGTGTTTGTGTCATAGATCGCTAATTGAACATCGAATTTATTATTTGTTTACTCAGCGGGAATTATATATATACAGTATTTTATGTGCGTCTGCCTTGTTTATTTTCTTAGCATGCAGTATACATGAATTATTTTGCATATACGCAGGAGAGAGAGAGAGAGAGAGAATGCCGTGCTTATTAAAGCGTTAACTGGACTGCTCGTATATTAAAACGGTGAAAAAGTATTCTTCCTTTGTGTTTTTGTGATAGACTTCAAAAGGAAAAGCTACCCCTTTCATTCGACCGTTAAGAATTGGATGTAAATAATAATTTTATTCTTTGGAAAAGGATATTGTTCTCGGGAGCAAAATTTCATAACTACCGTTTCCCCTTTCCCGGGACTTTGCTCTGGATATTTGTCTTCCTGTTTTACCTGTTCTCTTTTTCGTACAAAAAGCATGAATGGAAAGAGATTGAATACTAATTAACTTTGCCAGTGAATGCAGTAATAGGCAGTGCTGTGCAAATAAGAAGGAACGAAAGAGCACTGGCAAAATTTTTTTTTTTTTTTTGCAAACCCACACCACAATCATTTATTTGAGCGAACGTGAATGCGTAGATTTCTTCTGAAGACGTTTGAATGACTCCTTTTCGTAGTCTATGCGTGTCGCAAGAATGACTGAAATGTTGAAAAATATATCATCGCGGGGAAGTGGTAACAATGTGAAAGGAAAGGTAGTGTGCTTTTAAAAGTTTGGGTGATGTCGATTGTAGAGAGAATGGAGGTCTATAGGTGGTGAAATGTCATTCGGAGTTGTCGGGAGGAAGACCCAGAAAGTGCTGGATAGAGAAAAGGATAAAGTATTTGGAAAATGATGTAGTTAAAATCCGAAAGCGAAAATATGTTGACGACAGGGTTGGATACCTTAGTCTTTTGTTTGTAGACTAACTCATGGAGCTACTCATCAACCTTCTATGTAGATACATGAAGCTGTTAATATTCTGGAAAATAATCTTGGTTTTTACACTGAGGCCACTGCCTGCGAGGAGAAACTGATTATTATTCTATGCCACAGAAATTTTTCATAAGAATCGACGATAAATAACTTCCCCGTCCTTGTTTCGTCTTCGAAGGCAACAGTTCAGATCAGTTCTCGTCCTTTTCCCGCGCTCTTGAAAATGGCTGCGAAGTCGTTCTTTATGGTCGTACACTAATGCATTGAATCTGTATATTCTCTTTTTGACTGCCAGTCTATTTTCTAGATGGTTGCAATGACCTAACTTAACTTTGACTCATATCTCAAGTTCGAAAGTTAGGATAATGTAGGATACATTGTCGTCCATCTTCCTCTCATTTTAATTTAAGTCATCAGCAGCTGCGATTTGCATATGTGATTTTTGATGAGCCTTGACCTGGCCTTTCTGGCAGTTCACAAAATAACGTTCAGGCGCCTTTGTCGTTTTTAGACTTGGTGGACTTATTACGCAAGCTTGCAGCAATCCTAACCGTCCCTTGTGAAAAGAAATATCTGATGGCCTTGATGAATGTCTGTTTTGTTTTAGTATATGATTAGTAAATTGAGTATGAGGTTAACTTCATTGAATAGCTCATCTTTAACTCACAGACTCCTACTTCATGATTTGTTCTGAATGGGTAACACTAGTCAACGAGTATGAATTTTATTTGTTCTCTTTACCAGTAATTCCGTGGCCCCTTTTTCTCAGCATTTGATGAATATCACACTGTCCTAGTACTTTCTAGAGCGGAAAGTACCCGAGAGTAACTCTTGGCAGCAACAAAGGTAACGCAGTGGCATGGTTGCACTTGTCAGCCAGTCCAAAGCTCAGAAACAAGGCGTGACCCGACCTCCAGCTTACTCGGGACGTGGGCAAGATTTTCCCATCGCGCATAAGTTGTAAACATTATATTCCTAACTTTTAATATAACTTCAAACGTGCTAAAATCTACGGTCAAATAAAGCCTTATTTCTCAAACGAAAATTGAAAGAAATATGCTATAGTTTATTAGAAATAATGTTTCTGTACTGTTTAACATGCACATTATTTCTTTTTTTACATTTTCATTCCAATAAATAAATCATGAATACCTAAAATTAATGTATCTTTAACTCAATGCGAAACACCTTTTCAGACCTTTCTAGGCTCTTTCTTAGACCTTTCTTGCACCCCCAACAAGAACAACAACAACAACAACAACAACCACAAAGTAGTTTGGAGGTTTACTCACAGAGGTTATTGAGGTGGCAACGCTCATTAGAAAGGCAGTTTGAAAGTAACTTAGTACGTTCAAAAATAATTTTGAATGGAACATGGCTCAAAAACACGCAAGCATTGTGTAGTGTAACAGTTTACTTATGCATACACTTCAAAGATAATTGCAGAATAGCGCATATACACAACACCTATTATGGAGTAAATGGATTGTTCGAGTCATTATCTTATTTTTCATTGCTTTTGGTTAGTTCTTCACTATAACACCTGATTAAGCCGTCTTTTACAATAATTTATGAAGGAAATGGTTCATACACTAAGCAGTAGAAGATTTACTAGGTACGTAGCCTATACAATCTTGCATGCAAAATATTTCAAAATGTTTCGTCAAGGATTCCAGACCAGTGAACTTGAAGTTTCCTTCATTATTAGGTCGTAATTCCTCCTTTCTTATTATACGAACCACCACTGGAGTTCCGTGACACTTAAGTATCTATATCTTTTATATGTTTCATTTCCTATGCACGAGGCGTCTTGTTACTTTGCGATCTCGACTTTAGATTCATGCTAGGATTGCTCTCGCAAAGCTTTCTTCTTTGGAACTTTCGTTTGATCGTGATGGTCACGTCACAAGCGATGTAAACAAACCAGTTATCGGTGCAGAAACAAATTTACGAACTGAGACACACCACTAAATTGTGCGTTACAATTCGAGACATCGCTCTAATTTATTCTGTAAACACTGCGTCTTCCACCTTGCCAAAGAAGGGATTCGGGGTCTAAGCCCCGCCCACCTCTCTCTCTCTCTCTCTCTCTCTCTCTCTCTCTCTCTCTCTCTCTCTCTCGGGGCCACTCAAATTCCACTTGACAGAATCGCACGAGACATCAGACGGACCTTCCTGATAAAAATATCCAACAGCATAATTTGGATACCCTGGCAGGGGAATGGGTCCCCGGGAAACGGTTGAACGAGGTTAGGGGAAGCGTTTAGTGAAATCCGAATGTTCGTCGACTTTTATTATTTTCATGGCTTTTTATTTTTGAATATATCTGTTCTTTTTCAAGGTCGCGTATGTTCACAGACTCAGTTTCACATTGTTATGTCGCATTGTGAGTCATGGGTAGAACTTTTATTTGTATGCACAATACAGAACCCACTGGCACAGCATAAACAGATTTCATCTTTATTAACAGTTTTACCTCACGGGGAAGGTTTTTATTTATTTATTTATTTATTTTTACGAAAGCAACACATTTCATGCAATTTTTGTTGTTTTTATTTGTCAGATTACTGTCGTCGTAATGAACTTAGTTATTATTTGAACCTCTCGTAATATTGTTGTTATGTTGTATAGTAGATTTAATCACTTTGAGAAAATGTAATTAAAATCTAATTTTGGACGAGGAAGACACTCAACCTTGCTCGTAATGCTTCTCATATTTTACATTTATCCATTTCCATTCATCGCTGTTATATGTGGAAATATTTTCTATTCCACATTTCATTAGTTTCGTTTTTATAATTTCCATTTTTCTCGAAAGACTCGGTATAAATTTTCTTTCAACTTTTCCTATCCTTCACATCTGCCAACAGTAAATAATAACCTTCCCAAATATTATGGGCATTCTTATGATCCTTTTGACAGTCAACATGTACAAATGGAAGTCAATACAAAATCCATTTGCACCCGCTTGCCAAAAAAACACCGACTGCTAAAGAAAATGTTATTTATTTTGATCTGCAGTTTAATCTCCTACTCTCAAAGTTGTGCTTAAATCTTTTCAACCATTTTCACTATCTCGATCTTTCGACACCCATGGAGATTGATAAAGCCCACCCTTTTATCAGCTTCATACTAGGATGCAATCGTTTATTTTGAGTCTTTCGCTTTTCATCAAAAAAATTTACATTCTACGTATAAATTATATGTAAGTATTGATAATATATTCGAACAAATATGATGATATACATATTTATTTTTCGATATTTTTATATGAAATTCTTTTGAAATTTATTAATTTATTTTTAGTTTTCATTTAAATTTATTACGGCGTCAGTAACCTAGATGTTGTGACGCCAGTTTTAATGGACTTAATCAGTCAATTAATCGTTGTAGACCTTCGATGACTTGACACCTTTTCAAGTTAATATATTCTTAACGATTTTTCTTGCTTCTCCAAATTACCTCTTAATTCAGCTGATCTCTAGCGCTTAAAGATCTATACATTATAATTGATGTAAACTTTTCAAGCAATAATTTCATGACAAACAGTTGGTACATAACTTGCTTTGCTTTAAGTCACACTATCAACCATCACTTTTTTTGCTGTCATATCTCTAGTGGTGTAGCATTTTCACAGCTATTTGGTCTCTCATTTGCTAATTATAATCTTTCAGATCCACGATAATTTGAGTTTTATTTTATTCTTTTGTATCCTGGTATCCTTAGTGTTTATAAATTTATTTTTCTGTGGAAGTTCTGGAAAAATGCATAGTCACAGATAATGTTTCAAACTATGCTAAATGTGCACCGAGTTAGTAATTTAAGGACTACTGGAGAATCAGGATCATGGCTCTAAAGCTAAAGGAAAAATATTAGAAAAGTTTTAAAAACTACAAATAATCCATAAGTATACGGGATATGTTACCTTGCTGGTAAAGGCAGTATAGGAGTTTTTTTTTGTCATTCTTTAGGCAAGCTTGGCCAATTTTTGTTTATCCAGTATACAAACTAGTCCTCACTCTTGTAAATGTTGTCTAGTGAATTATGCGGAGGTCTTTTATAGATGGAATGTGACTCCGTTTCTTCCACTTGCTTATTTAAGATTTCATACGACTTGGGTTATCAAGAAGCAGATTGTTCTCTCTTTCGTAAGAAAGCAAGACGGATGTTGATTTCCAGGAAATTTGAAAGGTTTGCTTCTTCGGCAAATTGATTAGAGTGGCAGTCTGCGATATTCAAAATACTGTCTACCAAAGAAAAAGATAAAACATCTGTTTCCAGTTTCTCGAATATGTCCAAGAGTTTTCCAATGTCAATGCCGGCTGTATATGGAAGTTAGCAGTGAGGTCTCGAGTGTATAACAACGGCCACTGGTCATTTTCTATGTATTCAGCGGATGTACAAACGTTACCAAATAATGCTCTTTACACTGGAACGAAATTTCTATCAAGCTTGTGGTATGATCAGAAAGGTAAAAAATATGCTGTAATAGTGATGTCATCAAACTCGTTGTACCAAATGGTAAATATGATACTGTGACGGGCCACTGATTATTTTACCAAAACTATAATCATTTTCATACTCATATGTATAGCTCGGCTAACGAGGGTCCAATATTTCTAAGCTACCTTCAAAGGTTATGTATGCTGGTACTACGTATGATCAGCAGCAATTATCAAGAGATCCGTTTCCAGGTGTGAAACCCATATCAGAGGTGGGATTTTCTTCTTGGAGTTGACTGGACGAGTATCCTTGTTCATGTTACTGATCAAGACATTATAAAGATTGACAGCCACAGCTTTTGAGTTTGAACGTGTTAGTTCCTTGTTTTGTTTTCATGACCAGTGTACAGGGTTGAGTACTGTCCTCTTAATCAGGTGGGCCAGGCATTACATTACGTTAAGGTACTTGTATGGAATATGAATTTTATTTAAACTTTAGCTATATTCTTTTGTTTAAAAAGGCTTTGACAATAATATCCTGTTTTTGAATCGTTAACCTCCCTAGAAGATTTAGTTTTGCCAGAATAAAGGGGGCTCTCTAGGATTACTTCCATCGTAAATAGTTCTAGAACTAGTGGCTGATCGTCAGGTATGAAGTAACAACATTGAGGTGTATACCTTTCTTGGAGGTTTCTTATGCTGTCGCACACTTCTGTCGAACAAGAATAATCAGCTGCTCTGTTTAGATCTTGAAATCAAATTATTTTTCATTTAAAAGAATTGGATGCTGATTTGTATCATAGGTTCTGATGCTTTTGAAAGCCAGTCTTGCTCAGTGTAAATAGGTCCCACCATTTCATTGTCATTTCTATATTTATAGCATACCTGCGTGTCTTCTCTCCCTGAAGCGATTACAGGTGACAACCTGAAACGCACTGACCATGATTGGGTGGTTATCTTAATCATAAAATTACATGTGCCTTTTTTATGTTTTCTTGGTGAGGTAAATACTGATTTCATTGTAATTCCTTTTAGCTGTTCAGTCGGGTTTGTTTGTCTTTGGTTAGTGGGCAGCACGACTCTGTAGTGTTGGTTTCTCATAGATATTTCCATTGGGAATCAAGGCAGCATCCTCAAGTTCTTGGGCTATTGAAACCATCAGCCAAAGAAGTTAAGGATGCTGCCTGGATTTTTTAACGAATGACTAATGTTATCATTTGGTTATGGGAATTACTGCCTGGTAATTATGAAGTACTTGAAACAGGTGAAATGGCATTGGCAGTATTTGATAAGGGAACTGAGACTACCCACTTTGAGTTTGCTACCTAATTGAACAAAACAAGGGTATGATATCCCTCTTGGAAAACTAGAATATCAGATGGCATCGAATCACCTTGTTGAGATAGGTGCATGATTTCTTAATTCTTTAAACTGTAAGAGAAAAAATATATAGAAATTCTCCTGGTCAGAAGTTTGAGGCCTGTCATTTCATGTATATTTTGGCCAGGGTAAAAATAGTGCAATATTTGCTTCATAGTATGGCATTGATATCGCTTTCTAAGGTCCGTAATTGGGTGCCGGTATATGAAGCAAATGTTCTGTTGGTTTTACTTTTTGGGTTGGTGCACATTTTGTGCGAAAACAGTACAGATTAGAGCATGTCATTATTTTATACTTATACTTAGTTAAACGTCTTTATACAATGAGCGATAAGACTGCAAATTCGAAGCAAATGTGTCTCTAGATGAGGCTATATAAATCGTGCTGGTTTTGGCCACGTCGGTATGCAAAAAAAAATAATAATAATAAAATAAATAAATAAATAAAATGAATAAGAAAAATAAATGAATAAAAATAAATAAATAGAGAGAGAGAGAGAGTGTGTCATCCTTTGAAATTGTTGATCCTCCGTCAATTTCTCCCAAATTCCATTGCGTGCTGTGAAAAGGCCCTGGGATTGTTTCAAGGACCATTGACTGTCTCTTCAGGGGAATTAAGTAACTCCTGAGTTACCGCAAACCTATTGCTAGAAGCCCTCCAAGACTTCTCGAGACTCCTTGATACCCATCCTCCTCCTCCTCCTCCTCCTCCTCCTCCTCCTCCTCCTCCTCCTCCTCCTCCTCCTCCTCCTCCTCCTCCTTGTTGCTGCGTTAACCCATCCTGTTCAGAATCGTGTGTGCCCTCCTGTGCCTTCAAAGCCCTTTTTCAGTTCAGTTTAGGGGGAAAAATGTATGTCGTCGGTTTAAGAGTAGAAATATATTTCTACTCTGAAATTAGTAAATGAATTTCTATACCTTCACCGTACAGACATTCTTGTTATTTTCAATTTAAAGAAAATTTATTTTCTTCAGTGAAACTAGGATTTTTGTTTTATTTATATCCCAAGCAAGCACCCATTTTTCCTTTTCTGCCTCAAAGGACGCCTGAAGAGCTAATAAAGACGACCCTTGCGCCGAAACTGATCGCTTTCTGTTTCAGAATAGCTGGGCTTTCAGCTGCCCTAATATATCTATTAACCCAACGAATTAATTAGCCCAACAGACCCAGGTGATAACGAAGCATCGCCATAAAAGGTGCACCAGCATTCAGGGCGCAGTGTGAGGTTTGTGAAATATAACTGCCGATAACGATCGATGGTGGTGCTTGTATTGAGTTACGGGAGCGTTCGTTAGGTGTCGGCGTTCGAAGCGGCCCACTGGGGAAATTGTTCCTCGGACAAATTTCTTCGCGCCTTCAACAGCGTTCAAGTAATTATAGGCGATTATAGTTATGAGGTTGCCGATGAGGATTATGGGTATGTGGTCGGTGCGGAACGATTTATGTACAACTGACATAATTAGTGGCGTTTTGAGAGGATTTTGTTCTTGCAGCTTCATTCATTCCGGAGGGTTTAGCTTTTCAAGGACTTTCATTGGTGTTACTCAGTCGTCTTCGTATTATTCAGTTTATTCGTAGCAGTAGATGCACTTTTATACACTTTCGTATTCTGTGGTCATACGATTTCGGAATGTTATTTTTATCGGTAAAGCGTTTTATTTTTTCCCATTCATATTCTATGTTATTTATTTATTTATTTTGCCTTGTTTTTTTCAAGATTTACTACATTGTCATTATTTTCTCCGAATTTCAAGTACTGTATGCTCATGGGTTTTAAAGCACATTTTAGTGACATTCAATTGAGCTGTCTTTAATAATGCCCATTAGCTTTTTGGATACATGCTAGTTCTTACAGGCGTAATCAAGTGTCATGCATCCTCTTTGCAGAAAAATTGAATCGCTCTCTCTCTCTCTCTCTCTCTCTCTCTCTCTCTCTCTCTCTCTCTCTCTCTCTCTCTGTAGATTTTCCACAATTTGTGTTTTGTGGAAGTTATTTACATCGAAACTTTATCCTCGATTCAGTATTTTCAGGTATACATGTGTCAGTGATAACTGTCTTTACTTGAAAGCCAACCAGATTCCTGGTAAGCCACCCCTTGTTAGGGGAAACAGCTGAATATTAGAAAGGGATATGTGCCCGTCCATGTTTTTATATTTATATTTACACCTAACATGATATAGAGATGTAACAGGATTTTCCAATCACCAGAGTCTAGACGATGGGGAACTGGAGCATTCTTCATCTATATATTATTGAGTTTTTAGAATGATTGAGTTAGATGCACCGACATTCACTTTCACTCGACCGTCTACCAAGGGGCTGAGGGCGTCTCGTAATAAAAACGTTCAAACGCCCAACATCTTATACAACGCTTAGTACACCTGCTCAGCGGAGCGTGTACCTGCCTCATATATGAACCATCCGCTCTGTTTTAAAATATCAAGTCTGAAGTGTCGTCTGTGACATGTTCATTATTAATCGAAATATATATGTCATTATTTACATAAAAGAATAACCTTTCTATGAATAAAATGATGCCAGTTTGTGGAAGAAGGAGAAACTTATCCAGAAGCGTAACAAGTCAATAATAATTCACCAGAAAATGAAGTAGTACATCAGTGCATATAAAACGAAGTAGGTCACGAAAAACTAAGGCAGTGATGCATGACTGCTTCAAAGTGGTAATACTTGCTCTCTTCAGCTGGCCCTAAAAATAATGGTGTAGTATTAGCTTCTGTTTTCCTTGTGAGTCTTGCGTTCTGTTGCCGTTGTTCGCATTATCCTCATTTTTCTCTCCCAGTAAATGTTCTTGGCATACATTACTCCCCATCACTTATGCCAGAACACCTGCATAATTCATTTTGCCGTTTAATATTTATTTGCTTCTGGTTTACAAAAATAATAATAATAATAATGTATATGATATATATTAATAAGTAATAATAATAATAATAATAATAATATTATTAGTTATTATTATTATTATTATTATTATTATTATTATTATTATTATTATTATTATTGTAGTACTACATAAGTAAAATACTAGTGAGACATAATACACACACACACACACACATATATATATATAGTTATGGCAGCAAAGCCTGACTTATTAATAACTCATGATTTTGACTTAAGGGGTTAGATTCGTGCATCAACACTTTTATGGAGACAATGCGTATATTATAGTGTTCTTGTGACATTTTTATGTATTAGTATATTTACGTGCACTTATATTCATAATTTTATATGTTTTTATCTTTGTAAGAATATTAAAAACATAAAGCATTGCTTTGTAGTTTAATGAATTTTCAAATCCATCAATTGCCAGACTTCGCTTTATAATATAGGTTGGGATCACACACTTACGCAGGATTTCCTCCACGAGAAAATGCGATTTTGAGGTCTTAAAATTAAATGTAGATTTTTTCTGGCTCTACATAAAAGCCGTCTTTGTGTTGTAACATTCAACTGCTGGGAAATTCTGGCCTTTAATAATTCAGACTTCAATGATTGGCAAAATGAGTTGGCCAACAAGATTCTTTGGTCCAGCCTAAGATAGTGATGATGATTATCCCCGTCCGTGTGAACTTGATTTGTTAAATGAAGGGTTGTAAGTCATCATTGGTATTCCGCCCCGATTTACTGACTTGTAATCGTGGATGATTATCTTGGAAATTACCTCGCACTAGATTTTTGTGTTTGATTCTTATTGCAAGGGAAGAATGTAAAATATGCGGAGCTGAATTTCGTAAATCCTAATGGAAAGGTAATGTCTTTTTGTCATATGCAAATTACATTCAGGGTTCATCAACTTTTCATCACTTTTTGGTTTGTCTCCATTCCCAGTCTTTATTATGGTTGAATTACATTTGCCTCTCTCCATCTGTTTTCAGTATCAGAACTGCTAGGATTTCAGGTCGTCGTTATATATACAAAAGTTTATTTTATAATCTCATTTATGTGAAAATGTCTTACATATCTTGACTTTAGACGTGGTTGAGGTAACCAGTTTTCTTTTTAACGCACTATAATTAAACTCTGGAAATGATGAATACCATCACACTTGCTGCCAGTCGAATTTATGTTTCCTGTATCCAAATTCTCAAGACCTTTATTGTTTTGTGGACTTCAGCTTCCTTTAGGCGCCACGTTGTCTTTTTATGATGATTATGCAAATTGTATTGTATTTCGTCGCACTTTTTTTCACTTGATTGCGTTGAAATTTGCTAATCCATTTGCTGTTTTAATTTTACTTCCTCGTAAGCTTTGCCATCTTTGAGTTACATCGAGTTGCGTCTGCTACCTGCCACAAGAGTATTCCTTAATCACAATCTATTGAAAATTTGTATAATAAAGACTTGCGACAAATATTCTTTTCAGTGTGATGTCTGTTTCTTTTGTTAAAGATTTGGAATCCATGGTGCTTTTCTCCTCAGTATTGTTTTCTTTAGGGATAGAGCATCATTCCTTCCTTCCTTCCTTCCTTCCTTCCTTCCTTCCTATAGTAACGTTGGGCGGTTGATCGTTCATCCCATCATTGCTTACTTTGATGAAAATATTGCAGTCTTCGAAGTACAATATCCCTAGTGTCTCATATTCTTTTTTTTAAATTAATTAATAAGCAATCTCTTTGTGCTCGGCCACAGCCTGTTGGCCACCCATTCCATCTTTGGATTTCATTGTTTTCCTCATACGATTTTAGTTTCCTCTGTTCCGCTTCTCTGTCATTAGATTTTGTATTGTGAGTTATCCTTTACATTGCACTTCACTTTTACATTTATCTTTGCTCATTGGATATTTTTCAGTCTCATTTTTTTTCAGCTTCTTCTGTTGCTCGTTTCATCTGGTTCTTATGCACTTATGATATCATTTCACGCGTTTTGCGCCGTTATATTAGTGTTTTATAGCCTATTTCTTCAGTACCGTGCAATATTGAGATTTCAGTTACATCGCAAGGGTGATATTTGCAAGTATCATTCTTCATCCCCGGTTATTTCCTAATTGGAAAACATTGTGTCAGTCATTTCAACCGTCTCTCTCTCTCTCTCTCTCTCTCTCTCTCTCTCTCTCTCACAAGGATTCAGTTGTTGTTTTCATATTCAGACCTAACAGTGAGCTTGTTTTCCGCCGGTGTAAGGCATTAATTAATTAATTTATTTTTCCTTCCTCTTCCATCTATTGTTTTGAAACAGCCATTCAAATCGATCTGTGGGTCTTTTATCCTTACTTTAATTACAAAACTTCTTACTGCACATTCACTTTATCCCTCTTCGTTTGGAGGTTGGACATTTTTTGGTCACATCCGCATTGTTTACTGTACAAATATCTGTAAGGACTCCTTATTTTTGAGTGAAGAACGGCGCCTTGCAAAGAATGTTAACTTATTGCATATTTGAATATACAAAAAAAAGTAATGCTATCGTTCGCAACTCACGTTTTATTCTCCCATTTTCTTGTTGCTACAATTCAGGTACCTATTACTCGTCTTCCATCTGGCGTCTGTTTGACTTCGTGTTGCCGTATTTATTCTTCAGAGTAAAATTTGAACCATTTGCATTGGCAAATATTGTGTTTATACTAATTCTTATGGAGTAAATTTGTTCGTGGTCAGCGTAATCGTACGCGCTGACTCAAACACATTTTATGTGTGTATATATTATATATATATATATATATATATATATATAATACTAAATAAATATATTAAAATAAATTATATAAAAATATATAAGTATATACTATATACATATATATATATATATATATATATATATATATAGATACATATTCGATATATATTATATAATATATATTATGTGTGTGTATATATATATAATAATAATATAGATAAATTATAGATATATATACATAATATATTATATGTATACTCATTATATAATATAAATATATATTAATTATATATTTATATATATATTAATGTGTATGTGTGTGTGTGTGTGCGAGAGCGAGCAAGTCTACGGTTTATTATAAGTATACATCGATGATTCTCGTTATCTTTGTGTATTGAATTCACATTTTGAATTATTAATAATCCAATAAACGCTGTGAACTCACAGCTGACGTTTTGTCTTGCAGAATATGTTACTACTGTCTTTGTATATTATTATTATTATTATTATTATTATTATTATTATTATTATTATTATTATTGAAAAAGAAACCCACAAAATCACTTTGTAACTTGTTTACTTTTAAGTACGTATTTACATTTAGTTTTACTACACAAACTAAATGTAAATACTTAGAAGTAAACAAGTTACAAAGTGATTTTGTGGGTTTCTTTTTCAATCTTCAGAAGAAAACTGAAAGAAGTTTTTGTTTGGTTCATTATTATTATTATTATTATTATTGAAATAGTTTAACCAGACCACTCAGCTGAATTTCAGTTCTCGTAGGGCTGGCCCGAAGGATTAGACAAAATTACCAGGTCTAGGCCAGCGGCCAAGCACTGGGCCCCGATAGGTCATTCAGTATGATGATGAACGAGTTAAATTAAAATAAAAAACTGCATAAAGATATGCTTCCTTAATCAGTGTTATATAACAGTAAAATTGCCTCATTGTATTGAATTGATGTCTGGAAAAAACTGAAAAACGCGCCACCGAAGTTTCTTTGGCGCAGTCGAGTCTTCTGTGCAGCGAATAATGCTGTATTAAACCCTCAGTCACGGCCCATAAAACTCTCAGCCGCTGCCCGTGGAACTTTCAGCCAAGGAGCACTGGTGGCAGCTATACTGGCGCTAGACGCACGATCATAACGAACTTAATAGTAAATAAAATATAAATTACTGAGGCTGGAGGGTTTCAATTTGGTATGTCTCATGATTGGAGGGTGCATGATCAATATACCAATTTGCAGCCCTCTAGCCTCAGAAGTATTTATGGAGGGACAAAAAAAAGTGCGGACGGACAGAAAAATAGTCATCGCAATAGTTTACTTTTATGGGAAATAATAATGTATAGCCAACGTGCTGTATCACCTAGAGATTGGTGCAACATTGGATAACACTTGACTTCTTTGGTGGCGACGACCTGAACACCATAAATACCGTCAACCTCGCAAAACCCCTGAAAGTTACGTCTTCCATAGAAGCGAGTGTTGCTAGAAGAACTAAGACATATGTAGGTTCCTCTCCTGGGGACGTGACGGAGATGGACACAATTATTATCCTTTCTATGATAATCGGGGAGGAGTGTAATATAGAGCAGTTATGTATCTTTTTTAGTGAAACGGCCATTTATATATATATATATAACTTATATCTATAGACTTATTATTTTAATGTTATATATATATTATATATAGATATATATATATATATAATATATATATAATATATATACTATATATATATATATATCCCATATCTGTAAATAGATATACACTACAGACAAGACATAATAAATATTTATATATATACATACATATATATATATATTTTATATATATATATATATATATATATATATATATATATATATATATATATATATATATATATATACATTAAGCGACAAATGTCCTTAATATACAATTCGCTCTACCTCGGAATTAATATATTTTCATATATGTTAGCCGAAAGGGAATTTTTG
Source organism: Macrobrachium nipponense (assembly GCF_015104395.2). Taxonomy (NCBI): domain Eukaryota; kingdom Metazoa; phylum Arthropoda; class Malacostraca; order Decapoda; family Palaemonidae; genus Macrobrachium; species Macrobrachium nipponense. The sequence continues at coordinate 118,089,052 of NC_061100.1, forward strand.
AGTTGATAATAATTTCGTCCTCTCGTGGATTCGAACCAGCGGACAGAGGAGAAATCAGGACTTCACTGATGTTACGGACTTGGCCAGGTCAGTATCGTCACTGAAGTATTGATTTCTCTCTGTCAGCTGGTTCGAATCCACGAGAGGACGAAATTATCATGAACTAAAAAATTCCCCTTCGGTTAACATATATGAAAATATATTAATTCCGAGGTAGAGCGAATTGGATATTAAAGGACATTTGTATCTTGAAGCATGTACATGAATCACGATGATGTAATAAAAATTCATATATATATATATATATATATATATATATATATATATATATATATATATTATATGTGTGTGTATATATGTATACACGTATATATATATATATATATATATATATATATATATATACATAGTATATATATATATATATATATATATATATACATATTTGATATTTCTTATATGAAACTTCTAAACTATTCTTTTTAGTTTCCTGTTCAATTTCATTAAGGGGTAAGCAACCTAGATGTTACTACGCCAGTTTTAGTAAACATAAATCAATCTGTCAAATCATGTGATCTGAGGATGATCCAAGGCTTTTCAGATGAAATGAATGACCTCGAGTTTGGTCACTCGAGCTTGCTGTCCGCGCATAGAAAGGTCATTATATTTTGCTATTGCATCGCTTGGTATGTAACATTACCTGTTTATTTACAGTGCTTCTTGAATTTCAATAAAATTGCGTACAAAAATCGGTAGATGATAATGTTATTTTGTTTTGCCTTATGCTGTAAATAACAATTACACTTTACGGATGCAGTAAAAAATTGACGATTATACTTCATTGCAAAATGGCTACAATAAATAGTCGTAAGAGATATATCGATGTAAGTATACCTTTTCTACTACTTGCATTTAGGGAAAGGTTTCTCTGTTATATCGATTTTTGAACATATGATAAATTACAGCTATTCATAATTAAAACAACACCAGAGTGTTCTGGTATGGACTATTGGGCGTCCTTTCTTGTCAATACACCATTAATATTGATAATCTCTCTCTCTCTCTCTCTCTCTCTCTCTCTCTCTCTCTCTCTCTCTCGTTTCTGTCCCATCATACGATTATGAATTCGAAAATCTCTCTCTCTCTCTCTCTCTCTCTCGCTCTCTCTCTCTCTCTCTCTCTCTCTCTCCATTTCTCTCTCGTCTCTCTCTCTCCTCCCATGCTCTTGCATGACCAAAAGAGCTCTAGAGTTGCGCCCGAATTAAAGTTTAATTTCATTGTCACACAGAAGAAAGCATAAGAGCTCTTCAGCATGTTCCTCCACCATTGATAACCACCGCTTGCGTGCCATGATTTTCGTGCACTTTCTCAATGGGCGTCGTTGGCTATTAGGAGAGACTTCCAGTTGTTGAACGAGGTCAACATCCCTGAAGGTGAAAGCATCGGCACCTTAAGTGGTTAGGCAATTAATCCGTCTGCGCTTTACATTAGCTAGAAAATATGCCTTTGCTAAACCTGTCTCTGGGGTTTCATTTTCAGTTCTTGCCTAGAACGTCTTTCTGTTTCGTGTAGGCTCTTGTAATTTGGTGATTTCACTTTTATGCACACGTGTATGTATATATATATATATATATATATATATATATATATATATATATATATATCTATACACATACAGACACACATATATAGATGTATAGATAAATGAATATATTATATATAATATATATATATATATATGTGTGTGTAGATATATAATTGTGTATATACATATTTATGCATATGCTCCTACAGTGTGTGTGCGTGAATTTTATACATATATATATATATATATATATATATATATATATATATAATATTATGTTTGTATGTGTACATCTATATATTTGCATACATATTAATATTTCGTTTAGTATTAAGTCGTACCTCCAAACAAGGAAGGACTCAAAAAGAAAAAGAAAAAAACGCCGTTCACTGTCACATTAATATTCAGACTGCTGATTCTTTTATAAACATCTTTATGTAGAATCCTTCCTCAAATAATAGGTGCTTTATACGAATGTATATATAATATGTACATACTGAATATATATTTGTGTGTATATAATTATATGTTTGTATTATACATACACAGATGCATACACACTCACGCACACACACACACACACACACACACACACCACACACATATATATATATATTATATATATATATAGATATATATATATATTATATATATTATATATATATATATATAATGGCATAGACATGTAATATGTTGGCATCTTCAAGATAATGTATCATTGAACACAGCGATTATGCGTTAATAATGAAGTATTCTCTAGAGAAGCTAAATAATATATTTTTCTGAAGCTCTAAGTTGAATACAGAAGAGTAAAATAAATTGCTCAAAACTTAAGTAACTCTCGTGATGTACATGTAAAAATATACTCATGATTCCGTGCTGCACAGAAGATATGTTATTTGATCTTTGCATGTTTATTGTACTGAAAGCGTTTTAAACAAATAAAAAGCAGAAAAGTAAAACGAATAATTCTTTTTGAAAACGCGTGGAAGGTAATGTAAGATTCATTTGGACATTTACATTACACGAATCTTAAAGTGCAATGCAGATGTTTGCCTCTTAAAATGATATATAGCTGACACGCAGTTACAAATTTCTCTCTAAAGCTAAATGATGCAGAACTTGGACGAAATGGTTAAGGTTGACTCTAATGGTGTTTTCTTATTCATAGTATCCCACTAATTCTCCATTGCTTGAAAAGGCTTTTCTGCCCAGTCGATAGCTTCCTTTAGAAATATTTCGTCAAAGGTTTAGTTAAGAAAACAAAAATCCAGTGTATGTAAAGATTGCCCTGAGAAATTCCTCACTGTTACATCCACTGAGTAAAGTTTGTAAATTAGACAAGTTTTGCCATTTACAAACTTAACTCTTCTCTAATTATTAAGAATAAAATAACTTAGCAATGACTAAACAGCTAACAGAATATTCTTCGTTAATGACATTACCTCTATAATGAGAAGTTCCGTTGACTGAGAAGTCTTATTTGTTTTTGTTTTTCGCGAGAGCTAATTACCGCATTATTTTTGTCAGTTTTGGTCCATTACAGTCTCCTGAATGTTAAGGAGTAAGTAAGATTTAATGCAAAATTCAGAAATGTGATGAAACACTAAAACACTGAAAATTCTCGAAATGAACGTGGATCGGGTGTTTTTGCTTCATGACTTCAATTATTTTTTCTTTCTTTTTGTAATTTTAGGAATTAAAAAACGATTGCAATTACTGATGAATAATAATAATATAATATAATAATAATAATAATAATAATAATAATAATAAGACTTCTCCATATTACCAAAACCCATCCCCCCTAGCTTTTCCTAACCGCATCCCTGACCTCTTCCTCCTCTCCCTTTCCTTTCTCCTCTCACCCTTTCCTTTCTTCTCCTCCTTTTCCTTCCCCTTTCCTATTTCCCTTCCCGTTCCATTGGGCTGTTAGATTAAGCCGTTCATCGTACTTTCACAATAACCAATCTTATCACTTAATTCAAATGAATCAAAGTCGATATGACGCGTGGCGAGTCTTAATTGGTCACTTCCTTATAAACAGTGACGTCATAATGAGCAGCCTACCACCACCGCCATCTTGAATTGACAAGGCCTGTGCGATCGCTCTTGACACAGCGATGAGTCATCACCAGACGTCTGTACCTGGCCATAAGCACCATTCCCAGTTCTGTATTTTTGGTGTTATTTATCTCTTTTTATGCAGAGTATCTAATTGCTATGTTAGATGATTATATTTCAGTCTTTAACAACATCATAATCCTCGAAACCTGGTTAATTTAATTAAATATGCTGCATAATGCTGGAAAATCAGTGCAGAAGTTATGAGAAACAACGGCGTTTATTAACACAAATGATTATAAAATACATTATCAGTCATTGATGATGGCAGTGCTACGACGCTATGACACGTGGTGCTGTCAGATACGTTTAGTTGCAGATCACGCACGTCTGTGGCGCCATGTCTCTCCAAAATCAATTGTTTTTTTTTTTTTTTTTTTTTTTTTCAAATGAATAAGAGTTTTTGCTTCAGAAATATCAGTCATTCAGACGAATTGAGGTGGCGTAGACGTAGCTATTTGAAATGTTAAAATTGACGTTTTATTTAGTCTTTTTGAAAAATACACAATATTTTCTGTTTGGAAATTGCACCTTCATTGTTACTTCTAATCTAGGAGAGGATAACGGATGAAATAAACTTGAATTAGTTGACCGTTGTAAGGTAAAGATGCGAACTGTCGATGGCTGTCTCGTATTATTACCATATATATAAAGTTGACCTTACATGATTTTAAATTCATTGCAAGTTGCATGGAAACTACTAATTCGTAAAATATTGACTTAGTGTCACGATGCTTTTCAGCTTATAATTAATTATTCGGTTTAGGAATACGTTAATGAAAATGTCGATGTTTTTTATGTTGTATTAAATAACATCGCGGTCTTTGGTCAACAGGGATACAATGGGTTTTATAAGTGTGCCCAAGCACCCGGCCTCTCCTCAGACTTTAATATGCTTATTTATGCTTTATATGCTCTAATAAGTATGATGTTATCACGGTCCTGTTTACGCTCATCTGCACCGCTTGATGCAATTCTGTGTTAATCAGACATTCTGGGATATTAAGGAGGATTTTACTTGTAAGGAACAATGTTGAGAAGAAACTTGAGGGAAACTGTTTTTATTCTTGGTGCTCTGGTTTAAATTCATTGATTTAAGTTTTTGTTTGCAATTCTTATGGATACCATGTGATATGTTTGCATGTCCTATCGAGATCAAGTTTGTCAGGCAAAAGAAAATTTCCTTCATGATTGGCGTCGCTTTAATGTCTTCAAATCTTAAAATCTGAATTATACTATTTGTAGACTTTATATTTTTATTTCACATTGTCTGCGCTGATAACGATATTACAATAAGAATATAATGTAGAAATATCCATGCCTCTTAATATCCTCTAGGTGACGTAATCATGTACCTATAGACATCAAAGATACCTGCAAAATAGGAAATTCCACATTAAACTATTCAAGGGAGCTTGGTTGAAGACATCGTAGTTGCTTTATTTTGAACATGATGTAATGAAATCATTGATTTTACTTATTTGTGTGAATTCCCTTTAGGAATTGATTAAAGCAGCGATATCGTCCAAGTGAATGTTTCTATGCCTTGTCAAGTTCAATAAGGTTGCCAAGTAGTGTTTCCAGTGAACTTGCAAGATGATATTCACACAGATCATAATTACGTATCTTGAGCCAAAGTAAACACTTCCAGTTGCGTTTCGTGTTTGCACTGTTGCTGCCACTGTAGACGAAGAGTGTAAAAAAAGAAGTATAGTAAAATTTATACAAGGATCAGATTCGAGAGATAATTTAAA
>NC_061100.1:118097014-118112014 GCF_015104395.2 Macrobrachium nipponense
ATTACAATTGATAGGTCTTTCATCATCGGGAGGAATCGGACCGCTGTCTGGTTTATATATATGATATAGTGACTCGACCTCTGAGCCACCACGATACAGTGAATTGGATATTAAACGCTACTTTTAACGTAATGGTTGTGAATATAAGGGATAAATTATAACTATACATACATGTATATATATATATATATATATATATATACATATATATATATATATATATATAATATATATATATATATATAAAACAACAATATATTTGTATCAGTACGCTTGATAAAGTCAATACGTATAGGTTGACGAAACAGCTGTCGCGTGTAAAAATACTAGAGTAAATGGAAGAACCCCATTATGTGTCCATTAGTAACCTGAATAATGGAGTGAAGAAAATAATTAAAAAATATGAAGCAATTTCAAAAAAAAAAAATATGGTTAACAGTGAAAAAGCCATTCTTCTATTCAATGAATGTTATTATATATATATATATATATATATATATATATATATATATATATATATATATATATATATATATATGTGTGTGTGTGTGTGTGTGTGTGTGTGTGTGTGTGTCTAAAGTGGTCTAGTTAGTAAGAAATATTCTAATTTTTAAGAAAAGTTTAGATTACTCGAACAGATTATCAGTGACAACTTTTGCTACTCAGGAATTTGATAGGAATATACTATAATTTACCGGACTTTACAAAGTGTCTTACACAATATTGAAAAATAAACTTGCAGTCTTATGTTTGTATGTGAAAGTGTCAGTAAGTTGGCTAAAATACCTGTTAAATAACCCCCAAACACTCACACTTAAAATATGTCGCACTAAAGAACCATTGAAAAAATCGTAAGTATGTAATTCTCGTGTTGCACATTCATTTAAAGATAATTCGTGATTCCTTGCATCTCAGAATATTTTGTATCAGTATGTTTGGTTTGAGTTAAATCTTTTAAATAAAAAAAAAAAATAAACCCAGCAAAGTAATACCGGTTATTCTCCTAGGAAAACTTGAAATGTAAAGGTTTGAAAAAGCTGAGTTATTTGAAGATAGGATTGTTGTTGAAAATTGTTAGGATTGTTGTTGAAAATTGTTACTGTTATTTCAAACAAAACATTGCACGTCTCATACTCTGTAGCACAAATGTTTCTCATCAAACGATATGTTACTCGATATATTAAGAATGGTGTAATATACATGGGAAAAATGAAAATGCTAATTTTTCCTGCAGCTTCAACAGAACCTAGTAATTGAATAGTAATTGAGTAGGAAATTAAAACGAAGAAGAAACAGCTTACTGTGGTATCAGTTTATCTCTCTCTCTCTCTCTTCTCTCTTCTCATCTCTCTCATCTCCTCATCCTCTCTCGTCTCTCTCTCTCTCTCTCTCACAAACAATTTGGAAATTCTGTCATATTGATCACTTGGTACACAGTTCTATGCTTAAGAGGAACAATGGGTTTTAATGGCCCATTCCTGTATCCCCACCCAGATGCCAGCTACTGTCTTTTCACTGTTGAGGTGAATATCATAACACCATCTATGGCACCTTACTTAGTTTAGCTTATACTATGCGAATATTAACAGTCCACGCAGGTCTTTTGTTTTTCCGGTATACCCATTCTACAGTGATATTTAACTTTTCATGTAAAGTTGGCTATGCAATCTCTTCTTACATTGTAAGATTTGCTTCTATATATACTTCTATCCCCAGCTTTTGCTGAACTCCAACTACATTATAAAAATAATCAGTAAAATTCACAGTAATGTATATGAGCTACTGTATTTTTAAAATTATGTGGTTCACAAAATGAAATGGGTTGGTTAAATTAAGTATATTTGTGCGATATTAGTAAATGGTACTATACCTGGATACTGCGGCACTATAAACTATATTGGGTCAATGGGCATTTGCTTCTCAAATGTTTCTAAATATTAATTGTGACTACCATGGTGGAAGGTGGTTTTGATGTGGGCGACCCATTCCGTATTTTGAATCATGTAGGGAAAGGTAGGAAGGTAGCAGGAACTTTGCAAAAGTTTTAGTGAGAGAGAGAGAGAGAGAGAGAGAGAGAGAGAGAGAGAGAGAGAGAGAGAGAGAGGGTGGGGTGGGGGGAGGACTGTATAAGGCAGAAAATGTAGGAATGTACGAAAGAGTTGGTTAAGCCTACTTGTAGGGAAATGAATACGCGTTTGGAATGTAATTGAGAAAAGATGAAGGTGTTGAGGTCAATAATTCATGTTGTACTTGTGAACTAAGAACTGTTGAAAAGAGGAGGAATGAAGATGTACGATAAAGATTTTACGAAAATAATGAACTTGCTTGGTTGTGTGGTAAAAGTTGAAGACAGTTGATTAATAAGGAGGCTGCATACTTAGGAATTCACGGAAAGAAGGCGAGAGAGAGAGAGAGAGAAAGAGGGAAAAAGGGCCCAGTAAATGGAGCGAATGAGGTTTTGAAACTTATGATCTTGATATCCTGGTATTGTGGGAGGGTTTTCAAAATGTGCATAAGTGTGTAATATATGCAAATATAGGGTTGAGTGGGTGGCGGTGTTGCTTCTCATAAGCCTGATGTGTGAATATGTGAAGTTGATGTTAACATTGAAGCTTAATACACTCTAGGTTTATTGCCGATGTAGCAACTGTTGCTGGAGCAGCTGCTGTTTAGTAGAGATGGCTTATATATATATAGTATATATATATATATATATATATATATATATATTATATATATATATACTATATATATATATATATATATATATATATATATATATATATATATATATGTATTATAATATATAATATATATATATATATATATGTATATATATATATATATATATATATATATCCTCTTACACACACACACACACACACACACACACACACACACACACACACAATCTTTAAGCCATTTGCCTAGGAGGCTCCAGAGGAAAGAGCAGCAGAATGGTCCCTGCTCCACTTGTACTTCAAGTAATGTAGTTGAACTATGTAGTATATTTTGTAATACCACCAACTGGTGTTTTTCCATTCTTCAAACTCTTATTGCTTTCCTTGTGCCTTTACCAGTCATTTCCATAAGCTTTTTCTGAAGCTTACACTGATCCTCAACAAGCGCCTCAGTGGCGTGATCGGTATGGTCTTGACTTGCCACCTCGGTGGCCGTAAGTTCGGTTCTCGGGCACTCCATTGAGGTGTTAGGGATGTGCATTTGTGGTGATAGATGTTCACTCTCGACTTAGATCGGAAGTCACGTAAAGCCGTTGGTCCCGTTGCTGAATAACTACTGGTTCCATGCAACGTAAAAACACCATACAAACAACAAACTATCTATCTTCAGCGTTCAATGAATCTCTGAAGGCAGAGATATGGTGAATATAATAATACTTTTAATAAAACACATTATTCTTGCTAATGTTCATGCCCACATTCATCGCCCTATTTTTAATAATAGCGTATTAAACATTTTATTTTTCCGTTTTGTTTGTCATACTTGTGCCCGTATTCCAGAATTAGATGGTCCCCTTTGTCATACTTGTGCCTATATTCCCGAATTAGATGATCTCCTTTGTCATGTAAGAGCCCCTCAGAATTCCTTTTCCCCACTTACAGTTTTTATTTCATCTTCCAAATAGTAACTGCGTTTCTATCATTCTATAACCACAAATATCCCTTGCTGACCCCGATCCATTCTTGGAATTTCGCACACTATATTTACTCCCACATTTTCTCTATTTACTCACGGACTTGAATTTCCATCTATTGTAAATTTTACCTTAGCCAAATAAATGTCAGGTATATCTCCATTCATTCCTCCTGTCATTGTTGCATCTATAAGTTTCCTCTTCTATCTAGTCTGTACTAACACAAATTCTAACAATCTTTTATATCATTTTACCTTTCCCACATTTAGCAATGAATTAAATACATGTTTAAAATATGTGTTCAAATGTATTTTGCGACCAGTCGTATTTTTCCAATGATAATCAAATACGAGATATTCCATTATATTACAATGTATCCTGCTCGATGTATATTGCTTCCATGTGTAGAAGTGTAGAAGAGAGAGAGAGAGAGAGAGAGAGAGAGAGAGAGAGAGAGAGAGAAGAGAGAGAGAGAGAGAGAGAGAGAGAGAGAGAGAGAGAGAGAGAGATAAAATATGCAGAATAACTATTACACTACAGCTATTGCACATATCAGCTTTAAGTTTTGGCGGTTTTTCTTGTTACTTAATAGTTATTTATTGCTTCATCCCTGTCCGGCTTGTTCTGATTATCGTGGTGAATTTAGTTGTATTTTCTCTTTTTTATTTATTTATTTTTTTTTAATCGTGACAAATGCTTGATTGCATAACAGAGGAAGTTTGAATAAGTGATTTTCGACTTTCATTCACAATAAGGACCTCTTCTTATGCGATTTTCTTTTGATAGAGTCAGAGCCAAATCATGCCATTATTAATCCCCGCACGTGGAAATAATTATGCTCAGAAGATTTTAGGTTCGGGATTTTGTTAGTTAGTTTGATGTCCTTCGTTAGGCTTAATGACACGTCTTTGGAGTCTATTTAGGGAGCACCCGACCATTTATTTTTGCTCTCAGAGTAATCACTGAAATGAATTACCTGTGGGTCCTCGGGCATATTGGGATACCAAATTTGGCTTGGAAACAGTCGCAGAGTAATCTAGGTAATTAGTTTGTCCTTTTGATGGCTGCTCTGCTGAAATGAGTTGAGATCAAAATTTGTTTTGTGTTTGTTGATTCGTGTGATTTTTAATTAAGATTGGGATATTCTGCAAAGCCTCCAATATCTTTTCCAGTTTCGTATAGAAATAGTTTAGCTGTGAATTGATTTGTCGACAGATGGCACTGGTGCACTGTAAATAAGATACGCTTACAAAACTCAAGTCTGAATTGCGGTCATGTTGGGGTAACCTTTCTTGGTGACATTTCGTGTAAGCAAGTCTGTGCGTTTTATAAATTCATATCTTTTGTCATCCTATTGTTAATAGAAGTGTCTTGATATAACCACCATAGGAAAGGGCTGGTTTTTTATTTTCTTATATATTTACTTATTTTACAACTCTCAGGGTCATCAGATGTTCGAACAGGAACTCTGCAGATTCGGCTTCCACCTCATGGTTTAATGGCGAGATATCCTTGGAGGTCGTCATAAATGTAAAAGATACAAGAAAAATTTCGAGAATTGTAGGTAATAGGTCGTTGTATCGCCGCGATTGAGTGGAATATATTCAGTCTCTCTAACTTTTGCTGTTCCTGATAACAAATACTTAAACGGAAATCTGCCAGTATGCGGAAATGAAAAGACGTTGGAATGTCAGGTATTACTATGTGTGGAACCTATGCCGATTTATTTAGTATTAATAAGAGAAAGTTAAGGCAGGTTAAGCTATTGAAATATATGCACGAAACACACCCAGGTTTCCAATTTAAACTCTGAAAAGTGATACTGACGATGGGTGAACCGTGCATTCCCTGTTTTCCCTTAGTTGGAGATGTTCAGAAAGTTTTCACGTTGAGCTTACAGCGGTGGCCTCAATTAAGATGAGACCTTGTTTGTAGTTAACTTTTATATGCATGAACACACCGCAAATATAAGTTTAGTATCCCTCCTGCGTAGGTGGAGGATCCCTCCATCCTTGCACTATGTGTAGATGTGCGCTGACTCTGCGAATATGTGCATATAGATAGGAAGATGCAGTGCGTGAATGCTTTTGCTTTTTGGTCTACAAGTAGAGACGTTGTGACATATGAAATGCATAAAAAATAACGCCTTCTTTTGTATATCCTGTCGTCTTCGAAACACATGCTAAACTCAGGCGATCCTATCAACGCGCATTCATTAAATAATCTCGCAAACAACAGACGTTCAAGGTCATCCTTGAAGACAGGAATGCCTTCTTGAAGAATCTCTCACTCTCGAAGGTCAAGTAAGGCGTCAAGATTTCCCTGTAAGGTCATGCGAATTTCAAGATCTGCCCACCTTTCCTCCTGGCTCCCTCCTACCTTTTTTGTTGTTTATCTCACATTCCTATACCCTCCGTTCCTACTCACTTCCATGACCTGCCAGATTTATGTTCGTGATCCTAAATCATCGTCCAGAATTTAAGTTTTTTTTTCGCGAATTCCCTTCATAAATAAAAAAGAAGAAGGACGCGAGAAGAAGAAGAAGAAGCCCTTAGACATACCTATATATACTCGAGAAGGACTGAAGTGCCACTTACTGAAGTGGCAGTGTGAGTCACAGTTAATTATCCAACGGGGTCGGCATCTTATTCGTTTTCTTGACGTCTCGACATATCAGTCAGTCACTGAGAAGAAGAAGAAGAAGCCTCTTTTATTTTCTTTCTTCTTCTTATGCAAGCTAGAACCATGCAGGAAGAGAGAGAGTGTTTTTGGTAAGTATTGTATCAATGTTCTCTGATTTCAAGCCCCATTTCTTATTTATTCCAGATAAAACGAATGACTTTTATAGTATATCAATGCTTTTGGAGGCAGGATGAAATCCAAACTGGAAAGTAAGGGACTAACTTGAAGACAAGACTTAACTTTAGTTGTATCTTTCTTGCAAAGTCTGTTCCCTTACTAAGCAGAACATTCATTTAGTGTCCTATGCCAGTTGCACTGCATATTTTATTCCATTTATTCTAAACATGATACGATGTTGTATGACGCAAGTTGTAAGTTAATTGGGTAGCTGTAAGCGTTACTCCTGCAACTATTGATGCTTGTCACAGTAATTTCGTTGCCTGGTATTTGAAGTTCTCTTCATATGCATATCCTTAGAATAAGGCTCTTGTTGTCTTTTCATCTCTTGCTTATGAACAGTGTTTTAAGTTTTGTTTTTGTTAGAATTATATTTTGTGAATAAGGTGAATTTAATACATAAACAAAATCCCCAATAAAACGAAATCTGGTCGGTTATTCTCATCCGAAATTCGTAATTTTCGCTTATTGGGGGAGTAAGCCTACAAACTAGTTTGTTGTTGTTGTTGTTGTTGTTGAGGACTGGAAAAGTGTACGGAAGAGCCTAAAATGGTCTGAAAAGGAGTTGCGCGTCGAGTTAGAAATACAGGAATTTAGGATAGAATTTATGAAGTATTTATTAGATTGGCAATGTAAGAAATAAATAAAGTGCAAGTGGAACAGTCCAGAAAAATTATTTCTAATAAAAGGTAGAGTATTTATTTTAATTTTCGTCGGTGAAACAAGGCTCTATTCGACCAAAGATTTTAGCACGTTTTAATTTAGGTTAAAATTTAGTAATATCATTTTTACAACTTTTGTGTGAGGGGAAAATCTTCCACACGTCCCGAGTAAGCTGGAGGTCGGATCACACCTTGTTGTTTTACCAAATAGGTGTTAGTGCTAGTTACTAAGCCTATACGATGTAATAATTGTCATGTTATGAATACACCATCTGAAAAAATGCTCATTTATTTGCTTAGTTATTTTTTCTTGTTTGTTTTCGAAAAACGTTGCATTCATGTATTACAGCCATTGTTTCTTTAAGTACAATAAAACGAAATGGATAGACAGCTCGTTGGCAGGTCAGCCTCTGATGGAAAAAAAAAAAAGGAAAAGAGAAATAGAATTTTTCTCAATATTGGCTAACGGATCAATTATTTAATTTAATCAACATTAATATTCCAGGATATCATTCTCTCGAAACGCGCTTCTCTTTATTGGACCCCAAAATATTGATAAATGTGATGCTGGAACCTCCAAAACCTGATGCTAATTGGGATTAAAAAGAAGTGTGATGGATAGATTGAAGGGATCTTTCTTAGATTGTGACTGACCCCCAGCAAAGTTCGCGGGTCGTTATCTACGACTACGATTTCTTCGGCGTCATTATCTTTATGATGTTTATAGTCTTTTGTTTATGTTTTGACGGTCATCCCCCACGGGCTTGTACTAAACACGCCGGATAGGTGGAGAAATATCGGGTTAAAACCCTTCGGGGGTCACTATCTAGCTAGGAAAGATCCGAGTGAGAAATTGGTTAAAGAGGCGTTGCGTTGTACGGAGGTAAGGCGATTCAAATGTTTCTACTTTTTTTTTTTGTTTATCTCGTTGTTGTTTAAGAATAAAGTTCTTTAGATTTTAAATGAAATTGTTTATGTTTACGAGGTAATCGGGTATATGTAGACAATTTTATATGCAAGGATGACGAGCGCTGGTTGAGAAGTTCGTGTGAATCAGAAAAGATGGACGTAAAACATTCAGACATTTAAGTACAAGGAACGAATGTGGATTGGTTTAGTAAAAGTTTACTATTTCAGCCTTTTTAATAGCGGGATTGATGCTCCAACAAACAGTATATGGTTCGAGATTGTAAGTGAGAGCCATCCATTGCTAAGAATGAAGCCTTTAGATACAATATTTTCTGTCCAGAATAATATGCAATTGAGGTTCTCGGTTTCGGAAGAACACCAGATGCAAGACTGATTGTTTCAAGTAAATTCTGAAACACTGTTGCCAGGGACGAATCACCAGTGAATAAAACATTTGCTGACCAAGATTTTGTGTGGAATTTATGTATTTTGCGCTCAGCTTTAAAAGACTCTGTTCAAAGGTTTTAGTATATAAAGGTTTCAGTTTCAGTATACTTCTGAAGTTTTAGGTAGAGTTATGTCACCGAAGTACCAGTACTTTAACAATATCCAAATCCTTGTTAATTATACATTATTTAAACATCTTTTCATTTAACGGAGTGCTTAACAGGAAAATGATACTTAAGGGCCAAATTACCTGTGTTTTCAGGTATCAGAAAACGAGGCTCTAAAAAGGCCACTGTCTCGGAAAGTGGGGTAAGAGGTGATCTATGAGAACATTGTTACGTGTTACGAACGATGTCAAAGTAAGATGTTTCGTTTGCAACTCTTTGATGAAAAATTCTCGAGTATAGCTTAAGGAGAAAAAAGGTTAGTGTCAATTCCGTAGGGTTTATTGCTGAAGCAGTATCGTAACGCCCTTGCTGAAGGTCGTTCATTTGCTTGTGCCTGAAATTTCTGGCAGAAATGTGATTTATTGCCGTTTGTCGTAGTTTAGATAGAATTGTTTTTGCCTTCATGTTTATCCAAGTTTTCAATATCTAAGTCAGTGTCTCCCTGTTTGTGAATCGTTCCTGCGGTTTATTGTTGTTATCAATTCCAGCATCCCAGACTTCAATGTTTTCTTCCTTGTAAACATCGGAGATGGATAACCATTCGCATATGCTCTCTCTCTCTCTCTCTCTCTCTCTCTCTCTCTCTCTCTCTCTCTCTCTCCTCCTCCTCCTCCTCCTCCTCCTCCTCCCCTCCTCCTCCTCCTCCTCGGCCCTGGTATAATGCAGTGGGAGGCACCAAAGGTTAACTCGCTGACAAGAACATTTTCCACTACATTTCGCCTCTATACCACAGGGTTTCGCGTACCCTCGTCCGCGTTTCTTTGCCCCTGCTGTGTTATTTCGTGGGTGGGGCATTACACCTCCGTGGGTATTTTAGGTCGGTTCGTGGGAAACGGAAGCAGCCGTTGACCGAAAGTGGAAAGGTCGCCGGGCGTCGGGCAGCAAGGAAGGACAGATGGTGCCTTGGAGTTCTGCTATAAAACGTGTTTATATATATATTGGATAATAGGCGTTTTTGGTGGTGGATGGGTGGAACGAGAGGAGGATGGGGGGGAGGCTGAAGAGGAGGGGGCGACGCGAGGGAGAGAAAAAGTAATGTGATGAGGGCAATAATGAGATGATTCTTAGTCAATGCATATGAAGTGGTATTGCTTGTGGTAGTAATTGTAGAATTTAGTTGAAATAAGGCAAGGAACTAAAATATTATGATAAATTCCAAATTTCTTGTGACATGACGTTAAGGGAGAGAGCCTCAGTGGCGTGGTCGGTATGGTGTTGGCCTGCCACCTCGGTGGCCGCGAGTTCGATTCTCGGGCATTCCCTTGAGGGGTTAGAGATGTGTATTTCTGGTGATAGGAGTTCACTCTCGACGTTGGTCCCGTTGCTGAATAACCACTGGTTCCATGCAACGTAAAAACACCATACAAACAAACAAACAAACGTTAAGGGACACGGCTGAGAAAAATGACGAAACGGAAAAGGAGAATAAGGAAGAAGAGTCATTCTCTATGTATCCACACAGGTAATTTTTTCAGGTGCGAATCCACAAACACAAGGGGCTTAACCTCCTTGGTTCCTGTTGCCGGAACATTCTGAAAATAAGTTAGTCTTCTCGGCTTTCCTCATAATTATGTTTTTATCAGTGAAAGTCATCTTACCGAACCCCTTTCTTTTCTTAATTATTTCCTTGAATTCCTTGTGACATTCGAAGAGTATCCAACATAGGAGATTGTTCTATACTTAATGAGATCTAATTTTAAGATTCAGTTTTATTCTGTTAGCGTTTGAATTTGGGCAGTCAATTAGGGAAAGTCAAACATTATAATCTGTTAAATGCACCACATTTTTCTTGTCCCCCTATTTATTTAGTCGACTTTGAGAGAGAGGTTCCACTTGCCATATTTATTAATAATTTTTATTACGTAATGTAAATTTATCCTATTTGAGGATATGATGAAAGTAACTGATAAAAATGATGCAAGTAAAATGATTCCGAGATAAATTTTTTTGTTAATATTATAAGGTCTTGAAGATATTTTTCATGCTGTCTACAGGAAATGATTTCTTTGCCCGTTACATGTGATCATAATTCATCCACAGTTGATCAGACATGTCACGATAAAAGTTTGCTCATAGGTTAGTGTAGGCATAACTATACGAGTAATTAACAAATACCCGGAGGCATGGGCACTAGGCTGGCAATTTAATCCGATTCTCCAAGTCAAGAAACACAAGGTAACAAGGTAAAGACCGGAGCCATTCACCCGAAAGGGATAAACCAAGCACGTACAGCATTGAGAGAGAGAGAGAGAGAGAGAGAGAGAGAGGCGCATGTTCGAGTTTTAGGGGTGTTAAGCCGTCCCCCCCTCTCCCACCCCCCTCTTTATGCCTACGAGAAAGATTGAATATGTCAGTGACGGTGCTTGTTCTGAGCAAATGGCTTTATATATATATATATATATATATATATATATATATATATATATATATATATATATATATATCATAATACGTGCGTATTATGATATACTTCTAATACACTTATATATATATATATATATATATATATATATATATACTCGTATATATTAAAGCATATTATTGCACACACGTATATGTGTGTGTATTAACTCAGAGAGGTACACTCGAGACTTCGCTTCATTGGATTTTCAATATTCGTTGGGGGAATTGAAAAATATTGATGCTTCTATGCATTAGAGTTGAGATTTGGATTGTAGATCTTGCACTTGAGGTGCTTGATTCTCTGTGTATTTTCCCTCAAGTCATTCTCTGTCAGCATTTTAGTGATTCCCAGTGCTTGTTCTGAATTACCAACATTCCTTGTTTCTTACCCATTGCCTAAGCGATTTGAAATATCCGTGTACCTCTCGCAATTTTTCCGAACATTATACAGTTTATTCATATTTTCCACAGAAATGTGTGGTTTGTGTTTTATAAAGCTCATAAACAAAAATAATTCGAGAGCAGAAATCTCGGCCTTTCCATTTGATTTATGAAATTTTTATACTGCTCCATTCAGAATTCTTTTTAAGTCGGGCTCGTGTTGGCTTTGTCCCTCAGAATGCAAAGTCACCTGCCGGCCAGGATTTTAATTGATCGAAATTCATATCAGGTGAAAAATGAATTTGAATGATATCAGTCGATAGCTATCCCTCGGGGACCTGGCCTCTCGTGTGCACGCTCCCATTCGTTTATTCTTTAGCTGGATTGTTCTTGGAATCAGATTTTTTTTTATTGTATCTTATAACGGCATCTTTTTATATGCGACGTGATTATCAAACCTCCAATATATATATTTTTTTTTTAATTATATTTGTTAAGGTTGTTATTGCTGTTATGACGAGAATAACATCGCACTGCACTGTACGTCATCCCCTGAGGAGGGTTAAAGGAATATGAAGTGCTCCTCATAAATCCGTAATTAGAGTCAGAATTAATAAGATGACCTGGGATATCGACGGGTAACGGTATGGTATGGGAGCACTTGTCTTATTTATGTTAGGGCGCTGAAAAAAAGGGAGAAATGCAATAAACAACAACTTAAGACTCTGACCTTCCATCCCTGCTTGACATGTTTTGAGCAGCCTTATCTTCGCATACTTGAGCGAAAGTAGAAGTTAGTTTATTTTGAGATGGATAGATGGATGGATGTGTGGTATTCGACAGCATGCTTTCGATCCGATAGTACTTTCGTGCGCACATTGCGATACTTACACATGCGCAAGCACGCGTATCCACGAGAAGATTTTGTCGTTGGAAGTTGGAAAGTCAAATTGGAACGTCGTGTTTTTATTTAGATGTTTGTTCTTAAGCAGTTTGAAGCCTCGAGGATCCAGTTTGCAATTCCATTCCTCCATTTTTACTAATTATCTTACCTCGGTTTTAGCAAGTTGAAAAAAATGCTTTATGAAACACATAAGAAGAGAAATGAGTTTCATCTCTTAGTTTAATGCGAAATGAAACCAAAGGGAAATCCAGCAACTTGCTAACTTGTTTTTTGCAAGTAAATGTTGCAGATTCTAAGCATTTTAAAATACGTGTTAATACAGATTACAAAGATGATGGAACATAAGAAGTCACAGAAAAGAAAGAAGTAGGCTATAGCATATATATACTGAGAATAGAAATAGAAAGCTTTAGTGAAGCATTTTTCTTTTGCTTAACTTGCTATTTGCCGGGCATGATACGAACATCAATGATTATTTTTCCTCAAAATATATTTATGATATAGTAAAAGATTAGAAGGCATGTACTTAGTTGTTAAGTATATATAAGGAGGATACTTATATAGTGAACGTAGTCTCCTTTTTTTTGTATCTGTTTTTTTCTTATCCTTCGACATCTAGTAATTATGCTTGTAGTTTATAAAATTCAGGTATCGTCGTGTCGGTACGCACTTGAGCATGTATAAATATATATATATATATATATATATATATATATATATATATACGTATATATGTATATATATATGTATATATATATATATATATATATATATATATATATATATATATATATATATATATATATATATATATATATATATATATATATATGTACATACATATACACACGCAACATCAAGCCGTTGTTGGATGAATATCCTAGTGAAGTAAAACTTGCACAGCACTTGTTTCTAAGTCTCACACTGTTGCAGTTCCTATTAAAGTTAATAGCAAAATGGCAGAACTGGACTAGATTTAATTTTTTCCCATTTGTGTATAAATAAATAAGTGAATATATATATATATATATATATATATATATATACATATATATATACATATATTATAGTGTATTTGTAAGTATGTAGTGAATAGAGAAATCGCATATTTGATTTTTGTTGGTAGGTGGCATAGGTGTGGCACACCGGTTTTTTTCGTAAGTGGACCCTGTTTGTTCAACTTACAGTCCAGGTACATAATGTACATCTTTATCAGATACTTTGATTAGATTCAAGTACAGCCATTGTAGTTTTTTTTCCAGTTATCCCCTTGTGAAAAGATGTCTGATTTATTAAATATTGTTCTCACATTTGATAAGTTGCAATAAATTACAAGCACTCTGTCAAACGTGTGAATAAATATGGAGATTGAAGATTGTGCATCAACCACGTACTGCAAAGGCAGTGAGAGAACCAGAAATATCCTGCCAGAAATTCGCAAGCTATAAACGATCCGGTATACTACTGTGCGATTGGGCGAGATTTAGTGCGTCATAAAGTTCGCGAAAGGGATCACTTTCGCGCCGTAAATACGACCCAATGGCGGGCGCATGCGCAAGAAAACACAAGCGAGACGTATCTGGTCGTCCTTGCGAATACCACGGGGCATACCTGCGCGGTGTATAATTAGGTCTCGTGCTTACCACGATTAGGATGGTAATTTCCCCTAAATTATAACTTCATGTCTTTAATGTAAACATTGCGGTTAACACTAAATCATCCGTGAGAAGAGCTCTCGCCCTCTGTAGCAGTGTGTGCGCGCCTTCAAGTTCTTTCGAATTCATCCAGGATAAAAGGACGTCAAAGAATGGAGAGGGCCCGGAACGTCAATTACGATCGTTGTGTTCCTCGATGCATTTGACAGCTCTGAAAATCTTGCGTAAAAGACTGATGCAAAACACTACTTTAAAGAAGTTAGTTTGATGGGGATATATAATGTTAGATATTAACACGTACACACACATCTATCTATCTATCTGTCTATCAATGTATCATCTATATATTTATATATGTATATGTATATATACATACATACATATATATATATATATATATATGTATGTATATTTATGTATATATATTTGTGTATATATGTATATATTTAGATAAACTCATGCGGACGATAAAGCAGTAAGTCAACGTAAAGGATAGCAGCAGTCAGGGTGAAGTAAGCTATTGGGCGAGCAGCCTCATCTCAAAATAGTATTTGTGAGGCTGAGAAAGGTGATGCTTTCTGAAGCCATCCTCACCAAAGGATGCTTCCAAGGGTAGGTTTAATTCCACTCGGGAAGGAAGAGCTTCTTCAGTGTCGGAATCAGTGGTTGCATTGTAATCGTATCCTACAAGTGTTTGGAAATTAAGAAGTTACGAAGTCATTTTGCCTGTTAGAAATAAAGAACGTTAGATCTCCACGTCTGGATAACATCTAATGGGTGGAGTGATGCGATGCATAAAGAGAAAAGACATTAGATGTAGTAAGTGCAGATTTGTTGGTGAACAATGTAATGAAGAACGGCTGCTTTTTGTACATAATATATTACGAATGTTGAAGACACGAATAAGGTATGAGGTGAATGGAATCCAGGAAGATGGAACAACGAATATGAAATTGGA
>NC_061100.1:118117014-118129514 GCF_015104395.2 Macrobrachium nipponense
CTGGAATGCAGTAAAGAAAGGCAGGGAGTGATTGTCTTAGTTAATTTCCAGAATTCGTGAAGTTTCCCAATTCTTCTTCTTCTTCTTCTTCTTCTTCTTCTTCTTCTTCTTCTTCTTCTTCTTCTTCTTCTTCTTCTTCTTCACTTCAACGAGATCCCTCAGTCGCATATCAAGACTTTTGTAATCATTGCCTGAAGAATTAGTTCGTAAATATGAAAACTGGAGCGAAATCAGGTAAAGGAAGTTGATCAACTACAAGAGAAGAGGGCGATGGCGGGGGGTGATAAGTAACTTGAAACGGCTTGTGATATAGTGTCAGTGCATAAGACTGACATCATTAAGGAGTTTTTGAGATAATCTTTTTCCAGGTCATGAAAGGGCCTTTAAAAAAGTGTTTAAGAAACCTTTTGCTGTAAAGGAAAACCACTCTCATAGGGGCTAGTGCCATCAGTGTGCCTCATGCGGTGCGCTGTAAGCATTACTTAAGGTTCTTTGTAGCGTCCCTTCGACCTTATCTGCAACCCCTTTCATTCCTTTTACTGTACCTCCGTTCATAATATCTTTATTCCATCTTATTTTCCACTCTCTCCTAACACCTGTTTCACAGTGCAACTGCGAGGTTTTCTTCCTGTTACGTCTTCAAAACCTTTATCCTCAATTTCCTTATCAGTGCTGAATGACCTCATAGGCTCTAGTGCTTGATCTTTTGCATAAATTTTATATTGCAATCCAGTTCCATTTTTGCTGGGTCTAAAGCCGGCTGCCAAGACCGTATAATACCATCAACAGTGTTCCACGCAAGGCACTGTAATATGATAGCCCTCTAAGGATATCTTCCATAAATAATATAGATTCTGAAGTATCGAAGATAGCATTTAGGGACAGAAATCAATATAGTGGTAAGAGTCACGACGGCGTTATGCTGGGCTTTGGTTCTCTGGCTTTATTGATAAAAGAAATAAAGACATCGAACGAAGAGCTTTTCTTGTCACGTGATATCATCATTCGAGGTATGCTGTCTCTGCACTAAGTGCCCCACAGCAACTCTCTTAAGATTTGATGCAATAAGAAGGCTCTCTCTCTCTCTCTCTCTCTCTCTCTCTCTCTCTCTCCTCTCTCTCTCTCTCTCTCTAGAACTTCAGCTTCTGTTTGCTTTGAGTACAAGAAAATATTTTGGGTGTAATTTTCTTTGGAGAGGAGAACAAGCGGAGGTAACTTCTCAGTTAGACAATTACCATTTCAGCTTGAGAAAATCTCAGGATTAAAGTGAATAACGTATTATTAGTTTCCCTAGTCCTACTGTTTCGCTAGGTTTTCTTTGGCTTGTCTTGGCAAGGGTAAGCCAATAGTTTCACTGGCTTTACAAGTGCAGACTTTTGTTGCTTCATGAAATGCGAGATAAATCCATATATTTTTTCCTGTATACAGCAGTAATAGTGTACAGGCAGTAAACGTAACCACTGGCTTCCATTTGCGGGAAAAGTTACCTCGGTCTATGCTTAGGGCTTGGCGCGTGATAGCTTTAAGGTCGAGACTTCTCGGCACTCATGTCTTCCTGTTCTCTTTTGACGGTATGGAAAGTAGCATGTATATCTATCTATATTATATAAGTATATATATTCACTATATATATATATATATATATATGTGTGTATGTATGTATGTATATATATATACATACTATATAAGAGAATCCTCACGTGAAAATGAAAGGAGGAGGTACCCTGAAGATAACTTTGGAATAAAAGTTGAAAGGTTTGGTACTTTCGTCTTTCATTTTCGCGTGAGGATTTCTTATATACTTCACCCACGGGGCCATTGTGGAATTGCAGGACATATACATATAATTTATATATATATATATATATATATATATATATATATATATATATATATATCTTATACATATACATATACATATACATATACATTGCCTTGACTTTATTGCAGCGAATACCAGGATGTTTTACCGTTAACTTCGAACAACGAAAATCTTGATTACCTAAGCAGATCTCTACAGCCCAATTTTTGTAGTCATTCAAAACTCAATAGAACTTGCATAGAAAATTTAACCGAGGTGAAATTTCTCCGAAGACAAAATGGTTTTCCATTTGGGTGATCAAAAACAACAATGAAATTATAGACACCTAATGTTGAAGTAATGGTTACTTTTGTGTAAATTAAGTTGCTGATATTGTAAATCACACCCTTTATAAAATTTGAAAGCGCCTGGCAAATTGGGCAGCGTCTCTCTCTCTCTCTCTCTCTCTCTCTCTCTCTTCTCTTATTGCCAACAGAAGTTCAAACATGGTAAGTGATGCTAATATTGTTTACAATTCATGGTCTTCTCGACTGGGGCATGCATGTTGCTCATCGTAACCACCAGATGCGTCTAAGTATCTGTCTGATGCCCGTCTACCCTGCCTGTTTAGAATGCATCAAGCGGTCAGCAGAAGTTGAATTATAAGGCAGATGAGGAAATATAATGATCCCTCGCAATTTTGTTCAAGTTTTTATGAGAGAAGAAGTTTACGAGGGGATTTAGAGCTCTCATGAATTGGCCATTTCAAGGTTGGTTAGGTAGTACGAATTAAGAGTGTTCGATTCTTACTCTTTGCTTGAAGTAAATTTAATTCAGGACAAAGAACTGAATGTTTAAACTCCCTTTCCCATGTCATGGAAAGAGACTATGATCTATTTCAGTGACGTAGTAATATTTTAGTGCATAACTATTCTGCATTGAATTGTGCCCGGATATTTCGTTATAACGAGTAATATTGGACACAAAAATATGCATAGAATATAGGGAACCCCATTTCATGGTAGTCAGCTGGAAGGTATGATTCCCCGGGATATCTCTTTTGTCAGTTTATAGTAGTGTGATTTTTAGTTTTGTTTAGAAATAGTACATATATTGCATAAGAAACAGTAGTATAGATCTTTTTACGTAACTTAGTATTCGTATAAGTAAAGGGTCAAGTATTAAGCTCAGTAAGAATCTTACAATTACAGTAATACGAGATTGGGAAGTAAAATTGTGGTGATCCAGTAGACAGAGAGAAAGAAAAAAATGCTTTTGAAATTGGAACTGAAATTTGTGAGTAGGGGAATAGAAAATTAGCGTTGCTATCCTGAATATATATAATGAAAAGTCCGAAAGTATGGGTCTTGAGAATATCTTATATGAAAGGCTAATTTTATACAAAATATATATGTATGACAGAATACCATTAATAGAGATTTTAAAGTGAAAAATCCATCTAGGTTTATGATTTAAGAGGACTCCGAATGCAAGTACTCAACCCAAAGAAAATATATTTCGTAGAGGACCGTAAACGAAAATTTTAGTTTAAGAAATTAACAGAATTGTACTAACGTGTTCAGGTATTAAAGTAAGGCTGTGAAGAAAGACATAACCATGCAAGTATTGAGGTGCAACTTTTGGGTGCACGTTGCCTTTAGCCATGATATTGATTGTCTAAGCAAGAAATGCTGAAATCTGAGAGAATAACAGTAAAAAAAAACACACACACTGTCGATTGTTTCTGAAAAGTGTCAGGGATAGAAACGTGAAGTGAATCTTGAAGCTTGGGACCGTCGGTGTAATGTAGACACGCTTGGATTATAAAATTGTGAGTGTTGAATTTAAGGAAAAAAATCACACTGTCGATTGTTTCTGAAAAGTATCAACGACAGAAATTTGAAGTGCATCTTGAAGCATAGGACCGTCAGTGTATCGTGGACACACTTGGATTATACAATTGTGACAGTGTTTCATATGATTGCAGGTTCAACTAGCCGAGACATGTTTTAGTATGAGTGTAACGATAACATTTGAAGGCCAAAGTGATAGTTGTTACCAAGTGCTTGGGAAACTAAGAGTAGAGATTTTATGATTAGGAAGGAAAACTTTGCACTGTCACCCACAGAACATAAGCCAGTTCACGGTTCATTTAAAAAGGGGTGCAAATAAAATAATCCTCAGTTTAGAAATGAGTAATCGAAGGGAAAATTTTGATACAAGTTTTATTCAGGGAAACCTTTCAAGAAATCGCAGAGGATGTATGAAATGAAATGTTAAGAAACACGAGTGAGTGAGTAAGTGAGTCAGAAAGTCAGAAGAGTCTGAGACAGGGCTCTGGCGTCGCTCTCAGGCAACACTGGGAATGCTAATGACGAACCAGAGTTATATTTTTCTAAGCGTGTGCCGAAAACTTTGACCATGTGTGGCTTTTCTAACAAGGGGCTATTCGCCGTGTAATCACACGTTGCCACAGTGTGGTCAGTTGCTTTGCAAATAAAATAGTGCGTTTGTTAGTTCGTGCGTGCGTGGAAGGTCGATGAAGGGTTTCCACCGTCGTAAAAACGCTTGGGAAAGTCGCGCTTGTTTGTGCATATTTTTTTTCTTATTCCCGGACACAAATGGGAACTTTGTTTTGTTGCCTGCCTTGTAAGCCTTCACCTTATATGTACTTAAGCATATGCCGAGATGAATATGCACATACATACAAGGTGTAGGCTTTATGTATACGTGTATATATATATATATATATATATATAATATATATATAATATATAATATATATATATATATATATATATATATATTTGTCTATATGTATATTAGTATGTATGTAAAAATGCTGGTAACTGTGTCCAAGCGGCAGTTAATTTAGATAATCTTGTAAGTGAGTTTTACATTTATTATTTATATATGAAGATATCGGCTGCGTTGTACTGATTCTGAGTAGTATGTTTAGCAAAAATTTTAGTTTTTATTTTTTCTTCGAGACTAAACGGGCGATCGAACAGGCTACTTAACTCTTGTTAACACTTTTTTCTCCTATGATAGTTTATTATTACTTTGCCCTTTTAATTTTAAGGTGTGGCATCAGTTCAAAGGAGAACATTTTAACAGCGGAGGAGCCAACCGTTTATTTGTCCAGTGGTTGTTTTTTATGGCTTGGAGGTACGAAGCTGAATAATAAGTGAAGAAGAATTGCATTTTTTCCATTGAGTCTTTGATTTCGACCTTTAACAGTTTTGAAATTGGTTTCCCATTGATTATTTTGGAGTACCAAATTTGCTTTGATAACTTGTGTCTCATTGCCAGTATCATGGTGTAACTGGGAAGTTTTAGATTAGATTATTTCTTGAGAAGTTCACTGCTCACTTTCCCACCTTGAACACAGCCCCGGTAAAAGTTAATTTAATTTATAAATATGGTGTTACACCTTTTAATGTGGCCCCCACAGGGAAACTTGACTATGACGAACGCAGGTCTTTAATTTGCCAGGGTGCTGAGTCCTGGAGACCCGTCCAGGGACCCTTATATGGGACCGGGCAATTGAAGGTACAGACACATGCTCGGTTCTCTTGTCACATTGATGGATTTCACGCAGTTACCCCGTGATGGGGAAGCAACGCAGTCCTGTTTTCTGTCTTCCTCTCATCCTAGGTTGCAGATATGTTTTTGAGCTTCCTGATTAGGTGCCTTGATCTTTTTGATATTTCGTTTTAACGTCTTTGTTTGTATTTCCGATCAAGCGCAATTAGTTATCCAATGAAAGGCTCTTCGAAATTTAGCCAATGTATATTCGCATTAAGGTCATGTGGGCTGGTGCATGTACAAATTCATCAGCTCGTTTTCAAACTTGTCTTGACGTAAGAAAAAATATGAAACAAATTATTATGTTTTTAGAGGTTCTTGGTGAGCATTACTTCCTAAAACATCTTCCTTGTCGTTGTCTTGGTGATAATCATGGACATGTTACGTTTCATTGGATTGTCTCTTTTGTTAATTTCGACTCTTTAATGGTTTCCACGAAGGATCTACCCTAAAGATCCTAGCTTTCCTTTATTTTGCCAGGTTCTTGTGACACATTTGCATATAATTTCAAACTATATATATATATATATATATATATATATGTATATATATATATATATATATATATATATATATATATATATATATATATATATATATTATATATATATATATATATATATATACACATATATACGTATATATATATACAACCATATATAATATATATATATATATTATATAACTAATATATATATATATATAGATATATATACACATATATACTAGAAATATATATTCACCAATATTACGTATATATATATATATATATATATATAATTATATATATATGTATATATATATATATTACTGTAAAAATGTTCTGTTACAACAGAATTCCATCTAATAAAAGGAGCCCATAAAAACACCAAAATGTAGAGAGAAAAGTACTATATTTCAGAGGACTGCTGTCTCTCTCTTCAGGTATATGAATGAGAAAAGTTTACAGAAAAGGTGGGGGTATTTATACCAAGAGATTCGTCCACAAGTAAGCCAATTTAGGTCACCCCCGCTGATAATCTTCCTTTAATCTTCTTAAGCGTTGGTTGAATGAACACTGCGTCGACGATGTCTGATGTCCAATTCCCTTTTGAGATGTTCATTACCTGCTTCTCTTTTATTTAAGGCCGATTCCATCATTTGACTCTTGTACCGGCAGTTGCTGCTATAAATTACACGTGACATATTCCAGTTTATTCTATGGTTATGTTCATTTATATGGTTGAAAATAGCCGAGTTCTGTTGTCCATACCTAACTGACCGTTTGTGTTGTATTAATCTCTGGGAAGTGATTTACCGTAAATCCGATGTAAGATTGGTCACAGTCCTGGCATGGGATCTCATATACCCCAGAGTCTTTGGGCGATGTCTTTGTTGGACGTTAATCAGGGATTTGGCTAAGGTATTTGGGTAGGTAAATGCAAAAGGGTTGGATTTCCCAAGGGTGTGAGTACTCTCTTAATCGTCTCCAGGTGGGGAATTTTTATTTTATTGTTGGGTGTGTCTCTGGTCTTGTCTTTAGGGGGTCGGTAGAAAATTACGTTTGCTTTTTGAAATTGCTTTCTCAATTATATGGTCAGGATACTTTAAAGATGAAAGTTGCTTGCGAATTAGTTCAAATTCTTTTTCCAGGAAATCTGGGGAACAAATTCGTAAGGCTCTTAAGAATAGGTTGCTAGCTACACCTATCTTGATAGTATTGTCATGATAGCTAAAGTAGTGAATATATGAAAGTGAGAACGTTGGTTTTCTGTATATGGTAAATTTGTATTCTGTCGTGTCTCTGATTATTAAAACATCAAGAAAAGGAATTTTGTTGTCTGTTTCCCATTCAACTTTAAATTTGATGCTGGGCACTAATGCGTTTAATTTTGAGAGGAATTCATTAAAATTACCCACTTATTATCCCAAAATGTTAGTATGTCATCCACGTATCTCATCCACAGCATGTTTTTGGGTTTTATTGCATTTATTACTGTAGTTTCAAAGTATTCCATGTACAGATTGGCTAAAATAGGACTTAAAGGACTACCCATACTACACCCGAATTTTTGCTTGTAGAATGATTCCCCGAATGAAAATACGTTATTAGATGCACATAATTCAACTAACTTTATTATTTTGTCAAGTGCCAAAGGGAAATGATCTGAATAGGGGGATAATTTTTCCCTTAAAAACTGAAGAACGTTCTCACTTTCATATATTCACTACTTTAGCTATCATGACAATACTATCAAGATAGGTGTAGCTAGCAACCTATTCTTAAGAGCCTTACGAATTTGTTCCCCAGATTTCCTGAAAAAGAATTTGAACTAATTCGCAAGCAACTTTCATCTTTAAAGTATCCTGACCATATAATTGAGAAAGCAATTCAAAAAGCAAACGTAATTTTCTACCGACCCCCTAAAGACAAGACCAGAGACACACCCAACAATGAAATAAAAATTCCCCACCTGGAGACGATTAAGAGAGTAACTCACACCCTTGGGAAATCCAACCCTTTTGCATTTACCTACCCAAATACCTTAGCCAAATCCCTGATTAACGTCCAACAAAAGACATCGCCCAAAGACTCTGGGGTATATGAGATCCATGCCAGGACTGTGACCAATCTTACATCGGATTTACAGGTAAATCACTTCCCCAGAGATTAATACAACACAAACGGTCAGTTAGGTATGGACAACAGAACTCGGCTATTTTCAACCATATAAATGAACATAACCATAGAATAAACTGGAATATGTCACGTGTAATTTATAGCAGCAACTGCCGGTACAAGAGTCAAATGATGGAATTGGCCTTAATAAAAGAGAAGCAGGTAATGAACATCTCAAAAGGGAATTGGACATCAGACATCGTCGACGCAGTGTTCATTCAACCAACGCTTAAGAAGATTAAAGGAAGAATTATCAGCGGGGTGACCTAAAAATTGGCTTACTTGTGGACGAATCTCTTGGTATAAATACCACCTTTTCTGTAAACTTTTCTCATTCATATACCTGAAAAGAGAGACAGCAGTCTCTGAAATATAGTACTTTTCTCTCTACATTTTGGTGTTTTTATGGGCTCCTTTTATTAGATGGAATTCTGTTGTTACAGAACATTTTTACCAGTCATTGTCAGCCCATTATGGAATTCAACCGCCTTTCACGATTCTTCACTCACTTCCAGAAGTCAAGCCAGTTTTTCCGCAAGTTTGAAAAGAACTGAACAGACTACACCGGCTGAAAAACCAAAAACACTTTTGGAAGAATGCCTCAAAGAACAAGTACTTCCAAAAATGTACGGATTCGGGAGATGGACTCTGCAATCAAACCCCTTCCCTCTATCACACAAGATTTTCCTGGAAGAAAGAATCACCAATACGAGAAACGACATCTTCGTGCTACGCAGAGTGATATATGGAACTCAATCTAATCTTCGCCTCCTCACTACGGACCACGTATACAGATCTGATTCATTCTGTTCCGACATTGCTGCCTATAATAGCGTGACTCATTCCAACAGACTTTTTTACGCAAGTTTAAATAACCTAATAGATAATAGCGCATGGAATAATCTTGAACAACAAGACAAAGTTTTAAACTTATCCAACACCCCCTTACTGTAAATCAACATTTAGTTTTAAATTTAGGCTTATCCTTTGCCCTTATGCCAGACCGCAAAAACAACCTAGACTTCATAGTGGCTTTTGATAAATTCATATCTGACAAAAACTACAGCCGTGAAGAGATATGTTTAAAAGGAGTGTTACTAAATGCTTAACTGACCTTCATAAGAAATATCCTGTTCCCCGCAGATTCATGATAGCCATCCACTCGCTAAAAAAGTTAGATGTTATAAATAAGTAGATCCGACAAAGACGGCAAAATTGTAATAATGGACAAAGACTTCTACCTCGACAAAATCAACCAGCTCCTTAGCGACACAAATACTTACGAAAAACTGACGAAAAATCCCCTCCAGAACGTTCCCACAGAATTTTTTCGGAAAGTAAGATTAATTGGCCAAGACAAAAAGAGTATTGAACTATTAGAGAAATTTAAAGTAATTAATCTAAAATTACCCTACTTTTATGGTCTTCCCAAAACTCACAAAGAGAATCTTCCATTCAGACCCATCGTTTCATGCGCCGGAGCTTTCAATTACAAAATTTCTAAATGGTTAGCTGGCCTCCTTTCTCCTTTTTTTAGGCACTTTTTTCTCCCAGTCACATCAAACATTCGGAAGACTTTTGTCACAAATTCAGAGAAGCACATACCCACTTCACAACATAAAACTTTTAAGCCTTGACGTAGACTCCCTATTCACAAAAGTACCAGTACAGGACGTTCTTCAGTTTTTAAGGGAAAAATTATCCCCCTATTCAGATCATTTCCCTTTGGCACTTGACAAAATAATAAAGTTAGTTGAATTATGTGCATCTAATAACGTATTTTCATTCGGGGAATCATTCTACAAGCAAAAATTCGGGTGTAGTATGGGTAGTCCTTTAAGTCCTATTTTAGCCAATCTGTACATGGAAATACTTTGAAACTACAGTAATAAATGCAATAAAACCCAAAAACATGCTGTGGATGAGATACGTGGATGACATACTAACATTTTGGGATAATAAGTGTGGGGTAATTTTAATGAATTCCTCTCAAAATTAAACGCATTAGTGCCCAGCATCAAATTTAAAGTTGAATGGGAAACAGACAACAAAATTCCTTTTCTTGATGTTTTAATAATCAGAGACACGACAGAATACAAATTTGTACCATATACAGAAAACCAACGTTCTCACTTTCATATATTCACTACTTAGCTATCATGACAATACTATCAAGATAGGTCTAGTTAGCAACCTATTCTTAAGAGCCTTACGAATTTGTTCCCCAGATTTCCTGGAAAAAGAATTTGAACTAATTCGCAAGCAACTTTCATCTTTAAAGTATCCTGACCATATAATTGAGAAAGCAATTCAAAAAAGCAAACGTAATTTTCTACCGACCCCCTAAAGACAAGACCGAGACACACCCAACAATAAAATAAAAATTCCCTCACCTGGAGACGATTAAGAGAGTAACTCACACCCTTGGGAAATCCAACCCTTTTTGCATTTACCTACCCAAATACCTTAGCCAAATCCCTGATTAACGTCCAACAAAAGACATCGCCCAAAGACTCTGGGGTATATGAGATCCCATGCCAGGACTGTGACCAATCTTACATCGGATTTACAGGTAAATCACTTCCCCAGAGATTAATACAACACAAACGGTCAGTTAGGTATGGACAACAGAACTCGGCTATTTTCAACCATATAAATGAACATAACCATAGAATAAACTGGAATATGTCACGTGTAATTTATAGCAGCAACTGCGGGTACAAGAGTCAAATGATGGAATTGGCCTTAATAAAAGAGAAGCAGGTAATGAACATCTCAAAAGGGAATTGGACATCAGACATCGTCGACGCAGTGTTCATTCAACCAACGCTTAAGAAGATTAAAGGAAGATTATCAGCGGGGGGTGACCTAAATTGGCTTACTTGTGGACGAATCTCTTGGTATAAATACCACCTTTTCTGTAAACTTTTCTCATTCATATACCTGAAGAGAGAGACAGCAGTCTCTGAAATATAGTACTTTTCTCTCTACATTTTGGTGTTTTTATGGGCTCCTTTTATTAGATATATATATGATATATATATATATATATATCTATATATATATATAATATATATATATATATATAATATTTTTTCTCAGTCACGAAGATAAAATATTACGATGTACTCCACGAAAACAGAGGCAAAAAAGCAGGAAGAAAGGATGCACTAGTTTACATATAATTTATGACTATATGATTATCTATACACACAAATATATATATATATATATATATATATATATATAAATATATATATATGTATATATATATATAATGTATATATATATATATATATATATATATATATATATATATATTTATACATATATATATATTTGTGTATAGATTATTATATAGAATCATAAATTATATGTAAATTAGTGCATCCTTTCTTCCTGCTTTTTTGCCTCTGTTTTCATGTGGAATACATCGTAATATTTAATCTTCGTGACCGAGAAAACCCGTATATATATACAGGATATTACAAGAGATGCACTTGAACAAACCACGGGATATAACACTCAGAAGATACTTACTAGGCTCTTTAGCGTTTATTCGCATATCGTCGGGGCACAGCGTCAATACACGCAAAAGCACTTCTGTGGATTTCTCTGGTAAAGCGGGATATGTCTAAAGTATAAAAGCCCCATTAAAATACTGGTTTAAAGCTAAGGACTATATTTCGTTGGACTGACTTCCACTCTTAAGATATGCCCTTATTGATGCCTGGGGTCACCGCTAAGCCGACATTGGTTCTGCTAATTGTCTTAATCCGTTTCATTGTTGCCTTAAGGAGGATATTGTCTTTATGGTCAGAGTCCGAGGCTCCATTGGAAAGGTTGATCCTATTATCTTGTTTTATCAGTGAAGATTCTACCATCTTACATTTGTATCGACTGCTCTCTTGTATAGAATCCACGGTATGGTTCGTGTCACATGTCCATATCTAACCGAGTGCTTATGTTGAGTTAATTTTTCCAAGAGAGATTTTCCTGTGAATCCATAGTATGACATATCACAATGAACGTTAATTGAGGATTTCCAGCAAGGAAACATATGTATAATATTTTATATTATAATAATGAATAAATGAACAGATATAAGTTTGATTTAGTTTCAGTTCAGGCATCATTAAAGATATTTTTTTTTGTCTTGGGGTTACGCCTGTTATTCATCACATGCTGTTGGACACTTGTTGGTGGCAGACAAAGTAACTGAGGCACGCACCCACAAGTTTTTATAGACCTTGAATGCATATAAAATGTAGACAATATGTTCACTGACAAAATTAATGCACCTGGATGTGTATGTTCACAAAAAAAGTTTATAATCGCTGTAGATAGAGTTTATGCCATGTGAAATATTACTTTTCAGTTCTCAAAGTGAAGTTTTCATAACAAACACTGCATTTTATTTTTCGATAGTGTAGGGTTTAGGTGTACCCGCCA
>NC_061100.1:118134514-118187014 GCF_015104395.2 Macrobrachium nipponense
TATATATATATATATATATATGCAATATAAAAACACTGTATCGTGCTTCTAAGAAATCAATAGAGGGATTCCACAGTAATATCCTTGTTATCTAGATATAATATATTTATACAAAGCTTAAAGCTTTCGTCCATCCTCCTGTGGACTTGATCACTAAGTCCACAGGAGGATGGACGAAAGCTTTAAGCTTTGTATAAATATATTATATCTAGATAAACAAGGATATTACTGTGGATCCCTCTATTGATATATAAATATATATATATATATATATATATTATCTATATATATATATATACATATATATATATACGCACAACCTTACTAGAATTCCTCCGGCAAAACAAGCACTCGTAGACATTAATGAACCACAGCCATATGCGCCTCTGGGATAGCGAACCCACCCCTGTGCCCTGGTATCGTTGAGATCAAGGTCTCGAGGCGAGAGACACCAGATGGGGCGAACTCGAAATGTACCTCGGACAAGCTGTCCGCTTTCAACGACAGGTTTGAACAAAACAATCAGACGAATTTAAGTGATAGACCACCTTCGTGGAATATTTTGAATACTCTCGTTAATTGGTGCAGGTGGAGAAATTGGGAGAACCTGGTATTAAAGAGCCATTGTCTTCTGATGACAGATCTTGAATGCGTATAAATATATATATATATATATATATATATATATATATATATATATATATATATGTATATATATATATGTATGTATGTATGTGTGTATATATATATATATATATATATAATCGATATATATATAATTACTATATATATGTGTGTGTATATATATTTTTTAATTCGTTTGTCATATAATGTCCGCTTTCTCTCTCTCTCTCTCTCTCTCTCTTCTCTCTCTCTCTCTCTCTCTCTCTTGCTTTCTGACAAAAAAAATCAATAAAGGATAAATAAAAAAATTTATGTAATTATTAAATATGCCAACAGTAGACATTTAAGCAACAAAACCGTAAACGTGAAATTAGATGATCCAAGATGACTGCCAGTCAAGAGCAATGTCCTCGAGTCTCATACAGTTGTCCAGCAGAAGGTGGAAACCATTCACGCTCACTCGCGGTGACTTGAAAAGAAATAAATAAGATAGAATAGAAATAAGACCGGCTGCCTTGACTCTATGTAGGGCCGCAACATACATACCATGGAATCGGAGAGAGAGGGAGAGGGCGGCCGGCAGAAGAAGGGACGTGGCTCGTTTGCAATGCGTCCGTCGGCGGTGCTTATTGTTGAGGCCTTTAAGCTTCAAAAGGACCCCCTGGAGCTTTCTTGTATGAATGTTTGTTAAGGGGGTTACCCCGCAAAGTGCGCGACAGGGTACGCCACGAAGGGTCCTCCTCCCCCACCCCCTCCCCAACTCACCCCTCCCGCTCCCCCCCCACCCCCCCCCCCTCCCTGAAACCTTTCTCCTCAACAAAGCTCTTTAGTAACCCCTTTGTAAACTCCTTGTTCCCTTAACTTACGACCGAGCCTCATCTCGCACATACTTTAATTCACGGACAAGTTTATCTTAATAGAAAATGGAGGACAACGTCGTCTTTGACAGACAGACAGGCAGGGAAGACGAGACAGACGGATGGACGGACAGGCAGGCAGGCAGACTGACTGACAAGCAGACAAGCGGATAGTTAGCACGAGATCTGTGGACAAGTCTGTTTAAGCGCCTTCTACAATGGTTGGACAAATTGCTCCCCTTGACGTAGCTGTCATCCTCCTCCACTTGGAAGTTGGGGAGCTTTCTCAAGAAGATACTATTATCAAGAGAGGGAGAGATAGGTAATAGGCACCCTGTAGCTAACCAGGGATGTAATGACATCTGAATGAGCTGACAACATGATTTCCGGCTCTCCAGCACCGCTCTGATATTACTTCGAAATCTACGTGCTATAACAATGCCATCTTTAGTTTTACGTGGGTTCTGCATTGTCTTGAGTTTTATTATTATTATTATTATTATTATTATTATTATTATTATTATTCATAAAAATCTTTTAATAGCATGAGTCACTAAAATGGTGAAGAAATTCACACTGGTGTAAGTGTAAATATATATTAGAAATATATATTTACACTAAAAGCATTGAGGATTTCATCACCATGATTATTAATTAACAGTAAAAGAAGAAGTAGTAGTAGTAGTAGTAGTAGTAGAGATATTATTCACCAGTCAAATCTTCGGCAAATAAACGCCGATTCTTGTTTCTGCAAGGTTCATTTGATAAGGATTTTTCCTTCAGTAGTTTATGGCCTTCATTTTGCACCCACATTTTGAGATTTATCTAAACTTCCAGTAGCAGTATTTTTCCTGTTTCTTGTTACACTCACTGTTTAGTTGCGATGCGGATGATTTATGGCTTATTGCCTTGTCAGCAGTCTATTTTTAAAGTAAATAACTTCTAACATCTCTTCTAGCCGGCTCCTCGCTATCTTCATTATTGTTTTATTTTCGCTTATTGCTTTGGTTATGCCAGTTGTTCTTCCATAAAGGTCTTATTTAGCAACATTCTAAAACATTCGTTGTTTTTTAGTTTTATTCTACATGTTTGTACATATTCTTGGTATTTTTTAGCTTATCTGAAAACTTTTGTCTCAATTTTTTTTATTGCGATGTATTTTTTTCCAGTTGTCACATTTAAGAACTTTTTTGGGGGGCTGCAAAAATTCCCTTTCTCTCTCTTTGGCGTCGTATCTTGGTGGTAGCGTGTCTAGTTCACGACTGGATGACCCGTGTTCGTTTCTCGAAGTGAACGAGAAGGGACGATAAATACCGTAATACCTTTCTTTAGTGGAAAGTCAGTTGTTTTGGATCGCGGCTTAAAAAAAAATAAATAAATAAATCGGAGCCGCTGTTGTTTATTGCTCATATCAAAAATGTTTATTATCAAAATGAGAGGACCTCGACGAGGTAAACCCGACTCTACAAGGTTATGTCCACTCCTAATTCTTAAGATATTCCTCTCTCTCTCTCTCTCTCTCTCTCTCAAATGTATGTGCGAAAAATATTAAAGACAACAGTTAACATATTTTGAACGAATGAAATAAACTACGAATTTAGAGTTTAATTTCAACCTAAAAATTCTAATAAGTTATCAACTTACTTCAATAAAGGTTGAATTACTACACCAAAACACTCCTTACGAAACGAGAAAGGGATAATACTATTCAAACAATTGCATCCAAATGCAAAGGTTTTTTTGTATGCCGCTATTAGGAACTTTGAAAATAAAGAAACCCCTTATTGCTATTTTGCATAGGAAAGAAAAGCAAACTTCTGTAGTCCTCTCATTTTGTGAATCGGCAGAGCTGTAATAACAGTATTCTGTGATGCTGCAGAGTATCCTGTTCTGTTCCAAGGCTGAAAGCAACGAAGTTTTAAAGAGAAAAGGCAATCTGGCTTCAGATCCCGGGGAAGTGACAATAGCCTTTTATTTATAAGAGAGGACGATACTGGAGTCGTGGAAAGCCGGACCAATTCCAGGGAAAAAATATTTGGCTAAGTAATTACTTTCCGGATTTATTGATGGGGGGGAGCAGAGAACTGACTTGCTGCGTAGCCTGAAGACTGTTCTGCTTCTTGCGACAGTATCCGACAGTGTTTTTTTGTAGTGCTATCCCCATAAGGCTTTAGTGCCGTCAGTGCATCTCATGCAGTAGGATGTAGGCATTACCGAAGGTAATTTGCATCGTCCCCTCGACCCCTAGCTGCAACCCCTTTCATTTCTTTTTACTGTACCTCCGTTCATATTCCTTGTTTTCCATCTTAACTTTCCACCCTCTCCTAACAAGGGATTCATAGTGGAACTACGTGGCTTTCCTCCTCTTACACCTTCAAAATATTTTTACCGTCATTTTCCGTTTCAGCGCTAAATGACCTCATAGGTCCTAGTGTTTGGCCTTTGTCTTAAATCCTATATTCTCTTTGTAGTGTTAGTGTGGCTTAGGTATTATTTTTATTATCAGGTAGTTAACCAAGCCACTACCCTAGAGTTTGGTATGAGTTATCTTTACTGTAACTATCTAGTATTGCACAATTGCACACTGAATCTTACTATTTTCTTGTAAGGTATTCCTTTGGTGGTTTATTTTTCTTACTTCCAAAGCTCATTTAATTGTTTTTATTTCATGTAGGCACAAAGATATGGGACCTCTTGCGGTTGACTATACTGATCTGTTAAGGTGATTTCTTGTATTAATGTGTAATGACGGCCGCCAGCTAGGTATAGGTGCATTCCTGTTGCTAAAAGTGATTTCTAACTGTGGATACGTTAATTAGTTGGCCTACACAGGCCACCTATTTCCCCGTATGTATTTCATACCTAATGAATTACTGGATTGGAAATACACTTCGTTGGTATGTTTATATGGGCGTTTTTTCATATATTTTTCTCAACTTATAGGTTTTCCGTATATATAGGGTGAATAATAAAATATGGCTCGGTCTGATTATACTTTTAGCCATCTATCGGAGTCTCTGATGATAATGTTCAGGGCCTGACATTTTCATATAATTCCTTATTGCAAAACAGTAAAAACTGTGTTCATCTGTGATTGCTGACTTAGCTGTTGGTTGGGCTTTATGGGTATCAGGATCCAGTCTGTTGTTTTGAAGATGAGTTCTTCCATAGAAGATGCCATTCTTGCTATCACCTTGTGAAAGAGAAAGCAGTACAATCTTTTAAAATGAGACCATGTTTTTCACAGCATTCTAAATCATTATGATCTTTGAAGTTACCCGCAATGGTTGCTTCTTTGGCTCGAAATTGCTCAAAGTTGTCGTCTTTCTTAAAGTATATGTCTGTATGCATATAAGTTACAGATGTATGTTTTTGGAATTTTTTTTTTAAATAGAAACGCTTGAATCATTTCAGTGATTATTGATCCTGCTGCTAATTCTTCACTAGTATTCTCATGGGGATAATGATAAGCATCGTAATACCCTCATCCTTGTGTTTGCGTGTAGACCACATAGTTTGTAGCCATTAGTCCTTGGCAATTTTTTTTTTTTTTTTTTTTTCAGGAAGGATAGCTTCCTTATTCTTTTGGCCCGTAGCTTTGTGTAATTTATCAAAGTATTTTAAGGGTGAGTGGCTGACTATATTCTTCCAGCTCTTGATTCTGTGTCACATTGTATTGGCAGTATAATTATTGGTATCTTGTTGAGAGAGGTAATATTCTTCATCCATATCCATCACGAGAGATTCTTTGTATTCCTACTGGCTACGAAGTTTTGCCGATGGCTAGCTGATGCTAGTGTTGTTCGAGTTCCAGATCACTTTCAACTTACTCTTTGAGTATACCATTAAAAGATATGGCTCCCTTTTAATGTAAAGAATTCTGGTCATTATTTTCGAAATTTATGGGGGATTCACTCTGGAGGAACAGAATTGAGTTATGAATTTGATTTAGAGTGCTGAACTATGGGATTTATCTTACAACTGTTGTAACCTTTGAGCAAAACAAACGCTGCTGTAAAATGATTTGTCAAAATTACTGTGTTGCCCTATTATTACCGTGTCTTTAGGGACCCTCACTACCGTTCTAACTTTTCCCCAAACTTACACCATGATACAACACGGTTCCATCGTACTAATTTTAGACAAAGAAAGCAAAATCCATGTTTTTAAAACCGCATTTCCGCTAGGCAGCAATACTCTTTCCTTTTTCTCATCAGTTCCATTCTAGTTCCATTCTATACCTGTGTTCTTGTGATTTATTACAATTCTTTGAAAAAAAAAAACACGAGTACTGGGATTGAACTGTTTGGAATTTCACTCGCGACTTGGCGACCAAAATAACCCTGGAGAGAGAGAGAGAGAGAGAGAGAGAGAGAGAGAGAGAGAGAGAGAGAGAGAGAGAGAGAGAGAGAGAGAGAGAGAGAGACGTGCGCCTTTACATTATCGAGGTCAGAGGGCAACAGATAAGTTAGAAGTTGTATTGGGTCTTTAAAAGTGACAATCCTGGATCCGCAATGCGGATGTGCTCTGAAACTAAAATTTGAGGTATGTGATGGAAACCATTTTTGTGGGATGTTTTGTTAAATAACGTCTTACGAAGGTAGAGGAAGTAATATTATACAGCTACATTGACAGATGACCGGAAGGCTTATCTAATGTATCGCAACCATAATTGATGAAAAATAAACTTTACATAACAGCTAAACAGTTCCTGAAGGAAGTGTTAATTAAAGGCAGTAGTAGATCGATTACAGAGAATATAACGCGTTTGGTACAAAGCATCCAGTCTGTGTGTGTGTGTGTGTGTGTGCATACTGCTCGAAAAACTTATGAATCATTCCACCTAAGTTTTTTTTTTCTTTACTCCTTACTTCTCCGCCTCGCAGTGAAATTATCAAGCACGTTTTCCTTCGCTCAGATCTGGCTTCACTTTCAGCTTTTGTAATTGCAATTATTAACTCATTCCGTCTTGTTTGCTTTTCATTACAACATTCTCTCTCTCTCTCTCTCTCTCTCTCTCTCTCTCTCTCTCTCTCTCATACACACACACACACACACACACAAACATACAATACGTATGGCATAACCAGTTGTTTTCTTATATATTGGTCTGCGCTTCAACTTTTACTGACCCTCTTTCTCTTTTTAGATGATTTAGTTTCTTTTTTTAACTCAGTTTAGGTAGGTCATGTTTGTTCTTATTTTTTCCCCTTTTTATAAGATTTTAAGTGATTTTTATTTTTGTGTAAAACTGGTGTTTTAAGATACTGCCTTTTCCTGGATGCCTCCTTGATAGCTCATTATGAAGCTTACAGCCTCTGTTAGAGCAATCCCTTTTAACACTTTGCATATATATATATACACACACACACACACACACATATATATATATAATATATTATATATATATATATCTATATATATATATATATATATATATATATATATATATATATATATATATATATATATATATGCAAATTGTTGGAAAGGGGTGCTCTAGCAGAGGCTAATGGTCCCACCCTGCCTTGGATGGTTAACGGATTATATGTCGACGGTGTATGGCGTCACTAGGTGGTCACCCAACATTGTCTAGACGTGAACCAACATAACTTAACATTGGTGATGGGACCACGAATATTATGTCTTATTGCAACGAATGTAAAGTGATTATGTTCATTGGTATGAACTGGTTAGTAGTTCTTCTTTTGTAAACGATGTGTTAAGACTTGATTATACGTATATATATATATATATATATATATATATATATATATATATATATATATATATATATATATATATATATATACGTTTATATATAAGATGTTCAGACAAGACAATAAAATGAGATAATATCTGGCCATTTGGTTCATTAATTCTACCTGGGGAAAGAAATCTACGCATAAAAGAAGTTAATCATTGTTTAAAACCGAAACGTAGGTGGAAAGGATGAGATATATACAGTATGCATTCTAATAATGTTTCTTTATTCTTTTAAATGTTTACCACTAAGAACTTTAATATCCGGAAGATGAAACAAACGCATAAACTTTTGTGGAAAGAATTATCTACTCTAATGCTTTTGCAGGACTTGATTCTTCCAAACTTCAATTCAACGCCCAATTTGGAAGTTTTTTTTTAAGTGATTTTCACTTCGGATTCCAATGTTTTAGCTATTTGGTGACCAATGTGCGTCTGTGGTTTTATCTGCGAACAAGTGGCCACATTCACCAGACTAAATTATGAATAGTAATTACAACAAAATCTCATGTATGTATGTGTATGTGTGTCTGAATCACGAAAATATGGAATGTGACGAATATAGAAATAAAGATAAATGTTAAGCAAGGGACAGTAAGTCGATGGACTAGCACTACTCCATTCTTTCTGTTTCCTTCGTGGCATTTGTCTTTACACACACACACACATACACACACACACATACACATATATATATATATATATATATATATATATATATATTACGTATATATATATATATATATATATATGTATATATATATATATATATATATATATATATATTTTATATATTATATATATAAATGTGTGTGTGTGTGTGTGTGTGTAAAGACAAATGCCACGAAGGAAAGAGAAACAATGGAGTAGAGTAGTGCTAACCCATGGACTTACTGTCCCTTGCTTAACATTTATCTTTATTTCTATATTCGTCACATTCCATATTTTGGTGATCCAGATACACACACACACACACACACACACACACACATATATATATATATATATATATATATAGTATATATATATATATATATATATATATTATATATATATATATATTGTTAGTTTGTGGTTCCTTTCAAGAGTAACAGATCTGAGTTGTATTGATTTAAGGCCAAAAATGAATTAAGGGACCATAACACAAATGAAAAAATTAAAAGATTACGGCTTAAGACTGGTCTCAGAGTCAAGGCAGTTAGGTAAACTCAGAAGTTTAATGTGGTTATATATATTTCTTTACTCTAAGGTAACTAAAGGCAGCGAGATCGGCTCACTGTTGTAGACTGAAGTGGACTGATACTACTCGATCTCTGCGGAAATAAACACAGCGGACTTAGGATGAATTCCCAGAGTCACGTT
Organism: Macrobrachium nipponense; assembly: GCF_015104395.2. Taxonomy (NCBI): domain Eukaryota; kingdom Metazoa; phylum Arthropoda; class Malacostraca; order Decapoda; family Palaemonidae; genus Macrobrachium; species Macrobrachium nipponense. The sequence goes on from NC_061100.1 coordinate 118,143,121, forward strand.
ACAGAGATCAGCTTCCAACAATGAGGCACGTGGCAGTATATCTGCAAGTAGATGTTATGACGATGTCAATACATGTGGAGGGGATCAGAAAATGCTTTGACAAAAACTGAACAGGTTCTCTTTTTGGGGAGTGACATAGCTGAGCAATCACAGGGGTGTAGGATAATGTCACCTCCCGGCACTATAGCAGAACTAATCACTACATGGCACTTAATTATTCAAAACACCGCGGAGGAAGCTTACAGCATCACAGAACGAAAAAGGGGGAGCATGTACATGGTACAATGACTAGAAGTGATGCTGGGGGCCGGGAGTTGGGGAGACTAAGGACCCTAAGTTGCTTGTAGCAATGAAATTGAAAAGAATCAGAAAATGTAAGAATGAGTGACTGCCTTAAACCATTAACTTTGCACTGTACGTGATAGCCTGGTCTCGTGTATCTTCAATGGTGGCGCCGTTGAGGGAAAACACAATGGAGAGATAGAGAGCAATTGAATACGTGGAACAGTCTTCAAGAGATAGGGGGAGTGGGGAGCGCTTTGCTCCTGTTAGACTGTTTCTGCTGAGATGATGAGTTAAGGTCTTAGGCCCTTCCTTGTTTGAGATTAAGCTGGCCTTATGCCAGCACAGGCTCTTGCTCATAGAGCGGCCCATAGGACCCTTCCTTCATCTGCGACCTTTCTTATAATCTCGGTCCTAGTCCTAATTTGGATCTGTCCAGTAGGTGGCAGATGATCAGTCTCCTTGTGGCGTTTTAAGATTTTGCGTGCCTCACACGCGGTTGGGACAGCTGACTTAATCCTCGGGTGCTGGCTTAATCGGCTTGGTAATCTGTCGAAGAAAATGGCCGGCAGCAGTGTTTGAGGAAAAGAAAGCAGTCACAGAGATCTTCCATAGAGGTAGTGGAAGAATCATAGAGTGGCTACTGTTTTATGGATTTATAATATGAATATTTAATGTTATTTTGACTTGGGGATGTTCATGATTTAAACTGCATATATATATATATATATATATATATATATATATATATATATATATATATATATATATATATATATATATATTATCTCTGATGTGATTTTAATGTTTCGCATTAAATACACATTGCCTGTAATACTGATGGTGAACAACAGTATTCGACTTGTGTTGCCCAGGCCACCTTCAGTCATTTTATATCCGGAAGAATATTCAGATTATTTTGTACCTTATGCGTTGTATGTTCAATTGTTTGTTGTATCGTAGAAATAAATGTAATTTATTAGTTTGAAAATAATGTTTACGTTTCCGTTCAAACGTATTGCCTGTTATGTCCAAAATCAACGTATTTAATAGTGATGTAGTATACGAAATACCTCGAAATTGATTTTTAACAGCATTTTGTTGTAATGGAATTAGTGACAGCTGCAGTAATATTAGAACTGCAGTTGCTGCTAGACATAATTTTTCATTGGGATTAATATTCTTGAAAGCAGCTTGAGAATGTTTTCGCTCGGTCGTAATCACTGAGGTTCAGAGACCTTGATAATCACAAGCTGTGGATTATAAAGCCGTACCTAATTGATTAGTCTAACGATCCCCTTTAATGCGAGAGGAAGTAGTCAGAGGTCGTTTAGAGTAACTAACATTTTTTATATTTAAATTTTTTTTTATAATCTAGCCAAACGCTAAGCAAGCACGCTATGTACTGTCCAGTTACGTCTTTCACTCACTCTCCATCTCTCCTATTTATACTCCTACAATCATATTATCTCTCTCTCTCTCTCTCTCTCTCTCTGTCTTACGCTTAACTCCCTTTTCCATCACGCAACACCACCATTAATCTCTCTCTTCCTTCATCTTCCTGTGATGCTCTCGACAAGCTTTAAACTTCATTATCCTTGTGATAAGGGTCACTTGCCCTGGTGTCGTATTCTTCTTCTTCTTCTTCATCTTCTCCGCAACTCGGTGTTGACCCTTGAAGAGGTTTATCTTCTATTATCACCGTTATTTTTATTGTTGTTCTTGCTGTTGGTTATGAAGATGATGATGCTGCTGCTGCCGGTGCAGAGAATGTTGTCTTCGCTGTGTTGTTTTATTGCAGTAGTTTGTTGTTGTTGTTGTTGTTGTTGATAGAGAGTGCATTGCAGGTTCACCTTGTCCTTCGCTAGGATGCCATTCCCTCTTGCTGTATATAGGACCCTTAATAAGTTTATGTGGGAGATGTGAATAGTTATAAGATATAAATTAGGTTTACTAGAACACAATGACTGTTATGCATTCATATATTGCACCTTGACGATTTATCCTTTATTATTTATTCTTCCTTGCGATGTTGCATATATTTTTAACAAGTGGCATTTATTTTCAATGGCCTTGGTTTGAAAGTTAGCGTCTCTCTTCTTTTGGGCTTCTTCATGTTTATAATCCACACCTACTTAAAACCTCATGCACACAGAACTGTGAAACGTACAGACTCTCACACAATATGCATGGTTTTGTCGACGTTATCCTCCCTGCGGAAATTTTAGATTTCACCAGTTCTGTGTTAGGAATATCTTCCTTTAAAAAATATATTTTAATGAATTGCTGTTTGTAGTCTCTTTACCCAAAGTGATTTTGATCATTTTAAAGCATATACCGTGAATCATTCTTTAGATATTAGATAGTAGAATGACACTCATTTCTTTAGGTATTTTATGACGTATTGTCGGTAACTTATTTTAATTTGTAGGATTGATGCATGAAGATTTCAACCCTTCTGCAAACGAAAAATACCAGTGAGCCCTGAAATGTACACGCGTACTATATTTATGAAAATAAAAATCTTACAGAACCTTATAGAAGGACAAGAAAGAAACAGCCTATAAACAAAAGCACTTCATAGAAATAAAGTCCTGACCAAACATTCATTCGAACTGTAAGAATTCACCGAGGGGAGGTATTCCATAAAAAGCTTCGTCTCCCACTCTCGTATTATTGGGGCTATTCCTGGCATGTGCCTGAAAACCCAAATGTGTTAGGAATCTCCAGCCAGTGCACTTTGCCTTATCTCCCAAGAAGACACTCGGAATAAGTAATCGCGGCTCCCCCCGCTAATCTCGCTGTCTTGTTCGGACGTTTACGTTTTTAAAACACTCGGAGATTCTCGGTTGACTTTTTATTTTTTTTTTAGAGCCTTGAAAGAGTCATGTGAGGCTTATAATATCTTATTCTGTCTCGCGGTCTTCGGATGTTGTGCTCTATGGTAGATGTTTGAGATGTGTTGTTTTCCCGTTTGTCTGTATGAATATTTATTCAAGTACTTACCTTTTAAAAATCCTAATTCCTCCTGCTACTTAATTTTTGGGCTAAGTCTCTTTTTATTGCTTGAGGAGATATATATATATATATATATATATATATATATATATCTATATATATATATATATATATATATATATATATATATATATATATATATATATATATATATATATATATATATATATATATATATATATATATATATAAACACACACATATATGTGTGAGTGTGTATTCATGAATGAATGTATTTTATCACATCGCCGTGATTCATATACAAGCATTAAATTACAAATTTCCTTTAATACCCAATTCGCTCTACTTCTGAAATAACATATTATCATATTATATGTCAACCGAAAGGGAATTTTTTTAGTTGATAGGAAATTCGTAGTCTCCTGGCCTCGAACCACGGAAACCGTGCGCGTGTGTGTATTTATATATACATATATACATGTATTATATGTATTTATATATACATATATGTAAATATATGTATGTATGCATGCTAGTATTTTACCTTTTTTAACGCATCCTCCCTCCATTTTGTAGAAGTGTGGTGCTGAAGGTCATAAACCCTAGCCTTGTTCCGTATGAGTAAATGGTTCTCATGAGTCATAATAACAGCAGTTTTATGATGATTCTCCAGTAGTTCTCATGGTAGTTGTCATTTCTTGCGAAGCCTCAAAAAGGATGTTTATTCTTTCAGACATTTTAACTGCCCTTTGTTATGCGGCAATGGTTTCTTTTCATTTAGTGAGTCAACTGAACAAATTTTTTTTTTTTTTCAGGTACGTTAGAGGACTATTATGAATTGTCTCCAAGTGCCTTAGAAGTTCTTACATCATCTCTTAAGGTAATGTGGAGCTGTTTTTATTTGCATGTTTCGTCTTTGTAGCAACATGCTTCTCCATAGTGAGCGAGCATCTTGACTTTTATGGTCACGCCGACACTGATACGATGTATCCAAAGCAATTATTTTCATGGGATATGAAACATGTCAAGGTATATTAATGTTATTTGAAGATACACTAGTATCTACCTATGCTATTTTTAGCGTCAGTTTGCTTCTCTGGCTTGTTTTTAAATATCCTTTCGTTGAAAGTGCTTATATCCCTGCGTCGTTTTCCGTGCATCGCATCAAGTGGTCTAAAATCCTGGGAACTAAAATAGTTCCACCCCCATCACAAGTGTTTCTCATGATGTCCCATCCCTTGCCAACTAAAGGTTATATGTCAGAAACGCTTCTGCATTTGGCAGTTAGATAGAATCCTACAAGAGTCGCGTCAGAAATGAGAAGGCTTTTTATTAAATTTGTCACCATGAAAAATGCAAGTGTATTTGAAAGTTTACTTTTAAGGTGATGAGTGAGGCATTGTCTCTTGTCTTGTTTTAATACGGATGTGTATGTATATATACATACAATATATATATATACATATATATATATACATATATATATATAATATATATATATATACATACATAAACATACATACATACATATATATATATATATATATATATATATATATATGTGGTGTGCTTATTATTGCATAGGGATGCAGCCTCCTCTCATTAAGAAGAGGTTGCTGAAAATAGGAAGGGTGCCACATTCGTGCATTACCCCTTGTAAATGGAACAAATGTATATAGAACATTTTTATAATATAACGTACATATATATATGTATATATGTATATATATACATATATATGTATTCAGTTAGAACAGGCCATACTTCAAATGCACCGTTTATCCATCTGAGTGAAAAATCTCATTGTATTAATTGGGGTGATACCTCGGTAATTGCTAGATCTAATGATTATGTTTCAAGAAATTTACTGGAATCGGCAATTATACAAATCACTAATAAAAACAACCTAAATCTTAGTCTGGGAATGTACCATTTGGACCCATATATTTGTAAGATGTTTATGAAGGACCTCAAAATAAATGAACAACTAATAAATTAGTCCCACATGTATATAGTTATTATTTCTTTCTCTCTCTCTCTCTCTCTCTCTCCCTCTTTCTCATGCTCGATATATATATATTTATATTTTCTTTCGTCTTTTCATTAATAATAATTTTTGTTGGGAAAATTTGTGTAAAAATTCATGATATTAAATTGTATATGCTCCCGTGTTGTTTTCAAAATGTACTTGTTTACTGCCGGTATCCTTCAAGGTGTGGCTAGCCTATGGCGACTCCTCCTCTCTGTAGAGTGAAAATCGCCCTTATGGCTAATCTGGTAGTGTCAGTTTGTATATTAAGCCTTCTTTTGACTATGGTGTTCTTTGTAAAATCAGTTTGCCTCAGTAAAGGGTCCGAATAGGACCGAAAGTACTCGGCTATTTCGCTTTTTCATTTTTTTCCTTCGTGGCAAAAAAACCTTTATTCATACAAAGCATCACGTTTTATATACTTCGTGATCAAGTTATTCATATATATATATATATATATATATATATATATATATATATATATATATATATATATATTATACGTAGAGAGAGAGAGAGAGCGAGAGAGAGAGAGATGACTCTTTTGAAGTGTAATGTGATTGGCTATCTTGGCTCTTTAATAACGTTATATTATGAACTCGAGTTAGACGATTTACATAAATGTATAATGTAATACAATGTCATAGCGATATCATCCCAAAAGTAAATTTTTTTTTAGTGAATGAACTTAGAAACGTGTATTACATTTCGCAAGTTCAATCACTGTGCAACGGACATGCGCTGTCGAATCGGTTTTCCAGCGAATTGCTGGTTATTCTTACAACTTAAAGAGGAACCGCCTGTCCGTCATGGATGCATTTTTCGCCATAGAGAGCGTCAAGGTGATGATGTGTCTAGTGGCGCATATTTCATTCATACAAAGCCCCCCCCCCCCCCCCCCCCTCCCCCCCCCCTCTCTCTCTCTACCCCCCCCCCTCTCTCTCTCTCTCTCGCTCTCTCTCTCTCTCTCTCTCTCTCTCTCTCTCTCTCAAGATTTTATTTTGCCTCTTGAATGCGAAAGTGGTAACTGGTACATGCTCGGTAGCGAGGTTTGTCAGATTGTAGTAATAATCTCCATTTTTGTATCTGGTTAAGACAAGTAAATACTCAGTACCACATAAGGGTACTAAAATTTTAATGTGGGCGGTAATGCTACGATTACTGAATATTAATATTAAACCTTAATTCATATGGATCATGACATTTTTTCTCAAAATAGGTCTTGTTGGCGATGTGAGGCAATATTTTGTCGATATCTCGCACATTTGGTTTTCTTTTATTATCATTGACTGTTTTCATCTAAAGCTTGGAAATGTGAGGGAATATGTACAAGACAGAAATAAGTCATTATATCACAATAATATTGAAGAAAAACGGTAAACAGATGCAGAGTTATTAACCAGAACCAAATATGTTACGCAATTAGTTGCTAACAAATAAATAAATGCTAAATGTAGTAATCATTGAATGAAAAGTGTACTGTTGTGTACCCCCAGGTTTTGAGAGCTATTCGATTATAATAAACTGACGGAAGGAAACAATGTACCGGCTGATATGATACAATTGTGATAAACAGCAGCATGCATACACCTATTAATTACACATTACATAAACAAACAAGTAAACAGTGCGTCGAAGAAACGGCGCAATCGAGATCTCTTTAAAGCGTATAATACTATATGAAACTCTCGATGTGCTGCAATTTTCAAGTCTCGGCCACGACCGGACAACGCTCAGTTGCCTCCCAGATGCGGTCAAGAGCGTCGGGGGCTGGCACCTCTAGCGGTGTCAGACGCGCGATCCATGGCTAAACTTGACCATAAATCAAATGAAATCTACAGAGGCTAGAGGGCTGCAGTTTGATGTGTCTGATGATTGGACGGTGGATGATCAACATACCAATTTGCAGCCCTCTAGCCTCAGTAGTCGTTAAGATCTGAGGGTGGACAGAAAAAGTGCGGACGGACAGACAAAGCCATCTCGATAGTTTTCTTTACAGAGAACTCAAAAAGAAGGGTGCTATTGAACCCTGCTAACTTGACTCGAAAATGTTGCCTCAGTGAATTGAGAATAAACAGAAAGTGTTTCTTTTTGAATCCTTCCATTATATATCTTCCGAAAGATCAGTATCTGTAAGTGACGCGCCTAAAAGGGGAATTTAGTGGGTGGGTGATACTTTTCTTTTCGTTCCAAAATAAAGAAAAGATGTTTGAGCCTCATTAGGTATTTTTTAAGTGATCATTTCAGAAAATTTATCGCCGCCCATCGTTAGATGTGCAATATATATAAACTTCTTCACTTTTGTACATTAGGGATTTCAGTGTAGTGAGTGTTCTGTAAATGTTGGGTCTTGTACACACTTTCCTCTTGTACGTATGTCCTTGGGGTTGTGGCACTGAGATTACTAATATGATTTCTTCGCATGATAATCACTTGGAAATATAATGTGTGAAGCATCGAAAATGAAATAAAATGAAACCACAGGATTTTTATTTTGCTTCCTCATACTTTAAGAAATAATGTTTCAAATTTGTCACAAGCCGAGAGCCAGTTTCGAATTCAATAAGCAGATATTGATATCAAAAGAATCGCAATAAGCATAATGCAGGTGGACTCAAATACCAGGATTTCATATCATTGTTAATGGTAATGGCGTGATATTTCCAACTTATTTAAATGTAACGTTATTTTTCTGAACTTGTTAATATTTGAATATATATAACAAAGAGTTGAATTAAGATTAATTTCGTATCTAGATATTAAGGAGATTATATCATCGAACTTTTATTGAATTTCTGAAGAAGCTTAGCGTCAATATTTCCATTTGGAAAACAAGTATTGTCAACCACGTGAATCAGTTGTTGATTTTTTTTTTCCCGAATACGACTACAAGTAATCATGGATATTTATATGTGCAATATAAAACGGACGCATATACTCTGTACAGTTGAAAGAAGAAATATGCGAGTTTGTTTTTATTGTCCTTGAATGCGTTTCTTACAATCATTACAGTTCCTATTTTGTGGCAGGGTCAGGGGAATATCTATTTATTCATTTATCTAATTTTTGTTAACTGGTCATCGACGGGAACGGAAAGGATGAGAAGGAAGGTTGTGGTAATGATGAGCGTTTTTTTGCTTATTGCTTTGTTTAGTAGTATTCATGCTTGTCAGAAAAATAGTTTCAACAGTTGTAAATTATTGCCTTGATTACTACTATGGATTATTCAAGTTAGAGCTCTGAGGAAGAAACCTTTAATAACATTAAATTTTTTTCTGTGACACATAGTGTTGTGTTTACAGTTCAGAATTAGAAGCGACTTTTCAAAAACTTTTATTGTTATTGTTATTATAGAATATTCAAATTCATTCGTATTAAGTCAAAGGGCCACGAAATTTTATAGCAAGCTTGCAAAGGATATAATGTATACCAATTAGATTAATATTTTTTTTATGTAATCGATTGCAGGTAACTGTAAATTAAATTAATAAAGATAAAATTATTAGGGAGTGTACCCTTCAAGCAAGAGAGCTCCAATCCTGGACTGGAAGGCCACGATACAGACTATAGCTGTTACACGGTTACCGCCCAGACGACGGAAAAACAAATAATGTCTCCCTGGAGATGGCTCAGCAGACGCAAATAGTCTCACCGCATTCATTAAATAAAAGAGAACAGAAGAAACTACACTTTGAGCCCCTGCTGTATTTTCTGGGTACTGCTTTCTCTTGACTTTTAACTCTAACAATTTATTCTGTAGATTATCACACAGCTTTGTTTAGTGGAAATTTATCACAAATTGATCATTGCCTTCGAGGATTATATGCACTTGGAATTCGTGCCCAACCTTTTTGGGGTCATTGTCACATTTCCTACTTGACGAAGAGTTTCACTGGTACATCAAACTAACTGAATCATATTTTAAGTCTGTCAGACCTCACGGTCTCTATTAACCGAAGAAATGAGGCAGGTGTTTTCTGCACAAGGACAGGTATTCTTATAAAGATCTCCAAAGCAGACCACCCAAACACTTGGCAGGACCTCGTGTTACCTTTGTTGGTAAGACGGTTGGAAAATCAACCTGAATTGTGAGGTATAAACTTTGCTCCCAAGTCTATTTTGTATTCTCGTCATGACGGCTTAAAGAGAAGGCACTCCGTGGACCACACTGCTTTCAGGCTTGCTCCTGACCTTTTAAAGTATTATTTTTAGATTTTTTTTTTTTTTATGTATCACACTAAATACCAAATACCAAGTACTGAATGCGTGTGTGAGCTACATTTACTTGAAGCTTTTGTAAATACATCTTGCGATTAATATGCATATAATATCAGTAAACTATTAAATGTTCGAGATCTTGCAGTTTAATGCAGCTCCGTAATGGAGTCCATTACACTAAAGACGCATTTGGCGAATAAACGACGTGCATGCTTGGCGAAAAGTGTGGTCTTAGGATGCTTCCAGATGTTCCTGCGATCATGCTGCCTGTTCCTTTTCTTCTAGTGCTGAAGTGTTTTCTAGATGACTAGGCTGTAGCAGTTAACATCTAGAAAAAAGTAAAATGCAATCCGTATTTTAGTTTGTTCAGCTTGCATTAGCATCTCATCGAATCTTTGCAGAACTGGGAGTGCAATCACAGGCGTTCTGAGTCCTAGTAGTTAACATCTGTTATTAAAATCTCCATTTACGCTTGTTATTTGCCATGTATCGTTTAACTTTCATTGTCTTAAAGACCCTTGAAATAACTTAATGATAATGGCGTGTTCTGTTCCTAAATTCCGAATTTGGTTCTGCTGAATTTCGTGCATATTTTTCTATGTGCACTATAGAGATTAAATTACTTAAATATGATTTTATGTATATGTATGTATTAATATATTATATATATATATATTAGATATATTATATATATATATATATAATATCTATATATAGGTATATATGATATATATATATATATATATATATATATAATATATATATATATATTATATAATATATATTAAGGCTGTGCCTTGTATGATAAGGCGCCCTATGAGGTAATGTTAGACTAGCGATAATCTTACGCTAAGTCGGTTGGTATTGCACTTCCATCTTCAATGGAGTGTCTGGGGGTTTGTAGATCATTTACGAAGTCGGTATTATCTTGTTTGTTATTACGACGATGTGTTAAACTCATGGTGAGGAGGTTCTTGTAGAAAACACGAAATATAAAACTATATGTATTCTTCTGAAGTTTTACATGCTGAAGATCAGATATGATTGTACAAGTCTTCTAATAACGATAGCTTGATCGCTTCTGCCAATGATGATGGCTAATCCTATTCCTCTACATGATAGGTAAAGAGGTACAGGTCTTCTAAGGACGATAGCTAACTCTGTTCTCCCTGTCTACCATCTCTGTTACAAGTTATGAAGGAGCAGACAGTAGTTCGAACATATGAACATACATACAAATGACATAGTTTCATACGAACACACAATCAAATGAGACACGCTACAGATCACGTAGGCCGTTTGAATTATAGGTCGGGGTAGTTGTCTCAAGCAGGGAGCTTGGACTAATGTTTATAAACAATCGAATGACTACAGGTGACGGCATGTTATCTTAGCCTACATACTTATTGTATACGTCATCTTTAGCGTCTCTAGTCTGATCACATTCCTGCAAGCAATCTTTTATATATATGGACTAACATTCCATATTTTTATTATGTAAACACTTACATATATATATATATATATATATATATATATATATATATATATACTGAAGCCGCTGTGAAAGTTTAAAAAGAAAAGACAGAGTGCCAAATACTTTCCAGTAATTAACGCATCTTCAGGGCACATCTTTGTGCCCCGGAGATGTGTTAAATACACGAAAGTACTTGGCACTATGTCTTTTCTTTTTAAACTTTCCCAGTGGGTTCAGCTAATAAACAAAATCACGCGCTTGCTTTTGTGATTTCTTAGTGTGTGTGTATATATATATATATATATATATATATATATATATATATATATAGTATATATATATATAGATATATATATAATAATTATTATATTATATATATATATATATATATATATATATATATCTATATATATATATTTATATGTATGTATTTATGTATATTATATATATATATATATATATATATATATTATATATATATATATATATATATATCATTCAGAAGATGCATGCAGCCTATTCATATTGAACAAGCCCACAATCCCCAATGTCATAAAATTCATGCTTCCAAAGAATATGGTGTGCATTAGGAAGAAGTAAAACAAAGTAAAGAGAAATACAGACACAAAAAGTCTCACTTATTAAAAAGAAAAAGCAAATTAATAAATTAACAAATAGATAAAAGTTTATGAAAATGCAGAAGAAATCATTAGGGTAATAATGCATTGCTTCTTCGCTCGCTCTTTTGAGGTTCCAATATATATAAAGTGAGTGTATGTATGTATGTATGTATGTATGTATGTATTTAAGTTACTCGAGACCCAGTGGTTAGGACATTTGCATCACCAGTGAAAGATGGCAAGTTTGATTTCCGAGTTAGCCGGACGTTTTAGGCACAAGTTATTCCAGTCATACTGTTGACCTTGTCTGTTAAGCACATGGTACTGAGTGCACTGTAGGAAGGGGTACTGTGTTCGCACCAGTAATAGATATTTCAATTTGTAATAAGTTTATGTTTTCTGCGTGATTTTGATTTGGGGGCCCCGCCCATTACCTTATATGCAAAAAGCTTGAAATGTATTGCATTTTGCTATGATATTCATGATTACCTTCGTTGCATTTTGCATTATACTCTGGCTGAAGGAAACGTCTCCTTTGGCCCCCTAAAAATCTGCAGCGCTATAACCTTAGCGTTGTTGCATTGATTTGTGAGGAAAATTTTGTTTCAAGTTGCACTTACATCACTGTATTACTGACGTATCAGGAAATTATATTCAATATCGAGTGAAATTGAAACAAGGAGAAGACAATGTGTCTGCTATCCGACAGCATTTGGTGGGTGTTTTGAGTATCAACTCCATAATCATTTTGGTAACCATTTATTACACCAGTTTGGTTTGGATCTATTAATATGGAAATCCATGCTTGGACAAAGAGGATCGAGAGAATGGATGAATCTGCGCCATTTGATAGCATCTTTTATGCTTGCATAACAACCGCCCTCCCCTTAGTTACTAGAAGCATTTACCATAAGTATGCAACAACTAGAATGGGTTTTAAATTTTCTTTTACTCGGGTATCTTTGCCCTCAATTCGACGATCTCTCTTGCGTTCGTTCGTAAGGCTATCTTTATTTCTAGGAATATTAAGGACAGTAACGAACGCAGCTGGTTTATGATCATCATAACAGCGTCTCTTACTGTGGCAGTTACCCTCCTTGAAGCCTTTATGGAATTCAAACTGTTCCACGAATGAAATATTCGTGGGTTTTGATTAGAGTTTAAGATATCGTTGTAATATGTTCCATTTTTAGCCTTATACATTCAAGCAGAATTACTTATTGTTGCAGAATTTGTTAAGCATTGAAAGTAAATTTTGTGTATCGGTTAATGTCCTAACGAAATATTAACCAGGCCCCTCCCCCACAAAAAAAAAAAAAAAAAGGAAAAAAAGGACTTCCTTAAAACCACGTGTTTGGTAACTTGAGCCATCACTTTTAAGGGAAGTAAACAATTATACATACATATATATATATATATATATATATATATATATATATATATATATATATATATATATATATATATATATATATATATATATATATATATATATATTATATATATATATATATATATATATATATATATATATATATATATGCATATATATTATATATTATATATAAATATATATATTTTGAATGATTGTCTATCAGCTGATGTATTCTTTCCAGAAGTTGTCTGATTAAGAGTAATATTTAAAACACATGTAACACATCTCGTGCGTCAAGTGTTCTTTTTATGATGTTATCTGGTTTAAGACGAATGTAATATTATCCTGTTTTCATAATTTTTTATTTCTTATTGGATTTACCTAATCTTGGCAAATTTTAGCTTCTTATGCACTACTGTATTCCTCACCTGACTGCTACCTGTATCGCATCAGAGCTGGTGTAAATTATATACAATCCATTGCTAGTATTTGAAGTCATTACACGACATAATCTCTTTAAGCTCATAACGGGCATTCCAGACCGTTATAAGGCATTGCATCCAGTGTTCTTGGTCCAGCCTTTACTGCTACTTCATTCAATAGCCCTTGTTCAAGTCTCTCCAGCCTGAGTCTTACGACCTCCCGTAACTGGAACTGCCCTCGTAACCCTTCTTATATATCTCCCCAACTTATTTCCTCCCCTCAGCTCTTTGCATGGAACTTTCAAGTATTTTAGGCTGACCTAAGGTTTACTTTTATTTTTTCTCATGAAATGATATTTAACTTACAGTTTGTGGCATATTTCCCCTCTCTGGTCAAATATTCCTCCCTCGCTAAATCGTATTATGAACGTGTACCAGTCTCTGTGTTTTGGTTTAGTTGTTTCAAGGGGTTGTCTCTTAAGGATTGCTCATCATCCTAGAGGAACAAATTTAATTTTCCTTCACTTAATGAAAAGCCAATTTCTTTAGTTGGACTTTTATGTGGTTATGACCTGTGATGATTTTATGATGTTATCTTCTGGATGATTGAAGCTTTTTTATGTGTAATTTTGGACAATCGAAAGTGTTTTGTAATCATTTTAGACATTGTTGTAATCTACACTGTTACACGAACAAGGAAAATAAGTTTATATGCTTAATGGGAAAAGTCTTGTGCTTCATCTCAAATTCTGGTAGCTCATGTCGTATTACTTCTTCTCCTATTCCCATGGTACTTCTTCGTTTACCTATTTGGCAAGAATTGGACACGGACATTTGGTGTTAATAATAAACCCCCCCCTTCCCCCCCCCCCCCCTCTCTCTCTCTCTCTCTCTCTCTCTTCTCTCTCTCTCTCTCTCTCTCTCTCTGCCGTTAAGTAACATTGCTAGCTTATATCTTTTCTACGTTGTTTACTCAAAGCAAACATCTACGTTCTCTTTGTCTTATTCGTACTTACTACCTGTCAGGTTAGATTTTCCTATTTTTATTGTCAAGGTTAGCAGTACTAACAAACTGACCCATCTACGATGGGTGATAAAATACGGGTGCAGAAGTGAAAAATTTATATGTACTATTTGTTCAGCAATATTAAAATAAGGGCGATTTTTATACATACCTACTACAGAACCTCTTTGTACACAATATTATCAGTTTGTCCACTACTTAATTTCAAGTTGGCAGAGTCAGTTGCTCTGCTCATCGCCACATACAGTTGGCCATGCGTGAACATGGGTGACGGCAGAAACACACCAACACGATCCAAAGTCTGGCCCTGCGACTTGTTTGCAGTGAATGAGAAGGCCAGGTTGATGGGAAACTGCCTGCGCCGTAACTGGAACAGAAACTGGTTGTCCGAAGGCATCAGAGGAATCCGGGGGATGAACAGATGTTTGCCGGTGGGAGGGCCCGTTGCTATCACTGCTTCGATGACGTGGGAGTTTAGCTCCATAGTGGTGTACCTCGTTCCGCTGCAATGTCCATTGGCAGGATCGAAATTCCGAAGCAACGTTACCAGGCAGTACTTCTTCAACGTTATTTTGTGCACTGGCAGTCCCGATGGATTTAAGTTATTAAAAAAATCTTGCGGATATTGATGATAATTTTCATCTTCTGTTGTGTCCGAGCTGAAATATTCGCGACTTTCTCCAGGGAAGTTGTACAGAAATTATGTATGAAAAATCGTAAAGTAACTAAGTCTACGGGAATAACCAGCCTCGTTTCACGGCCAGAAACAGCTCCGTTTCAGGGAATCCCTTCTCACCCCCACCCCCTACAAAGGAGGTGGGGTAGGCTGGATGAAACCCCATTACAAACCATCTTAAGGGTCCCCACCATAACCCTGCCAAGTTTCATGCCCATCTGACCAGGCGTTTGGCCGTGATTGAATGACAGACAGACAGACATTATGCCCATTATAGTATGATTAGGGTTGGTACTTATGGTGACTTTTACCATACCTTTCACTTCTGGACTTTTTAATCTGTTCTAGTTTCCCCATTATTTAGGCATGGATTCGGCAAGGACACCTTTTGTCACTACCCTTCTGTGGCACGCGATAGAGAAAGCGTGTTTAGTCACACTTGTATTACGTATAAGTTATTCTGTTCTTAATTATGTTGTTGTCTATACCTCTAGCATCCATCTCTGTTCCTGTGCAGTTGGTCCTGCATTCTTTTTCTGTTGTCAAAGGCTTTTGCACTTGATGTGTATTAGGATAGGATTACCTGTTCTGGTATTTGTAATAGCGCTGGGGTTAAGTAGTCAAGAAAATTCCGTTGAGAAAATCAGAATGAATAGTTAATTAGATTAGATTTTAAGAAAATAAAAGGAATATCAAGCGAAGTTCAGTACGTAAAATTTCTAAGTACGTTACGAAGAAAACTTTAAAGTTGGTTTCATTAAAATATCAGAAATGGTAAAGAAAACAAACATAAAATATTGTATCCAAAGAAGTTTGGATAATAAAGTAAGTATTATGTTATTTCTATTGATGTATTCACATCGTTAGCATGATGAGCTTTAAAAGTGCGGATATAATGATTTTTCGTAAATTTGTTGATAATAAATGTCGCCATCGCATATTTTATTTGGGGTTTAAATGCCCTTGAATTATTAATAGGTGAATTCCCCTGAGTCTAGAAGAGCGTGTGATCTAATAAAATTATCATCCGTCTATAATATTTAAAAGTTAATGTTACTGTGACAGGAAATTTAATTCCCATTTAATTGTTCATATTTGTAATAAACTGCACTAAATTCAGCTTTATCGGTATAATGATTAGAAATACTAATACCCACGTGTGAGGGTAATGAATATTTCTCCCGTAGTTTATGTTACTTTTATTGTGGGATTCACATATTATTATTATTAATTGTGATCTAATGACATCTGATAGAGAGGCTTTTCCTGGAAAACTTAGCGGGGATAAGTACTTAAACACATACCATATCCAGAGCATTTTATTTAATGGCATTTTGCTGCACTTACAAGTAGCACTTTCAATGGTAAAATATTAGCTGGCTTGAAAGTAGAAGAGTGAAAGGGTCTTCTGAAAGGGTAATGAAGAGATGACTAATATAGGTATTATAAAGCCGCTTAAAATGAAAGCATATTTCACGAAGATACGTAAGAAATTTTAGAAACTGATATGTGTGGTTATTATTCGAATTGAGTAAGACTTTCATTAATAACATCAAAAGTCAATTACCTGCGAAGCAGGCTTTAAAAAAAATTGTGATGGAAAAGAGAAGACGGAAGAAAGTAACAAATAAATAAAGAATAATGCACGTACCAGCAACAATACAGATAAGAGAAACGAAGACGGCTTTAGGAGAAATATGCATAACAACGAAGCTGAGCATTCCGTTTCCATTGCCATAATGTCGAGAGCTTCGTGTTAGTCATGGTTGAAGGGCGGGTGCCTTGTAAGACTTACAATGGCGGTAAATGCGAGGTGATGTTATACCTATCAGCGTTATTAAGCTCTAGCCATTAATATTTAAAGATAAATTATATTATGGTTTGTCAATATGGTTATGGTGTTATGGTAAGGAAATACAAAAAGAGGCTATCAAGAGTATAACCAAGGCCTCTAGATGGCCTTGGTATAACTCGACTAACGTTATTAAAAAAAAAATGGTTGCACACCGGAGTGTATCCAGTGGCCTTGCTAGTGTTTCAGCCTTCAAAGCTTCCCCTACTTTCGAGTCCCAGTAAGCTTCTATTATTTCTGCAGATTTCATACGGTGATTCGAAGGTAAAATGAAGAGCACGTCCCTAGTTAATTAGGTTCCGCCAGTGTCGTTTTCATTTTTGCCAGTCGTAAGTGGTGCTTGGCAATTGAATTTAAACACCGTTGTTCCCGATCATTTCTGTTAAAAACTGCAGGAATCTAAACACTTTTGTTGACCATCGTGTCTAATTATATTATTGAGAGGAGGGCTCACATATCTGATATATACATCTTCAGAATTGGGTCTTCATTTCTGATGGACTTTTTATTCTGGTTTAAAAAGCATGCTTATACTTTTCAGCTACCTGGATTGTAGTCTCATCTTAACCTCGTTGGAAGGTTGCAAATCAGGGCTGGTGGTTCTTGGCTGGGTTCGCCCGAGTCAACGACCCTTCACGTCTTTTCTTAGGGCCCTTTTCTCACCGTGTCAGTTGGCCCTGCTAATTCTTATGCAAGGGGTCTCTTCAGTCGTGATTTCGCTGAACTGAGAGACTTGAGAATTTCTTTTCAGGGGCTCATATGCTTCAAATCGTAGCTCGTCCGTTATTCTGAAATCATCAGCTTTATGACAGATTATTTCGGCGAGAGTTTCATCTCATATTCCCTTTATCATTGGGGTTAGATCTCACCATCTCTTCATTCTTTTTATTATTTGCTCTTTTACTATTTAGCCATCGTCTCATATTTTCTTAGAGGGGCAGTGTAAAGTTCGTATCAGTTCTAGAGCCAAAAGAACAGGGAAGGGTAGGAAAAACTGTTCAACCTGGGAAGCAACAAATTCGAATTACAGGAAAACTGCTTTTGCGGTAGTGTAAAACTAAGTAAACTCTACTCTTATCATTATTGTTAGGGTTTTGCTTTTGATGTAAGTTATCATTCTTTCTATTCCACATTTAAACCAGTGATCGATTGTTGACAAACTGGAAAATCATGTAGGAAATAAAAAAAATACTGAGGCCTTCTTTTCTAATTTAAAAGATGCATTGCATTTCAACTGTGATGAGCCATAAATTTCCAAGTAATTTAATATGCTCTTGGAAATGTGAATAACGTTTGAAGGAAAACTTTAGATTTCATTATTTGAAGATGAAGACGTCATTATGATTTTACAAAAACTTAGTAATATTTTGTATGAACCTCCCACACCAGTTTGCTATTAAAATGCATACGGTGACTATATACTAAACATACAGAAAACATGATTTTGAACAAAAAAAATTTCGTTCTGTCAGTGATCATTGGCAATACCAAGAGTCAGGTCACGAGCAGATCCCGCTCATACATTTCTACATTTGGATCATTATATTATTTGTCATATGGTCCGTTGAATGATATCTAGTTACGGTCTTATATTCGAGAAGTAACATAAATTGTTTTAGAGGGGAATGTTCACTGTTATAAGGAATGTTGTACTGCACTGAAATGATCCTGTCATTCTAAAATTTCGTGTTATGAATCACTGCCGTCTGGCGTTAGACGGAACACTTTCGCCCGTAAAAATCCGGCAGGCACATACCTATGTTATGTTGCGTCATTATATTTATTTATTTATTTATTTATTTATTTACTTTTAAGCGTCTCGGGTTTCACTAACAGTTAGGTTTGAACTTTCAAGAAGTCAACTATTTGTTTTGTTATTATTTTAAATTTTCAATACTGTCAATAATTTTTTTTTCAAGAGAGTAACCATTTTTAATAATCAGTTTTCGTTGGTTATGCTAGTTCTGGTTAGGACTGAAGCAATGATAATTCGCCAAACAAGATTAGATTTTTGCCTTCAGAACAGGATGTCTATAAATAAACGAAGCAAGAACTTGAGTTCAAGAAACGTTATTGCTGAATGCAACTCATTGTTTAAAAATCAAAGACAAGCAAATTACAACAGTGTGTTGATGGACTTTAATTTAAGGTGTCGCACTGGTAATTGGGTTAAATATGTAAATTAGCTGATGTAACATTTTACTAATTGATCACTTAATTTACGGGCAATCCCCGACAAAGTAAATTAATTTCGAGAGCTGCAATGAAACAAGGAATACTTTTTGTTAAAGGTTTAACAAAGAGACGTCTGCTATTATAAATATTGCAGTGTCACCGGAGTCATATAGCGAACGTCATACCTATTTTTCATATTCCAGTTCAGAACCTGAGATCAATTTGATTGGACTCGACGGAAGCTCTTCACATATATCGTATATTAATATTCCTGACCAACTCGATAGCTGTTAGTGCTCATACGGCTGTTGTGCGTATTCATTTACATTTCAGCTTCCACGTGCTCAATACATACACATATATATATATATATATATATATATATATATATATATATATAAGTTTAATATAATATATTATAATAATTTATATATATATTTATATATATACTATATATATTCTATTATATAATTATATATATAAATATATATATAATATATATAAAATATATCTATATATATATATATATATTTATACTATATAGATATATTGTATATATATTATATATATATATATATAATATATTATATATTACTATAGAGATAGATAGATAGATAGATAATCGATAGATGATAGATAGATATACGTACATGTACATAGAATATATAATATATATATATATATAGCTTATACTATAATACACCATACTAGACATATATACTATATATATAAACATATATATATATATATCATATATTAAAATCAATTCTCACAAAAATAGACATTAATGCCGCTAATTGCCGCAAACTTCATATAATTTGTTTTTTTGTTACTGGAACATTGTCTGTTAGGATTTCTATTTTCTGGAAGGTAATTACCATTTACGCTATCGTTCTGAAATGTCATATTTACCCATCATTCATGAATTGAATTTTAATTAAGAACCTCCTCAATCATTAATTGTGACTGCACATGTGTAATTAGTACTGCTCTTCCCTTATGACCCCTCTTTTCTTCAAAGTTGTTGCGCGAATATCGCTTTTATAGTTTGTTCCAGACGAGTGTATAGGTGCGCTGAATGACGTTAGTAATGACAAGCGCCTGT
Organism: Macrobrachium nipponense; assembly: GCF_015104395.2. NCBI lineage: Eukaryota > Metazoa > Arthropoda > Malacostraca > Decapoda > Palaemonidae > Macrobrachium > Macrobrachium nipponense. Next base: position 118,163,355 of record NC_061100.1, read on the forward strand.
CTGTCTGTCTTTTTTGTCTTTCTGTCTGTCTAGCCAAGCGGCAATCTCATAAGGTCGTTGACTCATTCATGTAATATTTTGTGGAGATATGGCTTATGACTCCCGGAAGGGTTGTGCAGATTTATGATAGGTCGGTAATTTGTTAAGAAATACGTACCATTTTTTTCCACTTAAGATTTCTTTTAAATATTATCAATGGAATTTTAATAAAAGCTTATGTAGGGGTGTGCTATGGGGCAAGAAAGAATTACCTGGATTTTGAGGTTGATTGGGATGTTGAAGCAGAAGTTGGTTATATTAGAAGATATCTCGGAAAGTTATCGATGTGTTTCATCAGTATCCTTTGGAATGGTGAGCAAGACTTCAAGAAAATTTTTATACATTTATATTGCTAATTTCCTCGGTAAAATGGTGTTACGTTTTGTTATGGTTGTCATTTGAAAACAGCAGTTTGATTTTGAAATGATAAATCACTCTGACGCTCCTTTCTAATTTTTGTACAATTATACTCATTAATGCAGTCACCCCTCCCCCCGTCGTGGTGATAATGTAGGCATTACTACAGGGTGTTTGCAAAGTCCCTTCGGCCTATAGCTGCACTCACGTTTAGTCTCTTCGTTTACCTTGATTTGTGGTTCCTTTCTTCAGTCATTCTGTCCAAACTGTAACTATTTCTTCTTAGTGCAGCAGCCGTGGGATTTTCTCCGGTTTCACCTTGAGATCCTTGTATTTCACATCCTTCATTTTCTGGATCTCTTTATCTTGCTCCCCAACTACTTCAGCTCTCTTTTTGCACTGCCTTAAGCATTGAATAGCCGAGAGTGCCCTGGTGCTTGTCTTGACAGCCTGAATTTCATAAATCAAACTCTGATTAAACACTAAGCCCACTGCGTCGGCGTGCACAGGGATGCATGTGTGTTAACGTGGATTATTATTAGATGTTAAGTGAAATCGAGAATATAACTACAGAAAATAAAGGGGAAAATAGTTGCGCTAGTTAGAAAATTTTCCCCGGAAATAGTTGTACAGCTGTCAGTGAAATGCTGTTCAAGGTGTCACTTGGTGTAAGACAATATTTAGAATAGACTTTCTTTAATTCTTAGGCAAAACATGATGGCTTTTCTGCGGAAGTGATCATTACGTTTTAAACTACTTTAAGCCACTGGGCTAGCGTTTGACTAAAGTACTTTGATCACACTTTTTCAACACAATGTGTGTTAATTTGGACGAGTCTGATCCGTATAGGGTAAGTACCTCAGGAATGGTACACATTGTGATTTTTTGAGAATGCTCCCATAATTTTTATTCAGATTATGGAGTTTCCGATGGCTACGAGGATTTTGTAAACAATCTTTGGAATAAATGTAATAAATTCTCGTAAGGTTGAATTTCCTCTCTTGAAGTTACTGTGAACCAGAAGTTTTATTTGGTATCATCACCATCTCGTGATCTTTAAATGGAAAAATAGTCCAGAGTAGTACGTATATATGTAGTATATTGCCAAATACAGGTAGATTTCGCCAACTTTATCTGTTTTCTTATCTATTTTACCTCTACAGGATCCAGCTTTTGACTTATAGCATAATTATTATTATTAATTTTTTTTTAGTTTTTAAATAATTTTTTCCATTATTTTGTACAGCTTCGTTACCTTTACTTTGATTTTTATCAGCAGGATGGTATGATGGTATGGGAGCGTTCCTAATCTGCTTTTATTTGGTCGTTGTGTTTTAGTTTAGATTGTCGGCTTTGTACCTGTTTACATGTTTTAAAACCATTGAAGTTATTTTTTTATTATTATTATTGAAGAGTGGTTTATGTGGATTCGAATATTATATGACTTTTATGAATGTAATATACTTTTATTTTATGATTGGCATAAGCCTTCAGAATCTCTCTCTCTCTCTCTCTCTCTCTCTCTCTCTCTCTCTCTCTCTCTCTCTCTCTCTCTCCTCGTCTCTCTCTTCTCCCCTCGTCTCTCCTCGTCTCTCTCTCTCTTATACATCCGCCCTCACAAATCTAATCTCCCGTGCCAAATTCGGCATCCGTGAACTTTTTCCCCTCTAATCATGATTTGCTTCTGCTGAAAATGTCGAGACGCCTTCAGAACTCCCTCCAACCTTGAATTATTTCTGCGAACACCCTGTTGCACCGAGTAATCCCAAATTGCAATTACTCCAGGGCATAAGCCCCTTTGCTCTCTCTCTCTCTCGTCCTGGCGAACATCCTCCCAGGAAACAAGGAACGAAGCAGGATTCGAAATATGCTGGGGTAAACATCGACTCTCATTCCACATCAGGTTAATCTCGAGACGCGCTAAATGAAGGCTTGAATTCCAATGAAAAAAAAAAAAAAAGAAGATAGGTGCTTAATCGTTTTTCTTTCTCTCTCTCTCTCTCTCTCTCTCTCTCTCTCTCTCTCTCTCTCTCTCTCTCTCTCTCTCTCTCTCTCTCTCTCTTTGCTAATCCAGCATGGCTATAAATTATTGCTCTTTGAAAATTCCTCTTCCATTTCGCCTTGCTATGCAACACGCGGTTGTGCAAGGAATATACTGGTGTACACACACACACACACACACACACACACTCGCTCTTATTAGGTGTTGGCAACCCCATTACGGGGGAATCGAATGGGATCTAGCACCCCCTTGAAATAAACGATTGGTTACCCCCTTCACGCGCCAGTCTCTCTTCTTTTGTTCCCTGGAACCATCCCACACACTCTTCCTCCCCGTAACTGTCGGTATGTCTGACGATGTGTCTGTTTCTATTTGGGATGTGCAGTAAACACTCCTTTGCCTCAGATTGTTGCGTTTTAATTGAAAACAAAACTAGATTTACTTTACGATGTAATTTTACAAAACAATGAATAAAGGACCGTTTGCTTATTTTGACTGCAGTGTAATAATTTTGGAAGGTTATGGTATTCATCGTATTAGTATTCGTAGTTTGGGGTTTTACCTTTCAAACGGCACACCTTACTATACTCGTATGCCACCTCCCTCCCCCAACTTTCGACTTAATGAAGTCGAGTTTCTGTGAAACGATTCCATGTTTCTCCGTTCGCGCCGAGTCTGGTATTGTAATTGGTTGGGTGGAAAAAGGACTTCATATCCTCGATTCGAAACAAACTGTTTTAAACCTAATAGCAAGGATGTGCTAAGAAACATCTCCTTTATTTTGACTTCACACTTCTTATATTTTATGGTGCTATAAAGCTTGGCCAGTTAAACTTTGTATTAATTGAAATATCTGTTTTTGAACCGCTTTACGTAACACTTTTAAATGTCCACGTACGTTCCTTTTCTATGCTGTTTTATTACAGGATTTTGTGATACAAAGAGACTAAGAGAACTAGAAGTAACCTTTCTCGTTTTAGATTGGTATTTCTCAACACTGAGTTTAATTATGGAAAGATGACTCGTTAAAAAGAAAGATGAACTCTAGAATGAATAAAAAACTTGGAGAATTGAAAGGAGATACAGCAATAAAACTTTAGATAGAAAGGATTTGAAAGGAGATGCAGCTATAGAAGTTTAGAAAGTAAGGGTATGAAAGGAGATGCAGGTATAGAAGTTTAGATAGAAAGGATTTGAAAGGAGATGCAGCTATAGAGCTTAAGATAGAAAGGATTCGAAAGGAGATGCAGGTATAGAAGTTTAAATAGAGAGGATTTGGGAGGAGATGCAGGTATAGAAACTTAGATGATATATATAGTAAGAAGAGCTTACATCACTGGAAGACAGACACTAACCTATGAAAAATTCTTTTTTAATTGTTGTTTAACTCAGATACACTCAAGGGTGTTTTGTAGTACTGAACAATTATGTCTGGATGGACTTTCAATAGATTTTAAGCTGGGGTCGGCTGTGGGCAATAAAAGAAGAAGAAAAACTTGACGGACTTGAGGTTTTAATTCGGATTTGGATGTAAATATTGTCTTATTTTCGCGAGGATTTAAGGAAGGTTCAACGCAATCCATATATAGATGCATATAATTATGGTGTTCTGTATCCTAACTCAAGCTGAATAGTGTTTATCATGGATAAAATACAGCTTTTGGAAATTCTCCGTTACATATTAATTCCTCGGTGGGGGGGGGGGGGGGGGGGGATGTGGGTGTGGGTTAGTACCATCAGTGCACCTCATGGGTGGACTGTAGGCATTACTAAAGGCTCTTTGCAGCGTTCTTTTGCCTCTTAGCTGCAACCCCTTTCATTTTACTGTACCTCCATTCATATTATCTTTCTCTCATCTTGCTATCCACTCTCTTGTAATAGTTATTTCATAGTACAGCTGCGGGGTTTTCCTCTTGTTACATCGTAGGTCCCAATGCTTGGCCTTTGGGCTAAACTCTATATGCAATTCAGTTCAATTACAGATCAATCCCATTGCACACGAAAGTCGTCTCAGGTTATTTTCAATCCAGATCGAGGCATACTCTCAAGAAACAAATTTGCAAGGTTCTCTGTGGCCAGAGGACTCGTATGTTAGATATTTTTTGTAGTTGGTTCTCTTCAAAATTGTGTAAACTCTCCGGCGATATGGATCTTTATTGCAAAACTTGTCAATGGGTTGGCTAATGTGTTGAATTGGACATGAGACATTGCAGAAACGTTAGCATCATTGATTTAATTGAAAAGAATGACCTTGCAGGAAGTTTTCATGCAGTCTTTGAGAGAGTGGTTTAAGAAAAATGTGACCCGGATTCAGCTAGATAACAAATTTGTTGTACGATCATCGTTTTTGATTGCATAACGCCCAAATTATTCGACGAAGAGAGAGAGAGAGAGAGAGAGAGAGAGAGAGAGAGAGAGAGAGAGAGAGAGAGAGAGGTTTTATATGCCCGAACATTGTTTTTGATTACTGAAGTTATCGATACTATTATTATTGGGAAGTTATTCGAGCTTCCTTGAGTAAAATTCTTAGACTCTCTTTGGGCTCACCCAAAGATTTTTTTCTGAAAATAAAAGAAGAAACCGTTAAAGAAGTTGAACAACGAGGTGAAAAACCAAATGGAGCCAAAAAGCAAGGCAGTTTGGCCCTAAGGTTAAGCTCCGATTGAATAAAATTTAGTATTTTCTACAGTGCGCTGAATAAAGCGCATAGCCAGTTAGTTCTCTTTTTCGGGTAACCCTTAAACTATGAACACCTGTAAATTGATTTAAGTTTGTAAGTACGTGCCAGACAGGGTCATTTTCGTCAGTAGTATAGTTTGCATACGTGCTTGCTTCTTTATACGTGTATGCAAATAGCTTATAAGTACTTCATAGGACAAAAGTTGATATTCATGCTCATGATATATATACTTACATGTATTGACATAACATAATTTATACTTATTTATATTTGAAAAAGGACTTTCAGCATTGTGTTTGGATTATTTGTATATAAACATCTGGACCAAATATTTATTGATATAAAGAAGGTAATCGTATTCATTTCTGGTTCAAGTAAAGAAATTCTCTTCACCGGCAATTTTATATTTGTAGGTGTCATTTTTTACTCGGAGCTTAGAACACACACTCAATCATGGGTTGTGGGCGGGAAGAATAGTCTTGAATATTCTAACTTCATTAACTTGAGCAGCCCGAGCGAAAGTAAAGCAAACCTTCAGTAGCAACAGTACTTAGCGGTATGTTCAATGCCTTTTATATCTTTAAAAGAAAAACTAGCTCGAAAATCTCTTGCACAGAGAGCTGCTACGAAGATAATAATATGCTGATTAAGATAATCTAATTAAGATCATGCTGACGCTTGACGTACTCAAATTCTTGTGGTATTCAATGGAAATGCAGCTTTATTATGGCAGTAATGACGTTTTAGATTGAAAGGTAACAGAACTGCTGAAGAAGACTCGTCGTGTAGAGTGATATACGTACATACATCGATCCCCCTGTAGTGGAGTAGTTCCGTAAGCGCATCCTCTCGCGGTGCACTGTGGGCATTATTTAAGGTTTTTTGTAGCGTCCCTTCGGCCCCTAGCTACAACCCCTTTCATTCATTTTACTGTAGTCCATTCTTGTTCGCTTCCTTCCATCTTGTTATCCACGCTCTCCTGTTGTTTCATAGTGCAACTGAGTGGTTTTCCTCCAGTTACCCCTCTCACACCTTTCTACTCTTAATTTCAATGTTGGCGTTGAATGACCTCCTAGATTTCAGCGTTTGGCCTTTGGCATAATTCTGTATTCTGAAGAAGAGAGAGTCTGATTTGCCTCATTACAAAAGAAAGGTCTTACTATTGAAGTTGTCTCTTTCGCTGTTTCAGTCTTGTAGGTTTTATACTTTCATGTTTAGGCGATTTGAACGGAGAGGAGACTTACATATTAATGGCTTCTGTCTCTTTGTACCTTCCTTTTATCTCACTGGAGTACTGCTAATGAGTCTTCATATCATTTCATTCATGTATTGTTTGCTATTATAGCTTCTTGGTATGTCTCCATCTCAAATAAATCTGTGGAAATTTATTGCCGTGTTAAATTTTTGTGTGCGTTTGAAGGGCTCATCGTTTAAAAAGGTCTTAGTATCTGAGGAAACCTGCATATGGGACTGCCAGTCTAATAGATTTGAAAGGCGAGGTGAGTAGGGTGGGTTATACCGTGGTTGTTGAGGTTCTCAAGGTATGATATCTAAACGGAAGGTAATTGCTAGCTCCATAGCTTAGGGTTAATATAACCTTGAATTATTTATAGATTAATTTCTTCAACTGAAGATATTGGGCATGAAACATACTAATGTGTCTCTTAAACTAGGTATAATATATTTAATGTTGAAATTCTTGATTAGATTGGCAGACACGTGGTAGGCATCCCGCCGCCATTTTTTTTTTTTTTCTTGATCATTTACCAATCGTTGTTGCTCTGTAGGTAGGTTTAATTTATTTTCACCAGAGTAGATGATGTTTAAGCTTTTGATTTTATCAGGTACCTCTTATCCTTTACTGACCAGAACAAAGTCGTCTTACTTGGTTTGTTATAAATATTATCGAATTTATTACCTGTTTTGTGATTCTATCTAATTTCTTTCAATTCCAGCTCATAACGCAATCGTTTCCATGAATAGAATATATCACGAAAATAAAATGTTTCTGAAAAAAAAAAGCAATTGTATGAATATTGTCTTAACCGAGAACATTTATTTTGTATCAAAATAACCTGTCCATAAATTTCGTTGTCCCTTTCAGAGTGGTATCACCTATTGGTTTCTCGTTTTGGCTCTCGCAATCAGTTCCTTCGAGATCCTGTTTGTGTGTGTGTGTGTGTGTGTGGCTTTGTGTCCCTCTTTTGACTTGGCGAGATTATCTTTTTCTGTGTGTCCGCTGGTGGCATTGTAGCCAGCGCCTGTTTCTGGCATTTATGGTTTCTGCTCTCGGGTACTAAATTATATTAGAGAGGATTCGATTTTATCACCCGTTGTTTTGGATTATCTTCAGACACCTCCTACTCTATTGTACTGGACCTTTGTCCTGTTGCCTCTTTTGCGTATCCGTCGCGTAAAAGAGTCGCTGGTATGTGGCCATTGCTGTTGCGTAAGTTATGAAGTTAGTGCATCAGTATGCTAAGGATTTCCATTATACTTATTGCATCATTATTCCTTAGATTTTTCATTGTATTCAGTGCGTCGGTATTCTTAAATTTTTCATTATTTATTGAATCATTATTCTTAGATTTGTTCTATACTTTTCTAGATTTTTGTTCAAAAACACCTTACCTCTAAATTGGGATGATAAGGGACCCACATTTACTTTTGTGTATAGAAGATAATATTTGTGAGATTACGCAATATCCATTTTTATATCTTCTTAGTCATGAAATTTGGTTATGTAGGCATGAAACAACATACAACATTAATTTTATATTCTGTTACATGATATCTTTGGTACATGGAAATTAAGATTAATGTAAATCGAGATTGATGTTCCTCTGTTAGTAACAAATAATAATAATAATAATAATAATAATAATAATAAAATAATAATAATAATAATAATAATAATAATAATAATAATAATAATAATAATAATAATAATAATGACTTAGTCGGTTATACGGGGGTCTCCGGAAAGTGAGTCAAATATGGTATTTATAAAAAACAAGTCCCATGGGAGGAGGGAGGGTACGGTCTCTTTCTCTCTCTCTCTCTCTCTCTCTCTCTCTAAGGGATCTAATTTTTTTTTACGATGGATTGCTTATATTAGTATTAGTGCTTGCGACTGTTACATGGTTTAATATTCTTGTTTGTCATTGAACATATTATTCTGTATTATTTTCCAGGCTTTTGTTGTTGTGTGCATGTTTTCTACGTAATTTATATTTCAAAGTATATCCTCCGGATCCTCCGGATAGGATGTATTTTACACGGATATTAAAGCGAAATCTATATACCAGTTTGTCTTTTATTAGGCTTAATAACTTCGTGATTCTCAGTTTTATTTGACATTGGTCTTACTCATTTTCCTCGGTGTTTTGCTTTCGCTTAGCTGTCACTTGTGTAGTACTTTTAGAGATTTCATTTACTTTTTAGCTGTCATTTGTGTATACTTTTAGAGATTTCATTTACTTTTTAGCTGTCACTTGTGTAGTACTTTTAGAGATTTCATTTACTTTTTAAATATTTTTGGACGATTATGTGGCACCTATTTGTACACTTTCTATCCACAGTTTCCCCGTAGATTTTTTCTTTCTATTTTTTTTCTGCCAGTTTCTCAACGTAATTCCTATTGCAGTTCGTTCAAATACTACTTGATGCAACATCCCCTCGCCCTGCGGCATTTTAGCTGGTTTCAAATTTTGCTAGTTGCCTTTTTCTTTACTAAACACATTTCACTACTGTTCTTTTCTCAACTGTTTTTCATCTCTTAACTTCTGTGTATCTCCAACATTTTTTATTTTCGTATTCCCTTTTGTTACTTTGGCGACTGTTATCCCGTTCTTGCTTCTCGTCTTTCTCCGTGTGCTATTTATTCTTTCTCGGATATTCCTTTCTGTTCTTTTTTACTCTCTCTCTTTGTGGAAGGGATGTGATGAGTTAAGCAATTGAGTAATTTACTTTATTTCATTTCTCTCTCTCTCTCTCTCTCTCTCTCTCTCTCTCTCTCTCTCTCTCTCTCTCTCTCTCTCTTATCGATATAAACGATACTTGCATCAGAAAAAGTATTTCCTGCCCCCAATTAATTCTTAAAACGTTATTTAGCAATGTATCACGTAAAATTTTACATGATTTGTGGGGTGTTCAGACTCCCCATACTCACATTTATGTTTTGCTTAATTGATCGTTGCATGTGTGTTTCTGTGTTTGGTTGATGGATCACATTATAGTTCGTCACATTGGTTATTTTTCCTCCGGGGAACTGTTATGGTTGACCTGTAGTTCTGCATCATGACCCACTACGGTTTTCGGTTTTGATTGGGGAGGTACGATGAATGGAGCATTTTATTTTGCGTTTCCAATATTTATTTGTCTAATCATTTTCATTAACGGGTTTTAAATTGTTTTTATTAGTTGATTTATTGTTTTTATGTATATATATATATATATATATATATATATATATATATATATATATATATAATATATATATATATATATATATTTGTGTGTGTGTGTGTGTGTGTGTGTGTGTGCATTTGTAAATATATATATATATATATATATATATATATATATATATATATATATATATATGTATACAAGTATATATATATATATATATTGTATATATGTATATATGTATGTATATATATGCATATATACACATGTATATACACGTGTAAGTGAAAATAATTTGTTAAATTATATCCATATTCAGGGCTATTCATTTCCTCTGCGTTTTCTTTGATAACATGATGGCATTCTGTTCTTTTGCGGTTTACCAGATTAGATTTCTGGTAAAAATTGCGCGCATCATGTCATTATAACAATAACTCTTATTTCCCGAAATTTACTAGATCCGAGGAAAAATATGAGCAAAGCTAAAATATTAGATTCAAAGAGAGAGAGAGAGAGAGAGAGAGAGAGAGAGAGAGAGAGAGAGAGAGAGAAAAGGTTGGGGGTGGGGCAGAATTACCTTCAAATTAATATTGAAGCCTCTCAACCAGTGTTTTTGAAAGTGCTCGTTTGTTAGTATTTCCTGCCTCGCAGTATGCATACAGCGTTCGTTGACAAAATATAAAGCGAAGCCAGCGTCTGTTTTTCTATTTCCGTATAGCTTCATCACCTTCGTGATCATTAAGCTGTTTACCCGAGGCAGCTTATATAAACAAACCGTATTATTTGTCCCAGACTGGCAGTTGCATTAGGAAGTTCTTCTTTTATTTTTTTTATTTTATCTTGTTTCCTTTTTTGTCCCAAGTCTCTGCTGTGACCATCTTTTTTTTATTCTTTTTTTTTTTTTAGATACAGCATAGGTGACATTTGGTCGTTTATTATTTAATAGATTTGAAACTAAGCCTGTTTTACTTAAAAGGAAGTAGCAAACTTGTATTGGTTGACAGACTGGGCTTAATTATAGCACGGGTTCTTGTTCGGTGACAAGCTCAAAAGCGTCTCCTTTTTTTTTGTTTTCGCTCGAGGGTAATGCGAGATCCTGTGGGATTGTTCCTGTACCGCTTGTTAACTTCAACAACATCAACACGTCTTTTTGCTTGTGTTCACCCAAACACAAAGAACTAGGACTACCGTTCAAGCAATTTCTGAATAAAGCCGTCTTACACATGCACAATTCGAATATTCAATTCCTCTCGTTCGTTGTTGCTTATCCAGCTATGCATCGACAAGTGTATCTAGGAAGGAAGGGGCTTACAGACCCACTTAATCTTTATTCTTATTTGCTTGCTGTTTTATAAAATGAGAGAGAGAGAAGAGGAGAGAGAGAGAGAGAGAGAGAGAGAGAGAGAGAGAAGAGATGAGGAGAAGAGAGAGAGAGAGAGAGAGAGAGAGAGAGAAATTATTTTAACTAGCTATTTCCTTGCTTTTTTTCTTTCTTTTTGCTTAGCTTCGTTGCGCCTGTTTTTCAGTGTTTGTTGCTATTTACTGCTTGCTTCATTTATATTAATTATAATTATACACAGACACTCATTCACCCCCCTCTCTCTCTCTCTCTCTCTCTCTCTCTCTCTCTCTCTCTCTCTCTCTCTCTCTCTCTCTCTCTCTTTCTCCAGTCGAATACCAGGCGACAAAATGTGCTATGGCTTCCCTATTATTATTGTCAACAATAATAATAGTTGATAGATGATTTATGATTAACCAAAGGAAGTTACGCAGATCTACGTTGGATGTCTTATAGAGTACAGTTCATTATTGAGATTAACCAAAAAGAACTCATTTAGAGAAAGAAAATGTTAACTAGAATCTCCTGGATTGGGGAGCAACAGGATCTGGTTTAGCCATTCCTTTAGGCACGGTTTTTCAACCCCCTACCCAACAACCCCCAACCCTTCCCACCTTCCCTCTAGTCTACTTCATCCCCTTCTCTAACAAGAGACCAACCGACTGAACATTCCCTCTTTCCTATATCTTCTCTCTCTCTTTTCCTGTTTTGCATTTCAGCGGCAACCTACATACTCGCCTGCCTCGCCTTCTCTCTCTCTCTCTCTCTCAAGGTCTTAGGAGACAGCCTAAGTCTTCGTCCACAGTCACCTGCATGCGGGCATTGGTCTTCTGGGACCTGGGTGAGAAAGATCTTTGGCGCCAGCTAATACCCCACATCGTGAAAGGCGTCAGGATGACTTGCAGTCCCCCCTACCCACCTTCTCATCCCTCGCTTTTATCTCTCTCTCTCTCTCTCTCTCTCTCTCTCTCATATGCCTTTTTCTTCTTGCATGGAAGGAGCTCTTGCTGATTTTATAGCGTCGATATTAGAAAAGAAAGTTGTGAAAACATGCAGATTTTCCTGTGAGAAATGCAAAGTCTGTTGATATCAAGTAATATTTTTAATTTCACTTTTACATGCTGGCAAGTACTTTCATTGTCAAATGCTCATGGAAATGAGTTTCATGCAATGGATTTTGCACACAAACATATTATACATAGATATTATATATATATATGTATATATATATATATATATATATATATAATATATATATATATATAATATATATATATATGTTGCGTTTTGTGTGTTTTCTATGCCTTGATATCGACATTCATTTAGAAATGTATTGAAGATATTCATGTTTCTTGCTTAACGGTTTTTAGAAATTAAGGTGATTGCAGATTACGTGATACTGTTTGTGTGCTGGAAATGTATTTTTCATTTTAGATTAAATGTCAAGTTTATAGGGCTAATGTTATTGCAAATAACTTCGTCTTGCTTTGCTATAGAACTTTCACATTTTGCGCTAATTGTTGCTGTTATGTAAATCCTTCTTGTTTTGGTTATCTTTATATTTTTTAGTCGAACGTAGCAATTCATGCGTTTGGCTTACTAGTTTATCAGCTTTTCATGATAATTTTTCATAGGTTTAATATTCTTCCAGTGATCATATTCGTATCTTCTCAGTATCAAGATGCACTGTGTGTATGTTAAAGGCAATTCCTGATCTTAATGTTATTGGTACCTAAAGAATATTTATTATTCATAATTCTATGATAAGATGCTTGTGCTTGTGGGCACTGGACAACATATTCTCTTTCAGTGGGCCGTTAATGTTCGTGTTCATTTACCTCATGCACTTCGAAGCTTTTGTTATTTTGTCTTTAACTTGTCACCACAATTTGTATGTATGGCCTCCGGTAAGGCTGAGTTAAGTTACCTTTGGTTTGGTTTGTCTGTCAGACTGTTAGCAGGATTACTTGGAAACTGAGAAACGAATTTTGGTAGAACTTGGTGAAGACATTCTTTGGGCGAAGGAGAATGCTTCAGAGGTCAAGGTCTCGGCCACATATTTTTTGTTTTCACTATTTAAATTATTCATAGCCGACTAAATCTTGGTGGTATCCTGTTCCGTTTGATAAATGACATCAGTAATTCCCTTGTAATTTAATGCATCATATTTGACTTTAGCTCAAAGGTCAATGTAAATGTTTATTAGTCTGCAGCTTGTTAGTTGTATCCTTGTGTCATTAATAAATTAAGAACCTAATTACCTAATAAATAATTTTGCGAAATATGACCCTCCCGGGTCATACTTCAGGGTCCCAAAACCCATAACAATTTTTATTTATTTGTTGTCATATGAGTAGGAGTATGGTAATGAAATCATTTTATATTCACTGTCCAGTAGGTATGACTGAGCTATGCTCTCGACTTAGTACTTTGCCGGCTGTTCCTGCAAATTTATTTCATTTCAGTTTGCTGTCTATGCTTCTTATGCCTTCGGCTGCCTGCTGTGTGTTGACTGTATCCCTACTCTATTTCTTCAGGTTTTCATTTGCAATTCAGAAACCTCGGCCGATGTTTATTTTCCTTCCTTTATTACTGATACCATTTGACTTACTGCCCCTATGGTACACTCTAGAGGGCCTTCAAGCTAAAGCTAGTTAATGAATGATTTATTACCGTGGCATTAGGGAACTCTCCTCCCTTGATTGCGGCCACTTGTGAAACTAAATATCAGAATGATTTAAGGTCGTGGAGCTCTTTTGGTTGGTAAGATAGGTGGAGTTCGAATTTCTCGATGCACTTTGCATGCACCCTTATGTAAGTGTGTAGGGCGGGATTTCTTTTATTTAGATCACTTTTTCAAGTGCATCAAGAACCGTAGGATTTCATTAGACCATTTCAGGTATCCGCGCTCGTTTGAATACACCTACGGACACGCAAACTCCCAAGTACACATACCTGCACATACCTATAAACATACCTGTATATATTTGCATATAGATGGATATACACATGTTGATATATGTATATCTGTATATATATACATATGTATAGATAAAATTTATATATATATATATATATATATATATATATATATATATATGATATATATATATATGAGTCATCTTACATTACCGTGATTCATTTACATACATCGAGCTAAAAATGATTTTTAATATCTAATTCGCTCTACATTAGAATTAATATAATTTCATATATGTTAACCGAAGGGAAATTTTTTAGTCGATAAGAAATTTGCAGGCTCACCGGTGTGTTTAGGCTTCACTGTGCGTCCTGAATTTGTTGGGTTCGATGGTTCGCGCCAGTGAGCCGACAAATTTCTTATCGACTAGAATATTTCCCTTCGGTTAACATATATGAAAATATATTAATTCCGAGGTAGAGAGAATCAGAAATTAAAGGACATTTGTTGCTCGAGTAGATATATATATATATATGTCTAATATATATTATATATATATATATATATATGATATATATATATATGTCTATATATATGTATATATATATATATTCATATATATATATATATATATATATATATATATTTTATATATATATATATATATATATATATATATATATATATATATATATATATATATATACACACATCGAGCAACAAATGTCCTTTAATTTCTGATTCTCTCTACCTCGGAATTAATATATTTTCATATATGTTAACCGAAGGGGAATTTTTTAGTCGATAAGAAATTTGTCGGCTCACGGGCGCGAACCATCGAACCCAAGAGTCGAAAAACATTCATTACAAGCAAAGTAAACACCTTTTGACGAAATGTTGCGCCGCCCATCCAATAGACGGAAACCCATTCACCTTGTTCCATCGGCTCTGAAACCCAAAGACTTTATGAATGGCGGAAAGATACATAGATGTGGGTGGGGTATCTGTGCTAGCGTAGTAATACTACTGTAGCGGTAGTGCCGCAACAGTATAGCAGTAATATACATGAATTAAACATTTAGGCCAACTGCTGGGATCCTTGAGGATCATTTAGCACTTCCTACAACTACTCGAGAAATGAGTTTTTATAGCCAGAAGTTAAATTTTCTAATCCAACAATGTCCATGATAGCCTTCAGTATTATCCTGAATTATAACGAGGCCAAAGTGGGTGGAGCCTCATGAAGTTATCATTCTGACGATAATTATTGGTGAAGGTTTAAAGACAAAATACGGTACCGGCTATTTTTTTTTCAGTAAATAGGTAGATAGCCAGTAAATAAAAATTGCATGACATTGGATATAGCAGTTATCAAATCAAGCTTGTCTACTATGTTTTTGAAAATTACCATCTATTCCTTACATCTTGTCAATCTGATTGTGACCTATAAAGCAGACTGTAATTTCTTAGGAAACTTATTTTGGGAGTTAGACTAATAATTGAAGTGTTTTTGTATTTATTAATATATTTTGTTGGTTTGTTCATGACAATTATCAGTGAAGAGGTTCAGAGTTCATAAAGGTGTGCTGCTTTGGTTGTATTTAAATTTGTTTGTCATTGTTGCCAGAGGTATAGCCTTTGTTACGTATAGCCAATCATCCATCGAGAAAGAGGGAAGAAATGCTGTCATAAGTTACGTAACGAGTGCGTTCGAAACCTTTTCTCTGAGTAAGTTGGCCCTTCTTCAAAAAAAGTCACTTTTACATTGTAAGTACCAAATTTATTCAACCTACGTAATGCAGAATACAGTCAAAATTTATGTGTAGATATAATGTGTATTCTGAATAAGCGTTATATTTATGAAATGCATAGATAAAAAGTTATTGCGAAAAAACCGTGTTACAGAGGCCCCGAATCTCATAGTAGATAACCTTAGGTATTCCCAAGAGCCCTAAGAGTCACTATTTGGAACACCGTAGGGATCATTGCATTCCCCGGGCAGGATAGGTGTGATATATGTATCTGACTTAAGGCGCTGTCACACTAGCGAAATTTCCGTCTACTTTTTCTGAGTTTGTCGTCGATTTCCAAAGAAGTTGAAGTCATTCTGTGCTCTGGTTGTCACACACGTTCTTCTTCATACCGTGGTTGTCGTCGTCAAAACGTAAACAAACCATCTGAGCTGTGACTTCCCGGAATGATAAAACAACTATGCTTTATAAAACAAGCAACTTGTGGGTCGTGCTTGTATGTGTTTAATGATGCTGCATAGAATTTAAAAAAAAGTCTTTGGGTGTAGTCCTGGTTAAAAAGACGTGAAAAGTTTTATTTAAAAAAATAAGCTAGGGCTAGCCTAGATAGGCTATTCGTAACCTTGTTTACGCAACCACAGTCAGGCTGTATTATAAATTAAGCTAGAGAAACACTGCAAAATTTCAAAGACATTTATTTATATTATTTGCTAATGCAAAAAAAAAAAAAAAAAAAAAAAAACATGAGAGCAGACCTAGGCTATATAACAATCTGATATTCACGATATAGCATGCTTATCTGTATAAAGATCAGCAAGTCAGGAAAGTTTTCCCTGAGTCGCATAGTGATCTCTTGGTAATTTTTTTAATTTATGACCATTTTTCATAAAACTATCATGCTTAAGGTCCCATAAGTATCGTCTCTCCCCCATATCTTCGACCACAAAATGTTCTGGCAATCTTGTCCACCGTACCAAGAACTCCATCTTGCATCTGATGACTTGAAAAGCGCGCTCTCCGAGATATAAACAAACAACAAAGTCGACGGTAGCGATGGGTTGAATTCGATCGGTACCGTTTTCAAAATTCTTGACGACGACACCAGAAAGTCGTCGTCAAAACATGAAAAGTCGACGTCAAATTCAAAAGTCAACGGAAATTTCGCTGGTGTGACAGCGGCTTACAGTGCTGCCGTCGTCTGTAGAACCCTTATTGTGGAAGCTATACTTCTTAAGATCTCTCATTTTATCTGCTTTAGTAAAGATTTTCCCTCTTTGTTACTATCAAACGAGGGTCCATAAGCATAACGGATGTGTACAACTTTTTTACATTTTGGTAAGGAGTGAATGAAAACAATAGATAATTAGAAAGGCGAAGGGGAAAGACGAAAAGAAAAGAAAAGAAAGGAGATAGCGTATTGTTAGGGTTTACCAGCAGTTGAACACCCAGCCAAGCTGTGAGTGACAATGAAAGGCACATGGGATTCTGGAACATGCACAATTAATGTTTAATTCTGTGATCTCGTGAATACAACATTAATGAATAGTAGAATTATCATTGCAAACAATGAGAGAGAGAGAGAGAGAGAGAGAGGAGAGAGAGAGAGAGAGAGAGAGAGAGAGAGAGAAGACGGATACCGCGTCAAGTGGTGAACAATACCATAGACAAATAATGTTTAATGACATCTATAATTGGTGTTTAATTTTGTGTAAAACAACGGCGGTCTTTCGTGAATAGGGCACTAATGAAACCTGATGAGGGACATCACAATTACCGCCCTAAACGATTTCATAATGGCGGTCCCAGCCAGGAGGAACGAATTTGAATAAATCTCTGTTGTTTTGCTGGGAGATTAGCATACTTAATGAAGTCCTCTTCAAAAAAAAAAAAAAAAAAAAAAAAAAAAAAAACATTCTTCTCGTTTTCGTTTGTGTCTTGGTTACCATTTTTGAAAATTTAATAGAAAATTTAATAGAAAATGTAATAGAAAATATAAACGAATTTCGTGTTTGATATGTTTACGAGTCTTTGTTCTCTGTTCACAAGCTTTGGGGTGGTTGCCAGTAAAATATGCTTTTATTTTCATGTTCATTGTCGTGGTCTTGCTTACACCTTTTTCTGGAATTTTTTTTTTATTTTCTTTGCGGATTTATTTATTCGTACAATGGAGGTATTCCTTGAACTGTATTTTTTCTACCAACTTTCTCGTGTTGTTGGTTATTCGCTGATCAACTCCAACTGTTCCCAGGTCAGATATACCCTGTGGTTAAATCAGGACAATCTTTATTGTAAATAGCCATCGGAACTTCAGACTGTAAAGATACCCGAAAAAAAAAGCGCCTTGTATTTTCGTGGCTGAATGTCTTCCATAATTCCCTCTTCCCTTCTTCGCTCTTGCTGTCCAACTTTTCCACCTAGTATTACTTCTTAGTCAGCTGTTGCTTTTCTCCCAGTTCTTCTTTTACAACCTTGCACTTCATTTCCTTTATTTTCAGGATCTCTTTATCCTTGCTGCAGTTCCACGTTGAACGAGTGGTTTACGTGCTTGCCTACGGGTTCGGTACTCCCGAGTTCGGTTCCCCATTCTGCCGATGCGGTATCAGAGGAATAGATTTCTGGCGATTAGAAATTAATTTTTCGGTATAATGTGGTTCGGATCCGACAATAAGCTATAGGTCCCATTGCTAGGCAATCATTCGGACCACCCCTATAGGAGAGCTGTTAATCCGCTCAGTGGTCTGTTTAAACTTTTTAACTTGCTGTCCAACCACTCCAACTCTCTCTTTTCACCGTATTCAGTGCTGTGTAGCCGGAAGGGAATCAGTGCCAGTCTTGACAGCCTAAATTTCATGAAATTAAACTTTAACCTTCTTCAAGAAAACCATGGTTATTGTAGCAGGGAAATGGTCGTGTTGTAAACGGCGGTGTCACCTTTTTTTTTTTTTTTTTTTTTTTTTTTTTTTTTCCCAAAAAAAAGAACTTCACTTTCGTCCCAGTGGTGATTGGTAAGACAATCAGGACGCTTAGGCAGACTATATGATGATGATATAAATATGCCTGTCTCCAGGCGCCCCCCCCCCCCCCCCCCCCCAACACCCCCACTCTCTCCTCTCTCTCTCTCTCTCTCTCTCTCTCTCTCTCATGGAATGAAGGATGCAAGAGAAGACCCCATCAAAGAACCAGTTATAATGGCTGACTGACTCCATGAGAGCTGTAGATGCTGGCACCGATTAATTGATTGATTGTCCGGAAAGAAAGACGTTAAACGGAACGAACAATAAAAGCCGAGAGCTGGAGTTACTTCCGTCTACTTAGAATACTATAGATCTTACGGAAGACGTATCCTGTTTGTAAATATAATATCTTAGGAAAGGTTAGTTTCAGTTACATGTATTGCAACTAGATGTAGCGAACGTTCAGAGGCCACTTTTTCACAGGACTTAAAAATGAGTTCAGTAATTCAACCTGAATGTGGAATTATCATCATCATTATTGCTATTCCTTTATTAGAACACATCCCATGGTTACGTAGATTTCAATCGTGGTGCGCAGGTCAAGGGCATTTAATTATTATTATTATTATTATTATTATTATTATTATTATTATTATTATTATTATTATTATTATTATTATTATTTTCAGAAGATAAACCCTATTCATGTAGAAGAAGCCACAGAAACCATTGACTTGAAATTCAAACTTCCAAAGAATATGGTTGTTCATTAGGGGGAAGTAGCAAGAGGTAAATGGGAATACAGGAAGAAGAAATCATTTACTTAAAAGAAATGAACAAGTAAAGAGATAAAAACATGTGAGTCAATTATTAAAATACAAAGAGAATTATACAAAGGCAGTGATGCAGTGCATCTTCGCTCGAACTTTTGAAGCTCCATTTGCACGATGAGAAAAAAAAAGGAAAAAAAGCAGGATGGAGTACCGTAAGAGCAACCCAAAAATAAACAAATAATAGGCTGGTTATTATAACGAAACATTGTTTGACAGTTGTGAGATTGGATCGCCAGTTTTTGTAACCCGGTATGCAAGTTATTAATTCGAATTGGGTTATAGTACAGGTTACTTGATGCTTTGATACCCAGTAATATCTCTCCAAGCACAGTAATGATGGTCGTCCCTAACAAGGCTATCATGAAAGACGATTGATGTGTTCCTGACTCACCAATGATGATCAGTCTTTCATATCTGTCAGACAGGATTATGGAAAGACTCAGTCATGAGGGCAATCAATCTCTCAAGTCTTCCAAAAGGATGTGATCAGTAGTATTCCAATCACAGGTATGACGATAATTATTTTTAGTAAGCTAAGAAGGGTCATTATCCTCTTGGGCACATATTGGTTTCTCAGTCAGGATGAGTATGATCATTCTTGGTGCGGGAGATTGGTCATTCTTATCGTCTCACGAAAACGTTGGAACAAAATCCTTCGGAAATGGGAAGGATCTACCATTGTGTTTCAGTGACAGGATGTACCGTTACTGTTATACCAAAATAATGTTTTGTACAGGAAAATAGCCCTGTCATTTTACAGTATAAATATAATGTACTGTATAGATGATGGATCAATATCCTGGTCTGTTTTAATGGATATAAGAATGAATGTTGTACTGAAATTTCGGATGGGAATTGAATTTTGTTACAAGAACAATGCGCATATATATATATATATATATATATATATATATATATATATATATATATATATATATATATATATATATATATGCGCGCAGATACCCAGACGTTACGTAAAAGATAAGTACGATGAAAACTCGCTACTATGTTATGAAAATCTGGGAGGACATCTTGGAGATGAAATTTGGCAGTTCACTGTAATTTTGAATGAAACCTGGCTGTTGCATCTGAAAGTAAACGAGCCATGGCAGTCACTGCAGCTGGCTGCTGAGACGAGTTGAGTCTTTAGTCATTGTTATAATCATCGTTTGGTGTTATCATTGCAGTAAGGCCATCCTGATTGAAAGGGAAAATGGTAGCTTTCACTTGGATCTTCATCACTGCCCATATTGAATTGTAACAAAGAAAAATCACGTGGCACATAACCGATAATTAGATATTCAGTTTTTTTTTTTTTTTTTATTACACTACAGTGATTGGTTTGTGATAGGTTCGCCCATGTTTCTGTGTTTGTGTGTGCGTGTGTGTGTGTGTGTCTATTAGTTTAACGATAATGTACCCACAAATTCCGTTCGGAACTGCGTGTAAAGTTTAGAGTAAAGTATTTCTAGTCGTAAAAACGTGGTTAATAATAATCCCAAAAATCATTATTGACAAAGACCTTGATAAAAAAAATTCCGCAATATTGGACGCAATGTAAAAGCTTCATTGTTCAGAAATATAAATATTCTGAAATCGGTCGCAATATTGAAAAACTCTTTACTTGAAAAACAGTGCCTTTTGACCGAAGCTTCTTATATATCTTATATACTTTCCCGCATGTCTCTTGAGATATATTTTAAACGCAAACAATTGATTTAGCCTAATCACGATGAATACAACAAACTTCTTCTCCCTTCCAAATCATTAGATATCTTGTAATATAGCACTACACCCAGGCTTTTTAATTTACTCTAAACATTTTTATAATGTATCTTGAACCCAAGATACGGTCAGTAGTTGTAAGCCCTACCAGTATGTTCCACCTTTTACCAGGGTGACGTGTAATTTAACGTCCTCAGTTTGACTAATGGCTTCCCACGATAGTTTTAGCTTAGCGAATAATCTCTTTTACGTCATGATTCGTTTTGAAAAACTCATGGAAAGTGCCTTGTTAAAGCTACTATGTTTTCTTGACATCGTTCCGCTAATTTTTCTTATCAGACAATGAATGTGTGGTTTTCATTCTGTGAGTTCTACTTATCATCTGGCTTTGCCAGTCGTCTTAACAGTTATCTTTAAATGAACCGGCTCCGTGTTCTTTCAGGGAATTTTAACTGATTTCTTATATCCTAAAAAGAGAAAGCATCATAGTTGATAGACTCCGAACTTCAACTTCAACGTCCTTCCTTTCAAGTTTTATCTTTAATTCGCAGGATAGACGTCACTCGACTCTTCGTTGGTTTGAAGACTCCGAGAGGGAGATTAGAATGGAGGAATTTTTGTCCATTTATAGCGTTTGAAAGAACGATTAACCCGATGGTCATAACCTTAGCTGACGAAGCATAGATTCCCCTTTATTAGGACATCTCGCCGAAAAGGCTCGTGACTCTAGGAGCCTTTGGATAGCCGCAATTACCGCGTCCTTTTGGTCATGATTAGCGAGACTATTGGCTATTCTTGGCTATGATCGCGCCCCCTTTATCGCGAAGCTGCTAAAGAAACGGCTCCTTTTGCCCGGCGCTGACTTTTCCATCGACGCTTTCCTCACGATTCGCGTGATTGCTGGCGATCTCTGCAAAGGTACGAATGTGAAGGCGTTTTACCTTGCAGATAAGAGATGTACCCCATTAGCGTGATGACGACTTTCCTTATCCTTACGTCCTAATTGTCTTTATTGCGGGTGGCGGATTGGCTGCGACTGGCGCGGGGTTTCTCGCCAAAACAGAAATAAAATGGATCTCGTTTTGTGCCCCGTTGATTTTCCCTTCTGATATTACGATATCTGGATGAACTATGCAAAGCCCCTCGCCGGCAGTCTCTTCCCCCCCATAAGAAGTCCCTCCCGATAAGGGCTATCGCCAACACTCCTCTATAAGTGGTTGGTCGCTGATGGAAAACAGCTTTGCGTCCGGTCACTCTGCCATTCCGCCCGCCCATCGCCTTTCCTCATCTCGCCTCCCGGTTCTTCCTGCCATTATACCTCCAAATTTAGAGGAGTCATCACTCGAATTCATCAACGTTACTCTTCATAAAGGGTCCTCTTCAATTTCGAAGTTATTTTTTATAGCTGTCAGTAATAAAAAAAATATAATAAGCCTTTTGGTTTAGTCAAAATCATCGATTCATGATAAATATACTTCACATTTTAACTATTCTGTTCTGTTCTGCATGCCATAGTAGCCTACGAAATGCCATGTTCACATCCTGTGCATAAATGTACTTTCCTTCGCAACTGTAGTAGGAATATTTTTGGGAATAGCAAACGGAAACACTTACATCCCCCTGAAAATTTATCCATAGCTAACTTAATAATTCAGTTTCTTTCGCAACTAGGAAATATGGTATTGTGTAGTTGATAAATAATGAAATGAAGGATATTCTCGTGTAGTTCCCTCTCGCTGTATGTATTGGAATATTTTATTCATTGCTATTACTCCCACTCCCGGATTTCTTATGCGAACCACCTTCATTTTGAAATCAGTTGTCATTAATCATTTATGAGAGAGAGAGAGAGAGAGAGAGAGAGAGAGAGAGAGAGAGAGAGAGAGAGAGAGGATGAGGAAGGGAGGAGAGAGCGAGACGAGGAGAGAGAGAGAGAGAGAGAGAGAGAGAGAGAGAGAGAGAGAGAGAGAGAGAGAGCGTGTGTGTGTGTGAGCTTTGGAAGAAAGTGATTGGCGAACTATAAGCCTGTCATTATTACCAGACGTTAGTAATATGGTATTATTCTCGACCTGGTTGTATTTACATTGTTAATCTTACCATCCAAAATCAAAAGTTTTTTCATGAATTATTTTATCGTGTAATCTATATCAGATATATTTGTCGTGGAACATCAAATGCTGTTTTCTACGTAGATTTGTGATAAAAACCGTGTTTTGAGTATTTCAAAATGTTCATATTTATTTAATTATTTAATTGCCACAAAATTCCCGTCATTGTGTTAACCATGATGTAAATGAGAACTCGAGTTTTTTTAAAATATAGAACGAAATCCGAGACACTTAGATTCGAACTTTGAGGAAAGGCAAATTATTACTCCCTTACTTTTCCTTTCACGAATCCCAGTAGGGAATTCGGACAAAGCTCTTGCAACGCTAGAAAGAGGTCAAGTGCAGTTGGATTTTTACACGCAGATATAAATACTTAAAAAACTACAAGTATGCTAAAAATGAGTTAACCCTAATTTCTAAATACTACACCCTGATTCCAAAATACTTCATTTTCACCATTTCCACAATATATCTTCTAAAATCAAGTATTTGTTTCTTTTTGTGAACATTTTCTCGCTCTTATCTATTTTAATCGGTAA
>NC_061100.1:118192014-118197014 GCF_015104395.2 Macrobrachium nipponense
TTTTATGCAGAAATGTAGTACATTTTTTTTATCTGTAATCGTGTTTTCCTGATGGTTGTATACAGGAATAAACCCCGTAACGCATAATTACCTGCAAACAGAAACACACACATATGTATTATTTATGTTTACATATATATAAATACACGTATATTTATATATACTATATTTGCGTATATAATGCTCATGTTTTTATGATCATTAGTTCATAGAAGGACAGAGTATGAAAGATCCATCCTGCCTGAAGGTCACGATATGTTACTTTTTTTATATCTTAGGTGAAATGGTGGATTTTAGTTATCTGTTTCTGCAGTTGCAACACTTGGGTTTGAAGAGCTGAAGCATTTGTTTTGGGTATGAATTAAGTCTTTAACGACCTTGTGTATGTGTGTGCGTGTGTGCGTTTGTTTGTGTGTTTGTGTATATGTGTGTGTGTGAGAGAGAGAGAGTGCGAGAGAGAGAGAGAGAGAGAGTAGAGAGAGGGGGGTGTTGGGTGTTGGGGGGAATGTTACTGTAAGGTTACACCGCTGTGGTGGAGTGACGATTACCAAGGTGTGGTTCTTGCAATTTTAATTGGGATATGATGGTACATATTTTCAGGGAACTCTGATCAGTTCTTAGGATTAAAGCCCCCTGGGCTTTAAACAAACAACTACAATCAAATTCAAAAGGCTGCCAGCGTTCACCCACATTAGTCAAACTAGCCCACTCTCTACGCTATGAAAGTCAATGATAACCGAGTGTCGGCGGTCTATTGAATCTGGCAACATATCGGTCTTTTTCCATGTCAAGGAATTGATCTCGGGTTCCACAGTCGTGAGTCAACAGTAATGCCATTGCACTGCTAGGTTGAGAGAGAGAGAGAGAGAGAGAGCATTATTCTGATGTTGAGTAAGAGGCTCTAGTTCTTGTAAAATAGGCTCTGACGAATTCCTTCATTTGGTTTCCACACAATTGAACAAGGTGATGGATTTAGAGTATCTTACCAGAATGAAAGCCAAGGGTTATGTGAGTTTTAAGAGCTGACCTAGAAATAAAAAGTCCTCAAGATCTGTACTCATTCCATGTGACCTTGGCAAAGACATCTTTGCCTTTATCGTGGACTGCTTTGTTGCAAATGTAACTGTGGATCTATTAATCGGATGAAGTTTTTTTTTTTTTTTTCTCAAGTTACTGTTGCTTCAGGGGAGTACTTAGAACGACGACTGAAAATCACAACTCCGTTAGAATGCTTAAACTGTTATCGTCTGTGATGAGTTTATGTTACGGAAAAGGTTTAATTCTGGTTGAATAAATAGAATGACTTCAATTTTATACCGTTACTTACCACACTTGACACGGGTGCTATGGTCAGCTCACATACCTGGAAAATGAAATATTGTCTATTAGTGTATTGTGATATTCGTGATAGTTGAACTTGAAAGAATAAACTTGCATACTTTTATATATAAGTAAATACATAAACACATGAGCGTGTACACACACACACACACACAAATATATAGTATATTATATATATATAATATATAATATATATTATATATATTATTTGATATTATATAATATATATATGTATTATATCTATATATATACATATAGATATATACATACATACGTATATATACTATATATAATATATATATATATATAATATATTAATATATACATAAATATTCTAATATGTATCTGTATATATATATATATATATTATATATATATCTATATATATTATATATATATATATATAATATTACGTATATATGCATATGCATTTGTAAGGGAGTCAAAAATCCTCTTTTGTTAGAAACTCATTGCTATTTGTTTGTCAGAGTATTGTCGAAATTGTCAACTGAGTTTTAATTTCACGCAAAGGCTGTTATGTTAGCAAATTCACGTTAACGCGACTTTTTTTTCTAAGTCTCCATAGCTTTTCCTTAATTGTTTCGATGAAGGTAGCATGCAGTTCACCTTTTATGAACGAATGTTTTAATATTACTTTTAATAGTTTATGTATTTCATATATAAAAATGCGAAACTCATCCGAATGCAGCGTAACAATGGCTGACACTGGTCAGCCAATCTTGTCCACATCAGTCTTCAACATTTCTTAGTAAGAGAAAACTGGGTATACGTGTATCACGTGACTGCTTTACGTCCATAACTGTCTCATTTTTGGATGTAAATAAAAGCATAAACTTGAATTTATGTTGCCCTTCATACGAGCCCTTGTTCGTAAAAGTCTGTCTCGAAGAGATAAGTCCTTATGCACTTATATATCACCGAAGTAGAATCTAATGGCTGGGGAAAAGGACCCCAGTCAAATGGCTAAATCGCCTAAGCTTCTTTGTCCCTGGTCTATAATTTATTGCTTATGTTGTTAGGATTGGAAATGTATGCTTGCCGTCCTTTGTACCTCAACGATGTTGATAACTTCATCTTACAATTTTATTTACTTTACAGTTTGGAAAGATCTGCTGCAGTAAATCATGCATTCGTGAACAGAGGGCAGACTTGATGGTGGTTCTCGCTAATTGAGACCCGCTAGAAAATAATGTTCGCCGTGAAAGACTTTAATCTTACCCGGGAGAGAATTTATAAGGGCGCGGACATAGAAAGGTGCTACATGGTCCTGCTAAGAAAAATAAACCGAGGTTCTCCTCCTAGTCTTCATTGCCTATAAAATTGACGTTAAGAGAGTGGCATCTTATATACGAGCAGATCTCTGGGACTATTAAACCCCACAAGTAGATTTTCCATTTGGCTTTTTATTCGAGATAAAAATGAAGTCCGGGATGTCGACCCAGAACCAATTTGTATATCCCAGAGGTGTCTTCATTCGGGCACCGTTTGTTGATGGAAGAGGATAACCGATTGACGATACTCGTGTAACAAGGCTTTAGCCTTCGGTGGAGAATGATAATTCTTGATAAATTGGAAGCACTGCCGTTTTGCATAAAGAAGTGGTCAGACACCCGACCCCTCTCCTCCTCCTCTCCCCTTCCCTCCCTTTCGTGGCCCACGTCAACCCACCTGCTTGACCATCCGGATCTTTAACGTGTCACTAATTAGTGCGAACCAATTATTCACTGAACATAATATGAATTAACATATCAAGTGTCACTGGGTTTTTAATCGTTATAAAAGTTTTTTTTTTTCTTGTAACGATGATTACAAGTATAAACACATACAAATATTAATTCAATAATTACCATAACTTGGGAATAACTTACACACAGAGGGAAATATAATTACTCGATAATGTCTTATGCGCTGGCTGGCCTGGTCAAATTCACTGTCTTTCGTTGTGTCTAAACCACGGCCATGGTTCGAATACTAGCCGGAGGAGAGATACTTATTTGTAATTCTCTTGGGGCGTAAGTTATTCCTAAGGTATGAGTGGTCACTGAAGCTGATATGTCCGAAGCAAAATGGATCCGGTACGTTTTATCCGAATACGACATGGAAATAGAATTTGCAAGAAAGATAATAACTAGAAAAAGAAAGGGTAGAAGATAATGAAATCAGGCAATGTGAAGGAATGTGGGAAAAGGGCCATTGAAATCGACACAGTCCTGTGTGCAATAGAAATAAATTTATTGCAGTTGTGCACGTAATTGTGTGCTGATCCACTCAGAAAGGCAATTTCGAGTTGAATGCCATCACTCGAATTACTAATGGGGTCATTCCTCAGGTGTTGTGTTAGTACCTTTTTTAGTTGCGAGTGCCTATTGCCTTTCACTTGAGAGTCCTGGGTTCGATCCCGATGTGAGATAGAAACCTGCACCAGAAATCATCAGATTAACTACATAGTTTTGGAGCGAGCAGAATGGGGGAATTGGTATAAAAGTATATTGATGAAAGGCAATATGGAACTCTTAGCCTGGAGGTAAAAAGCTTGTCTCGAGATTTTGACCAAGGCAAGGGAATGATGGCAGGACGAACATGGCGGAAAGAAGGGACGTATATATGTCAAGATCTAAAAAGGACGATAGTCCTTTAATAGAGAGTCTTTCACTAGGTGGATTTTATTTATTTATTCATTTTTTGCACATCACGTGAACGATAACATGATAATCTCAGGTGCCTTACTTGTTGTTTAGAAGCCGGATATATTTGAGAGTCCTGATACACTAGTCATAATTTTTCAGTTGAGTTGTATGATTGTTGATCTCTTGCAAAGGGGATCAAATGAATACATGGAGGGAATTACCGTCACTGGTAATTACCAACCCCTTCCACAAGTTTCTGTGACATGTGCGTTTACATGGTACAGTCAAATTTCAAACTAAGTAGGTAATTGCTCACATTACCATAGTAGATTCACATCAACCGTGCATTTGATGTCTAGGCCAGTCCCTTACGACGCTCCTGATTCTCCTGATTGGCTGTTGATAAGCCAGTCTCAGGACTAGAAACCCATAGTCTCTCTAGAGTGTTTACATAGGCAGGATCTATGTTCCACCTCTCCTGAGGGATACGTCTTTCAAAAGTATCCTTCAGGAGAGGTGGAACATAAATCGTGCCTATGTGAACTCTCTCGAGAAACTAAGAGTTTCCAGCCCTGTGATTGGCTTTTCATCAGCCAATCAGGAGCGTCGTAAGGGACTGGCCAAGACATCAAATGCATGGTTGATGTGAATCTACTACAGTACACTCTTAACACCGTAAAAATCATCGCGAGTGAGAGACGGAGAACTAATTAACTGACATTACCTCAAAGGCTTAATTTAGGCTTTTAACACAAAGATTAATTTTCCATTCACAGCAGAATGTCCATTATCCAGAATGAGATTTGGAGTATTAACGGATGAGCCTCGGCTATTTTGTTACACTTGATTTTTAATAAATTTCTGATGCAAACTGGGCTGGGATCAGCAAAGGTTGCGTGACACAGATATGACGGAATGCTAAAGCCATTGTACCGAGAGACATTTTGAATGACATATTCATTATGGTGGTGAATCGTACTACTGTGGTTTTCCTTTCGACAAAAAATGCCG
>NC_061100.1:118202014-118224514 GCF_015104395.2 Macrobrachium nipponense
TCTTCGGCTTACAACCAACATGTATTAAAAATGAATGAAATTGTCTTAAATTTAATGAAATTACAATGTTTGTGTATTTCTAACCGGAAAAAAATTATCTCTAAAATCTAAATACATTTTCTGACAAGGGTTCTGCACACAAGAAAAAAATCGATTGTTTTCTTATTTCTAATCTAAAAAGAAAATAATTCAGAAATTAACAGTATAATGGAGGTTTGGCAGTGTGTCTGTCCTGCAAGTCTCATTGCCGTGCGTTCGTAATTTTAGCGTATTTCTGATAGTACACAGACAGGCCAAGTTGAGTAGATCAACATCAGAATGTAACGAGTTGCTCTCCAGGGAGTAGTGAACCTTGATCAAAATTCAGTACAGTTCGCCCAACTTCACAAGTAAAATTATCATAAGTCTCTCTGCTCATTTTTATTTTATTGTTGATGGATAGACGAAGATAGCTTAAAAACTTCATATACATTCTGTTCTAATTCAAGCTGTGTGGATTTATAGAATTATAAATCTTACGATTGAAATGACTAACAGTCCAGAGATTCGAATAGATGAAATAGTCAAAGACTACTTCACGGTTGCTGATTTTGAGCTACTCTACCACACTAAAAGTAACTTTTCATGTTCTTATCTCTGCTTGATCCCACTTCGAGGAAATAGGAGTCAGATATCGTCCAACTTCTACGATTTGCATAAGAAGATTCTAGAAAAAGCCTTCTTGATAAGCTGTGATATGAAAACAAGTTTTAGAACAGAACATTTTCATATTCTCTCAATATTCTTTTTCTTTTTTCATGACGTCTTGCATTGGGTCAATAGCAAGTCTAAGAAGGCCATTTTTTCTCTCAAATCTCAAACTTATGTAAATTCGGTTCTTGGCCGTCCTTGCGTTGTTCGATAAGCAAGCAAGTAGGGACCAATTCCTCCTTTGCAATAAGTAGCTTCTCTAATCTCCTAACTGATACGTGTTTGGTTTATATTCTCAAGCCATTTTTTTCAGGTTATTCTATAGATTTCAAAAACTAAGTTTAGCGTCTCACGATGATATTTGTTAAATATTTTCATGCACACAAGCCGTATGTTATGGTTTTTTATCTATAAATATATACAGACCATGAAGATACACGTTGATAATCCCGTTAGTATTTTGACAGGGGACCTCTGCGGTTTTCCCTCTCGTTAATGCATGGATGGTTGACCTCCGTGTAAGGCCAGACTCTGTTGCTCTTTACCCTATTTATATATATATATATATATATATATATATGTGTGTGTGTGTGTGTGTGTGTGTGTGTGTGCGCGCGTGTGCGTGTGCGTGTTTGTAAATATATGTATATAATATATATATATATTTTTATATATGTATGTATATATATACATGCATATATTATTCCACTGACATTTACTGCATATGTTGTGCATACAGATTATGAGGTATTCCACTCCTCTACTCCAGAAACCACTCCACATCTCGTCCCTCCTTTATCCGATTCCAGTCATGGCCAGTAGTCGTTTTGGCCGGAAGTAGCAGTCATTTGATAAACGATCCAATGTAAAATAATCTGTCTTAACTTGACGTAAAATTGTAGTGCCCGAATGATTAATAGACTAAAATAATTTGAGACCAACATGACTGGCTACATAGGCATCAACGCCTCAACCGTCTTGTCTCAACCAGCTGTCACCGTAAGTAAGGTCCTGGTCACTGGTCACTTTCTCTCCAAACTATATATATATATGTTTATATATATATATATATTTATTATATCTATATATGTTTTATATATATATATATATATTATATATAATAATATATAATTATAATATATAATATATATCTGTATCATGTCATTCTGCATTCCAAGTAACTGAAGTAGTGAGAAATTGATCAACTGGACTTGAAGAATTGTCCCACAATAACTTGAGCGTAAAGAAAAACAATCGCACGACTGAATTCCAGTCGAATTGAATCAGAAACCCGTTAGAAAACAACGGAGTGCGTTGTGCCTTGTTGTTAAAAGGACTTTCATTATGACCATGACTTCATCATCAAAGCTTGCCTTATGCTTTCGAGAATGATGACAACGGCACCCAGAACAACGGGAGCGTCTTCTGCGGCTCTCTCACTTCGCCTGAGAACTGGTTCTTTGTCCGTGACCTATTCAAAATATTTTACTTCTTTTCTGTTCCTTCCGTTTAATTAAGGCTAAGGTCACTCTGGGGCACAACGATATTTTCCCCCTAGGTATTGTACTAGTAAAGGCTTTTGACGTTTTTGCCCCAAGAACAACCTTTTAGCAAGGTTATTCTGCATTCCTCACTGAATCATTCATTCAAGTCGTTTGTCTAGGTAATGGCCGTCTTTAATTTCTGTGTCTTTGAAAGCGCTGGTCGTCAACACTGTGGTTATGCTAATGATAGAAACAATGATAGAAATAAAAATACAAAGAAAGTGTAAATACTTCCACTTGTTTTTTTTGCTGCTGACAAATTCCTGCTTTGCTTTGGGACACGAGAACATGATAGTATAGCCACCCAAGTGGCCGCGTTGAGATTAATGGCCCAACAAGATAATATGAGATCTGTCATTCCACACAGATGGCTTTGAGTGGATTCTCTTCCTATCAGTAGGTTAAATGACGAGAGAGAGAGAGAGAGAGAGAGAGAGAGAGAGAGAGAGAGAGAGAGAGAGAGAGTAAAGATTAACGAAGTTATAGGGATTTGAAAGTAAAGGGGAAAGAGTAAATTCCTTTGACAGAGGTAAGAAACAGCTGCTGCAGTTGAAGAAAATTTGATCAGGGAAAGAAAATTCTTCTGCAGGGGGGTATCCGGTGTTAAGAAATAAACTTTGTAATACAGAAGGAACAAGTGGAAGAGAGGAAAACAACTGGTTACTTAGGAAATAAAAAGAAACGGAATGATAAAAAAAAAATGATAATAAAGGAATAGATTTTTCACACGACCTTTCTGAACACAGCACAAAATTTCAGGAGGGCTTTGTAAAATGGAGTTGAGAGTAGGAGCTAAACCAACGGGAGCTCTTGTGGTTTCTTCATCATTCGCTGTTTGGTACAAAGCATCCACGTAAAAAGCATTTCGGGTTTGTCTTTTGCGATATAGTTTTGTTTTGACGGAGCACCTTACCAACTGGTATTGAAAAGAAAACAAGTGGATATGTGTATTTAGAGACTAATGTGTTGTCTTTTGGTCGTGGGAGAACTACGAAACATAACACAGCTTGTACTAGAAGAAGCAACCTCGGTTAACCTTTTCATTTACTGACTTCGTCTTCTTTTCGAAGGAATATGTTCCTTTTCTTCGAGCCAGTTTTCAAAAACACTCTGTGATGGGTTAAATAGGTGGTGGACACGTTTTAAGTTTAAATGCATTTTGTTTTTTGTTTTTTTAGATCAAAGTGAATATTTTGGGAATTCTCTCTTTTCGCCTTATAGTATTGTATTTTTCTCTTGTTTTCGTTTGACTTGGTAGATAATTACCCATCGAAGACAGGTGCACATAAAAGTGTTACTTTTTTATTCTTGTGACATTCAATGTTTCACTGCGTAAGAAGATCAGAACTCTTCCATTGACTGTGAACGCAACAAGCATCCTCTTCTGGCGCCTCTGTCCCCAAATCGGACATTAATCATTCAAGACTAAGTTATCTGAATATGAATGGAGACTGATCACAACCAAGGTAGGGCGAAGGAGAGATTATGGGAATATTCAGAAGATAACATGAGAAGTGGTAATTTCTTTTTTTTTAATATTGAAGAATTCCATCCTGTTACAGTTGCTTAAAAAAAGAAAAAAAAAAACAATCGTCCATTAGAGGGTTAGACCCAGAAGGCGTTTCATCCTTTTTTGGCAATGCAAGTCTCCTGGAATTGAGTTTGCTAGCCCCAAGCCTATGCCAGCTTTCCTTCTCTCTAATTGGAGAAGAACTGTTGTCCTAATCCAATAAGAATTTTCTTCTTTGGTAGACGGAGCGAAATAGGTTTCCATTATTATTATTTTTTTTTTTTGCTTGTTTATTTGTTTGTTTATAGGTATGTTTGCTTGCAGCAACCATATGCAGTATTGTAATGAAAACTTATGTCGTGATACGCACTTCTTTTGTATCAGAATTCATATATGTTTAATTTCCAGGAATATCGCTGAATTTTCTTCCCTTGCAATTCTGACACCTAAGGTTAACAAAGGATCTAATGTCATTAAACAGGCCTTTCCATCCACGACATTCCATTTTGAAAGCTATGTCGAGTGGATTTCTTCTTTCCCACGGTAGGAGTTTTCAGCATAAATATCTGAACTGTTATGTTATTTTCATTACCTGTACCTAAAATGTTATTTACTCAGCTTCTCAGCATCTTTATTGATGCACTTAATTATACTGGAACTCTTATCAAGGTTGCTGTGATTTTTCTTTTAATTCGGTTAAAATTTTCATCTTCGTTATGACTTCATGTATATGATAAATCAGATTTTATATTTATAAGCAGCTTGTAGTAACAGTCTAATGCGGATTACTTTTTGTTAAACCTCAACGTAAATATTTAAGAAGGCTTTCAATGAAGTGTGTTTGGCGTAAGAAACTGATGTGGTGACGCAAGGGCTTGTTTGAAAATCGGAGGGATTATTTTTCCACGACAGTTTTCCCCAATACCTTTAATCATATTCCAGATAACACAGTGGTTTTAGTAATTTTTATATAAATGTGATTATACGAGGGTATTGAGTTAAACTGTGTGCGTTGCATAAATCAACTTGGAAGTACAGAGAGGTGCCCAAAAGTTTTAGCGTTGGTGGCAGGATGGGTTAGAGAGTTTTGAGGTGGTCTTGTCACATGGAGAGGAAAAAATGAGATGGGGCTGGTGGCTGAATTAATATTTCCAATATGAAGTCACAGGAGAAAGGGGGAATGGGGAAGGAAACAAAAGAAAGTTCTAATTAGAGGTGTTACAACGAAAGTGCCTTGGTATCGAGGAAGATCGAGAGTGCGGGAGGAGATGTGGGTGGTGCAGTGTATAATAGTATTCATAATTTTTAGCTGAATTCATTCTCAGCGTCGGATGGTGCAGTTCCTTTAATTTCGGCAGACACTTAATACAGTGAAAGAGCAACTTGCCTGCAGTTTTCTTTCCTTTTCAATATGCACACACGAACGAGCTTTCGGCCATCGTTACTTGCTCTTTGGTTATGTCGTACCAGTCTTCTTTCATAGAAAAATCAATATTCCAGCGCATAGCACAAATAAGAATGATCATAAACAGATATCTTTACGAGTAACAACTTGTTATATGTGTAATAAGTTGAATTGAATTGAATATAGAGTTTAGGCCAAAGGCCAAGCACTGGGACCTAGAGGTCATTCAGTGCTGGAGAGGAAATTGAGAGTAGGTAGGCATGAAAGGTGTAACAGGAGGAAAACCTCTTAGCAGTTGCACTATGAATCAATTGTTAAGAGAGGGTGGAAAGTCAGATGGAAGCTTTTAAATCTTACCCTCCACACGTGCATTGTCAGTTCTTGTATATCTTTTTATTTGTTTCGTCCAAATTGTTGACTTTTAGGAAAGCGATTCAGTCTATTATATTTTCAACGACTTTTATATTTTTGTCTTTACTTTCTGCCTGATCTTGAAATTATGGACATCGAAACGTTGCGCAATCGGATAGATGTTTAATCTATCCCTGACAATATTATTCAATTATATATATTTAAATATATATATATATATATATCTAAATATATATATATATATATATACAATGTACTATATGTATCTATATATTATATATATATACATATATGTATGATAGATAGATAGATATATAGATATTTTATACATGTTATATATATTAGATAGGAATAGATTAGATAGATTTACATACATGTCTGTGTATGTATGTTTGTAATTTGTATGTATACACACTCCTTTTCCCAGACTTTCAGTTCTTAGGAAGTCTTCGGTTGAGAGATTAAGACCTTTATCACTTTCCACTTTGGTGTCTACTCTACAAGTTGGCGTAAATACCTGGTACATAATTTACTTATAGGGTGGCCAGGAGATATTCAGTGGTAATTAGCTCTTAATATTAGATAACAACTAAGTCAAGTGGAGAGACGGAGGGGAAATTAATTTCTGAAAATTATCCATAACTCCCATGTTCTGCTAGAAGAAAGTTAAAAACACTTATGCAATGCTGACTACATTGGTGGTGGAATGGATTCTGAAATGGAAGGGTCTCAGCTTTTTCGTAGGACCTACTAGGGTTATTTCAGTACACTAGGAGCAAAATGGTTCGTAAAATAGTCGAGTGGTTCTATGTTGACAGGTGTGTCGACCTGCCATTGATGGTCCTTAAATGCAGTTGTATGAAGCGGCTGATGTGGAAGATATCATACACCGGGTTCGTTTCTTGTTCAGAAATTTAAGGGTGGTTGAATTTGGCAGCGGCTGTTCTTTTGTTATTGCGTTTAGGCCCCCCTTCCTCCAGAGAGGAGAGAAAGTCTTTTGGTAGATACACAAGCGCACGCGCATATGCATATATATATGTATATATATACTTGTGTTTGTGCATTCATGTACATTTGTGTATATGTTTGTATACAGTAATAAAACCTGTGCCCCTTCCTTCATTTCATAACGCAGTATTCGTAACCATGACTTGCCAAATGTCATTCTAAGTTTCAAGCCTTTTTTTCTAGAAAACACTATATTTGTAATATAGTAAAGTTATAATTTCAGTGATAAATTCAGATACTCGTATTTCATTTTTCTTTTTCAAATAAAACTCATGATATGAGTTGTAGGTTCCATAGCCCATCACTTCCTTATTCAGGCTATTATAGATAGGACGAACTTTCCATATATTTGCGTTATATTTTCACAGCAGTCAGACTTTTCGTAGCCATTGCCAAGACACAATTTTCCAGTAAAATTATGACAAGAAGGCGAGCGACCAATAGGAATTTCTCAGGTCTATAGCCGTCCCAACAGAAAGTATATTGAATAGGATGAACCGAAAGGCTCAGTCATAGAAGCAGAGAGGGACATCTGCAACCTTGTGCCGGAATTGTTCTCTCAAGTGTTTGATTCTGCGAGTTAATCATCTTGTCTTGTGCTGATGCGCGCTGATGATGCCATCGCCGCTTGGCTGTTGTATATTTATATTTGTGTCCGTCTTCTTTTAACTTGGGAAGTTTGATTATTATCAGTTATTGAAGAGAGGAGTGCATGAAGAAGCCCTCGAGAGTTCTCTAAAGGTAGATGCCCGTGCATCGTTAATGCTAAGAGGGCCAAGAAGTGCTTACATGCATGCATCATACATGAATGCATGAAGACTGGCTGGCTCTCTCTCTCTCTCTCTCTCTCTCTCTCTCTCTCTCTCTCTCTCTCTAAGACACAAGTGAAAGGCCATTCTCAAATATCTCTCGCCAAATACGTCTCAAAGCTAATTTAACCCCTGCTTAAAGTTGAAGGGCATGATAGATTATGAACGCTATATTTAGTTCCACGAAGAAGAATATTTTGTTTGATAGGTTGGCTGTTCGCAGATACTGCTTAAGAGAGCTGGTGTTGTTGTGTCAAGTGTAAAAGTGGCGACATTTCTCTCTCTCTCTCTCTCTCTCCTCTCCTCTCTCTCTCTCTCTCTCTCTCTCTCTCTCTCGCTCGCTCGTGGTGGTCCTCATATTTGTTTAGCAGCCGACTGTATTATGGCATTCTATCGGTTTGTTGCGTAACGCCGTATAAAGTTGTAGGATGAGCTTTATCTTTATTAAACGTAAACATCTTCAATGGCCTTTTTATCTTTACGGTATATTTTACCCTTTATTGTTTTTAAGTTACGCCAGGTCTTACGAGGAAGATGCCCTGAAGATGCTTTGCAGACCTTGAAAAACTTTATTTTGTTTTTTTATTTTTTTATTTTTTATTTTTTGTTGAAAGGGTGGGTGCTCAAGGTAGGGAACATACTTGTGGTTGCTTGCAAGAGATTTATATTTTAGAAACTCCTCTGCATATATATATATATATATATATATATATATATATATATATATATATATATATAAAGAGAGAGAGAGAGAGAGAGAGAGAGAGAGAGAGAGAGAGAGAGAGAGAGAGAGAAGCAGTGTGTATGTTGAAGATTGACGAAAGACTCACTATATTGACTGTGGATGCTTAGGTGGGAATGAAGGAAAAAAAGATTGTTGAGCCAACTAGCCTTTTCGGAAGTGAAGTTTGTATCCATTTTCTTAATGAAGAGAGTATGTTGAACGTCAATGCAAGAAAATTGTTGAAGCTGTTGACGTGAACGGTTTGTGTCGTATATGTGACATAAGAAGAACTGGGCAGGTAAGATATTATGCAAAGATGCTTAGACGTGGCAAAAAGCTTTGCGTTGGTGGAAAGACGTTATGAATATGAATTTTGAGGTGGTTTGGTCATGTGAAAGAATGTGTTTGTGTAGGCGTCCCTTTAAATAAGATAGCAAACAGTAGTCCTCGTCTCCCCAAATCCAATGGAAATCCAACGGGAAATTACAATGAAGAAACACCGAGGAAACGTTTTCTTGTTACGATTAATTGTTGTTTATTTTTCAATAACTCGTAGCTCTATGAAACGGAATATGGTGGTGACATTGGATAAACTGGAATTTGGTAAATGCTTTCTGCCAAACCCTATTTGAAAAAAAAAAACGAAAGGTGAATGAGAGTAGAGCATAAATTCCGAAATTCTTATGTCAAAGTAATACCTCGGTGGTCATGGTCATTAATATTCATCTCTGTATGCAAGAAACTTGTGGTCAAATGTTTTATGCAACAGCTCTTGTGTAGCACCTTTCGTAGATGATGTTCAGACGTAGTGTCGCATGGTAATACATCCAACTATTTTACATAGCAATTCACAAAAGCAATTAAATATACATTAACAAGTATCTAACACATACATAAAGTTGGGAACTCCTCACAACCTCAGAAGCATGCGAAAAGATTGCGCATTAATCAAATCATTTGTTTATTCCAACATGTGCTACATAGTCGTTGAATTTGGTTTTGACAAGATATTAGGCAACACTCTGCCGATTCATCTCCAGGTGAAATTCTTCGGGAATTGTATGTACACGAGAACTTGACATATCCATCATATCCTTGCTCTCCCGATGGCATAGATAAGAACATGACAAGATACGCGACTTATTTTTGAGACCCCATGTGTCCAGATGATTCATCTTGAGATGACACTGCTCCCAGTAGCTATGAGAATGCTCAGAACTCCAAAACACTTTTGAAATATTTCCATCTTGTTTGCTCAGTGGCTGCGTGTTCAGCTTGAGAAGGCATCAGACAGACATATAATGCGAACATTTGCACATAAATCATGTTTCACCCTATGTCCTCCCGGGAAGTGCCCATTTTTTCAAGTATCTGATGATGCCTGTTTTGCAACTTAAGTCAGACTAGGCTGGGGGATTACACAAGGCACAGGACGCTATTCGGAGGTATTTGTATAAACGTCCTGTTAATTCAGGTACCTATCCCCTCATCTTTATATAGATATAAGTTTAATATGTTCGTGGCAAAAACCGATGCAATGAACAGCTGAGCGTACCGGTGAATAATGTGTAATAAAAGAATATGGCAGAGGAAGAATGAAAGTCATCTTGGGAGAAAACAGAATCAAAATGAGAATTTCCACAAATAGACATTTCAGAGGAAGATACTGCCATCAAATCTTCAGTTTGCTAATCTTGACTCAGATCAGTATCAGTGATAATAAACAAATGTAAAGAGTTATTTATATACTGATGATATCAGTCCAAAGATTTTGAGAAGCCCTGTTTAAAGCATGAAGAGTTAGCGTCTCACCATATGATTTTGTTGTAAAGGAGGAAAACTGAGATAGGATGATTGAACCCTACGGAACGCCACTGGACTTACAGAGATTAATATATTAAAGATAAAAACAATTGTGGAGGAGTAAAGCGATAGGAAAGAATTTTGCCATCACATATTTCTACCAGTCCGAGATAAATGTTAGAAGTATCATAAGTAACAATATAAATGCCTTCAAAGTCCTTAAGAGAACACAAAATATGAGCAAGCCAGGCTAGTCTTCTTGTGGGCATATTATTACAAGTTCATGTCTAGAGAGTTGATAGTTATGTTTCGAAAATGTTCATGTTAATAAATAATATAGATGTAAAGGGTATTTTTTTGGACGTAAGCAGTTTCGTTTTTGTGAGACAGGTTGAACAAATGAATGCATGTTTTAAAGAGACGCAGATATATGTATTTATACAATGGTACACAAAAGCCAGCAGACTGAAATTCCTTAAGTAATCTGGTTAGCATGTGGCCCACATTTTAATATCTTTTATGTTCTTTAAGAAAGTAAGCGTTCGTCAGATCTTAGAAATAGAAAATATTGAAAATTATATAGAATTATAGATGGAAAAAGTCTGTTCAAGAACATTCGAGTCGGAAAGACAAGGACTAGTTATAAAGTGAGGGCTGAAATGCCTTTATTTTGAGTAAAACGATCAACTATGAGTCTGATAGGATTTGTCTGATAGAATTTAAAAATGAACAGATATTGTTAAGTATTTCATTTGCAAAGGTTCATAGCATTTTTCTTCTGTAATAAAAATTCTTGGATATTACGTTAAACATCATTCTTCAAAAATCAAGGATACACAAGTTCTTGGCTCACTTGGAAGTAGTTTGAGCGTATCAGAAAGATGTGCTGAAATGCTAGTTCCTCAATTCAGCCACTCGATAGTTGTAAGTCCTTTGTATTGGAAGTCGAGGATCTTTTTTATTTGTATCGTGTTGTCGTCATTCCCAAAGGGCTTTTGAAGATGCTGGGTGGAAAAGATAGGTAAAGGAGTATGGAAGGAATCAGCTTTCTATTACACGGTTTAGTTACCCAGAAGACTTAATTTTCTGTGTCATTTTGGAATATATTAAACCTACCTATTAGACAACTGTGGTTTTGGTTAGAAAATAGGCAAGACCTCTGAAAATTAAGTGATGAGGAAGGAAGCAAAGTTGTTTGAATTTGACAGACAGTTTCAGAAGCAAAGAATTAAGTACTAGGGGGAAGATGAGATACCTTACACCAAGGTAAGCTGAAAGAGTCAGAGCAACGATTGGTGGACTGCTATTTCTGGAACGATTAAAATAGGACCCAGGAGAGAGGAGGCTAAGTTTCCCTTTAGATGTAATCAAGAACCAGAATGCCAGTAAAGGCGTTGAAACAATCAGGTTTATTGTGGGCCTTACGTGGTGCACTGTAAGCATTACTAAAGATTATTTGCTGCATCCTTTCGAGCCCTAGCTTCACACACTTGTAGGTTTTTCATTGCCTTCACTCGCCCTTCCTTTCTTCAGTCTTACTGTCCAACCTCTCTAACTGTGCAGCTGTGTGGGTTCCTCCCATTTTCACTTTTAGGTCCTTCTACTTCATCTCCTATATTTTCTGGATCTCTTGATCTCGCTATCCAACCACTCCAACTCCCTCTTGACACTGTCTTGCCTTGACAACCTCAATTTTGTAAATCATTCAGTCTAGCGTCAAGATGGCGGGGTTGTGAGACTTATAAGTATCATGTTATGCTTTTAGGAATAAAAAGGAAGAGCTTAATGGGACAGGAAATTTGGCCTTCCCTGATGTTATACTTACTACTGCATAAGTCATAGAATGTGAAAACTAAGAGAAGGAATGTGACTAGCAAAGCGTTCTACGTATCTGATAATCATATTTTTCTGCGTGTTGAGTCTATTTTATTTTTAATTTGTATAGTAAAATTATATCCAACAAAACAGTGCCCTTCGTATTTGGATGAAAATCATGCGCCGTGTGTCCTTGGGAATAGGAATTAAATGTCTAAAATACTTCAGACTGATTAAACAAGGAAAGGATGCTTAGCCATTTGCATTAAAATGTTTACTTGAGAAGATTGAGGACAGGAAACTTAGCCAAGTATGTGAGCAGTGAAATCCATCAAGTGTGACAGGCGGGAAAGGGTCTGATGTCAATGTGAAAGTAGGGGCGTAGAAAAGTAAATTCATTTCAGCACTCCTCACCCAGTTTACATTACAATGAGGGATAAGATAACTAAAAGCCGTGCATTCACAACAGAAATATATGAGAATGTTCGCTTACCGCCAAGCCAAAAGCGGTAAGTTTTAAATCTCTCTTATCCACAAGTTGTACATTTTTTGTTGAATGTCCTGATATTTTTTGTTTTGATGATTGTCAAGGGAAACATCCTCACACGTGATGTCTTTGAAATATTGTGGAACCGAGAATAATACGGAAATAAATACCAAATAGCCATTCAAAGTATCGACTATTAGCTATATTCTAAACTGTCCTGCAATACTAAACTTTTGGAGAGTAATGTGTCTTAAGTATGTTCATAGGACCACCATATTCGCATGTTTTATTACATTCTGAAAAAGAAATATTTGAATTGAACTGAATTGTTCTCTACAGTGCTATTATATACTGGTGTTGTCTTAGAAAATGTAAGGATAGTAGATGCTGAGGACAAAAACAAAAGATAACATTTTTTTACTTTACCTAAGTTGTGATTCATTTTTATTATTATAATGAGAATGACATGACACATGTAATGTCTTCTCATCTGTGGTAACATTAAACGTTTCAAAGACTGTGAGAATAACTGGCTTATGGGTAAATGGATATTATGATTAAACATACTCCCGTTCACGCATGCGTACTCTAACAATAAACTCCTCCTGGCAATGAAATAGGAATGTAAGCTATGTAAAGAGTTTCATCTTATTTGTGTAACTGAATCACAGGCCGCCTTATATTACATTTCCGCTCGCTCCCTTTGCATACGTATGACACATTTCCGAGGAATGTCTGCTATTTCAGAAGTCAAAACATTACTGACTTCTTAAAAAGCCTTTCAATGACAAATTCCTCAAGACGACAAGAGTTTCTCTCTCTCTCTCTCTCTCTCTCTCTCTCTCTCTCGCTCTCTCTCTCTCTCTCACGTTTATATATGTATATATGTGTGTGTGTGTGTGTGTGTTTGTGTGTGTGTGTGTGTGTATGTATATGTGTGTGCTTTATTTAATTTAGCCTTCTGGTTTGTAAGTAAGTCTAGGAAAAACTATTTTAGCCCCACGCTGTTTTAGTTGAACACAGAAACTGTACATAATTGCACATACACGCCTTGTCTGTGTGAAAAAAAATTATACACGTACTTGCACGCATAATCACATTTTTGTCATAGAAGATGTTATGTTGCAGCCGTGAAATTACATATTACTATTAAGTAATAAATTATTACGCATGTGAATTATCATCTTAACTCGGCAGTAGTGTAATGGCCAAGAAGTTTGATTTCATGAGAGAGAGAGAGAGAGAGAGAGAGGAACGAAGCTGATGGAGACGGAGAAGAGGAGAGAGAGAGAGAGAGAGAGAGAGATTGTTGAGTCACTCACGTGCAGATAAACCAAATATTTTGGCCTTTACATTCACTCCTTTAAAAAGGGATGATTCCTCCCTTGCTATAACGCCTCTTTTATCTCCATTCCATTGGTATCAGTCAAGGCCGTTGCCAGATGGCTTTTCTCCCCTCTCCTCCAGCCATCTGGCGTCAAAACGCAAGCATAATCGGCCACGCCTGGCCTCCAAATCGCAACCTTTCTTGCCTAATGTTTAGGAAAACACTTTTACTCAGTGCTCCAACACTCGATTTGGTATGCTTATCGACAGCAGAGCGGTCGGGTTTGCTCGTTCAATGCCGGTGTTCTTTATTGGGTTTTTTCGGTTCATTCTCGTTATTTACTTGGTTTTTTAATGGGCGTTTTATGCTACATGACACCCGTAAAGTATTAAGTAGCTTGAGTATTCACTCTTTTTACCATAATATTTTTAAAACACTAGGTTACAAACTGAAAGGTTAGTGCCTGGGAATACAAATTTAGATATCAAAGTACAAATACTTAGTTATTTATCAAATACCAGACAAGGTTTTATATTTTAGAAGAAATCGCTTCTTTTCCTATTTCATTAAAAAGTGAGTTTCGCCTTTCACCTATCATCCGTGTGCTTAATGAATAGGCATTTAACACGTTTGATATTTTATTCATAGCTAGTTTGAACAATTGATTAGATTAATTTATGTACTGTGGAGAGGATATTCGTATGTTATGCGATGCGATATTTTTCCAAGCACATTAAGTTGTTGGTTTGTAAATAAACCGCTTGATCTATATTGGTTTACAGCTCCATTGCATTAATAAGTTAGTTGTATAAAAATTACATTCAACGTCCCTTTAACCCACGCTGAAAATATAACTTAAAATTTTGGAAGAATATTTAAGGTAAAGTTGCATTGCTTCTGAGTTACTCCATTACCACAAATAGTGACTTGGTAATCCATTCCGCTTTTGGTCTTGCCATCTTGAATGATTTCTCTCTCTCTCTCTCTCTCTCTCTCTCTCTCTCTCTCTCTCATATTGTACCTTGATAGTGAAAATGGTTAGCTACGCAGAGTCGCAAAAACAGCCAGCTTACTTACTTTACACAGATTGTGTTACAGCCTATTACTTCTTGTTCCCATTTTCTATTATAGTGAAATACGGCGGCACCAAAACTATGCACCAGAAAAATAACTGTTGACATGTTGGCTAAATATGGTAGCTTTAGTGCTTCCTTACAATGTTGGTGATATTTTTATGTTTACTTTATTACTTAAAATGGTGGTTTATATTTTGTTATAATTGCAAACTCTGCACCGTGTTTGTTGGCTATAGTATTTAGAAATTATTTCATTCCATGCACTTTCCATAGTTAATAAGGGTTTTTGTTGTATAGTGACTTGTATAGGACTAAGATTTTCGCTCTTAGAATTATGGCCCCAATCTCATCAGTTTCTAGTTTCCCCCATTACTTAGATTCTTCGTAGCGACGACATTATTCAGTTGGCTGACTGATTTCAAGAAAATTTTCAGTTATTTCTTTAATGATTAATGAAGAGCTATGACTGGTTCGGTTTAGGAGAGAGTATATTTTGGTGACGTGCTGTTTTAATACACTATACATGGCCTTGGGAGGTACCCCGTCGACAGGGCACCGTTTCTTTGTCATTAGTCTCATTGCTTTGTGTTTTCTACTCTGCATTCTTGTTTTCCATCGACTGTCCACTTTTTTTTTAACCATTATTGTATGTGACTTTTAGTTGGTTAGTTTGTTTTTATCCATAGTTTTTATGAAAAATGATCAAACAACTACTATTTGCATTAGTCAGGTTTTCAGTAAATGCAGTTAAAACGCCAAAACTGAAATTTGAACCCGTCACTGTAAAATATTGAGGATTTAAATTTTCAGATAAATTTTTACTCTTTACCTCGTTTTGATATATGTGTAAAAAATTTGCACTGTTCCATTTTGCGCTCCCCTTTTGAATTTCATTTATAAATTGCATCTGGCTTTTATTGGTCGGTCCGCTGTCTCGCAGCTCCATGAGCGATATATTTTTATTTAGGTTTTTCCTTTTAGGTTTTTGTCACAGGATTATAACTTAGATTACAAGTTCACGCAGTGGCTTTTATTGGTTTGTTCGTTTTTTTTATTTATTTATTTGAGGCGATTGTGAGCGAGGTGGATTTTGCATGTGCGGGTAACGAAAATTTATGGATTTATTTAATCTTTTTCTGAATGCAGTATTTTCTCTGAAATCTCGTTGATATATTTTCTCTGAAATCCCGTGGATAAAATTGAATGTGCATCTCTCTCTCTCTGTTTATATGTGTATTGAACTGTGGTTTGTAGGCCGTTGCACATGAGAAGGCTGTTATTCTTTCCGTTTCCGATTTTGAACCTCCGTTTTCGTTGGGTGATAAAAAGGTCACCGCATTGGGTAGAAGGGCATTGTCAATAAATGGTTTTTGGTGCCTTTGTGCTTGCATTTACAGATTTTCTGTCAGCCTGTTGTCGGAGACAAATGCCTTTCTAGGGGGTGAATGTTATTCGATGTATCTTAAAGAATTAATGACGTTCCTTAAACAATATCTGGCTTCAAAAAGGATTTGTAAACTCAAATTATCATTGGTATCATGGCTTTTCATTAAATAATCATGAGTATCATGGTTTTCCCTTCCTCTTTTTGTTAATTTTTATTACTTTTAAGGCTGAGTAAGTCATTGTTGAATTGAAGTGAAGAGGAGAGTCGTATGTATTAATGCGGTTTTTTTGGTTGTGAGACACAGAGAGAAAGAAATGGAGACAAGTCTGTATCCATCGTTTTGTGATTAGTAGTTTTTACTGTATG
The DNA here is from genome assembly GCF_015104395.2 of Macrobrachium nipponense. Lineage (NCBI taxonomy): Eukaryota > Metazoa > Arthropoda > Malacostraca > Decapoda > Palaemonidae > Macrobrachium > Macrobrachium nipponense. Next base: position 118,218,338 of record NC_061100.1, read on the forward strand.
TCCCATTTGAAATGTCAAAACTGACATGTGATCGCGTCTCGCTAAAATGTTGGGGTTTATATTTTCAATCAATTTTGTTCTCTATACCTCGTTTTGATACACAGGTTAAAAATGTTATACTGCTCCATTCTGTGCGCCCCCTTTAAATCTGATTTTGCAAATTGCATCTAGTTTTATTGGTCGACCTGCTGTCTCCCAGCTCCATGACTGGTATATGTATATCTTTGTTTATTTCCCACTCGTTTCTTGTCCCAGATTTTTTAGTTTGGTTGTAAGTGCACATTTTTTTTTATAGATTCACTACCGTACAAACAATATAAAAATAACTTTTATATAAGAAAGGCGCAAGACGGTAAGCCCCGATCCTCAGGCCCAAAGTACCCCGTTTTTACTCAATTAGTAGCAAGCGGTTGAAGAATTTGGACCAGGCTGGAGGCTGGAGTTCAGTGCCCGTAGATTATCGTTGTTACCCACGTGGGGGGGTGGGTGGGGGGGTGTTGATAAAAGTGTGGAAACACGTTGCATTTAATAATCGGTTTTGCGTGGGGAACTGGTGCCCGGCCACCTAGTAGTCTTTGCGTGTGTGGTAACGAAAATTGTGGTTGCGTTTACGGAATGCAATTTTCTCGGCTAACCCTGTGGGTCGACTGAATATGCATCTCTGTTTATATATGTATTGAATTGTAGTTTGTGGGCGAATGCACACGAGAACGTTACTCTCCTTTTTTGTTGTGGAAGCCCTGTTTTTGCTACATTATTTCAAGAGGTCACAGCAGTGGATACACACGAAATTTTTATTTAAAATTTGGACACATTCGTGGATCAGTAAGGAGATTCATCTGCCCAAATGTCGGAGATTGACACCTGTCGAGATTTTGACTGACTTTCAGTTCAGATTTCACAAATTTTTATTTTCCTTTAGCATTTTGACTTTTCCTTTCAACAAGGAAAGCCTATTTTTACTATTCGAATGCATTATAATTTGTTTTTTTCAAGAAACGAAGTGATACATCTTCGCGGAAAAAAAAGGATCACTGTTTTACTTCGTAGCACGCTAGAGAGGTGATATATGTTTTATGTGGTTTGTGTGGATTTTTAAGGACCCTTGTGAGATATATTCGTCTTTGTCAATTGGCTGGGTAAGCCCGGACCTGGGAGCACAGACCATTCTGGTGGTGGAATGTAAACGCAGAGGAAATGTAATCCACTTGCTCCTTTCTTACTTTTTTACTTATTTAAACGCTGAACCTCTTGTAGGTAGGTCACTAAACTGCTGTTTCTTCTTTCGACTTTGTGCCTGAACTTTGCTGCCCCGTAAGATGTTATGAAAATACTATAAAAAAAAGTATACCGCATCATTGAATTAGGATACCTAAGCTCACCAATGAGTGACCCAGAATCCATTCTTGAAAAATCTTTTGTGTGTCGCGTATGCATGTTGATCTAGGAGTTGGATTAGCTACCTAGTGGTTGCTGCTTTCTGAGAACTGGAACATTAAAATTTCTGCAGAAAAAGGCTTTCAATGTAATATATTATACTGACGTATTTGTATATGTGTCTATATATATGTGTGTGTGTGTGTGAATCTTCACATCTGAAATAATTTATTGTTATTGGATACTACTATTTGTGTTTTTGATAGCGGCTAAGGGAAAATAAATATATGTCTTTTGCCATTTGTTTTATTCTAGAAGAACTTTTCCTCATGAAGAAATAAACCGTCCAAAGAGGGACTTTCGATGCACGGAACTGAGTAGATGTTATCTCCTGTGCTGATCTGGGAGTCTGATTTCTTTTCATACCTAAGTATTGGGAGGGTTAATTTCGTCTGCGGGGTTTATTCAATTATGGTCTTGCTTATAAGGAAACCGCGTTGTTTCGTCCATTGACTGTTTGGTACTTTCAGGGAAAAGTCATGTTCTGGGGACGAACCTCTCTCGTTATTTGCGAAAAAGGAAGAAAATGGAGTTGGTCATCCACCAAGTGGAGATTATAGCGAATTATGCGTACTTTATTAAAACATTTCCGTCGACATGATTGCACTTTAGGCGAGAAAGTTAAACATTTTCTTTCTTTTGTTTTATTTGTAGATTTTCTCTTTGCCAGCTGGACTATCACGCCATCAGATGCTTGCAGCCATTAGTAGTTTGAGTTATGTCTTGCGAGTGTTGTTATTGCCTTGTTTCACCTTTAGCTCCTCCGAACTGACCTCCAGTGCTGAAAATAATTACGATTAATGTAATTGTAAGGGATGGAAGGCTTTACTGGAGTTCTCCTAAGCTTATCAAGGGATCCGATCAGCCGGAGCGGGATACAGTCGCCAGACTCAATTCCTCATTGGGTTCCTTAAGCATGAAAAGGGCACATTAAACTTAGGGTTTATATATGTGTATATATATGTATGTATAATTTTATATATATATATATATATATATATATATATATATATATATACTATGATCGAGATAACAATCGTAGTAGTTATTAGACTTTTGGGAACTGTATACCTCAGGTGCTGTAAATAGTTCTCTCTATTATTCATTATGGAAAAATGGCAAAACCCGGAAAAGTTTAATTCTTTCCCTGAATTCGAAAGGGAAGTGTTAGCCCCACAATTACAAAGGTGAGATGACTTCTTATACCCTCCCGGTCTTCTGTGAAGTACTAAATTGATTATTATCTTTTAAACCATAAATCATAAGGAATGTAATGATAAATGCCCCAAAAAGTGGATCCATTGTTGGAGAAAAATTCGGCAACCTTTTCTCAAATCGTATTTTTGTTGACTGTCGGTAGGATGGAAAAATGCGACAATTTTACCAAGGAAGTCTCGGAATCCTTCGAGCTAATTGTACCAGACCAAAAAAGTTGTTTCATAATCATAATTTGTGTAGTTAAGAGTCATGCGGTTGTTAAGAGTCATGCGACAAAAACTACCAAATGTTTAGACACGAAAATAGGCCTGTTACCTTAAAAGAAGGTCAATTGCAAAGGTCGTTATTCTGAAATATAAAAAAAGGCTCATCCTGTTATCAGTCAGTTCGATTTAAATCCTTACTTTTAAACGAATCACATATAGGACTGTGTAACCCATGAATCTGAAGTTAATAGTATTTACCTTTAACTGTTATCTGAAAGGTTCTAGAACTTTAGTTTTTATAATAATAACAATAATGATAATAATAATAATAATAAGTCTGTAGAAAAGTTGCTTATCAGTTTTCGCACTAATAAGAACAAACTTGTCATTTTCCTTTACTGATAGTACTGTCATTTTGTCGGTTTTAGAAGGTCGTCCATTCCATGAGGCAGAGCGCTCTATTGTAGAAGAAGAAATATTATCCAATACTTGGCTTGACGCCCCAATATAAAAACAAACATATGTGCTCTCTCTCTCTCTCTCTCTCTCTCTCTCTCTCTCTTCTCTCTCTCTCTCTCTCCACAGATGGTAAAAAACTCAGCATTGTTAGTTTTTATTTGTATTAGCTTTTAATATTAATTTGAACTAATCAGTATGACATGTCGAAATGCTGTATCGGTATGGAAATATTCGAATCAAAACGCAGTTCATTTGCAGGTAAATTAGTCGGGATAATTATGGCGGGTAACAACTGTCATATTAAATAAGTTAAATGCGTTATGCTCACAAACAATGCCTACATTTTCTACCCATAACGTCATTTAGTGCGCTCCAACAAAATGTTCAAAGTGCCATGTGAGCATCCGTTCAACTGTGTATTTTTTAATTGGGCTTCGTTGTGGACTGCAGATTCGTTTGAAGTTTGATTCCTTTATTAAAAGTTCATAATATATCAATAGAAACAACAAATCTATGAATCGAATTATTCTCATTTTAATTATGTTGGATGTAGAAGCCCTTTCAGGGTGTTAATTACCGTGAATATATGAGAAGTTAATTGGCTCTGTTGAGTCATCATTGTATGTATATATTACATACATATATATATATATATAGATATATATATATATATATATATCATATGCAAAAATTAAGATTTGGAATATTGTACTGAAGCAATATTATTCTCCTCTGAGGCAACCATTTCTACAGACGAAATCAAACATGAAATGGTCTCGCCATTAAAAATTAGTAAGTTTAACATTAAATTCTTACCGGGTCTTACCAGTCATCCTATATATGTTATATATAATAAATTATATTATCTATTAAAATTAAAAATATATATATAATTATATATATATATAGATTATCTCGGATATTAAAAATTGTGACAAATATGAACAGCATTATTTTCAAAATATCTACAACGCTTTCTTTATGAAGCCTTTTGTAAATCTATATAAGTTTGATACAATTTGACCTCATGTGGACAGTATTTCCTAATCGTTTCCTCAACCCCATCTTGGAATTATATAGATAATATCGATATGATATTATCTTATTATATATAATATATATATATATCGTATTATTTATATTATATATAATTCCAAGAAGGGGTTGAGGAAACGATTAGGAAATACTGTCCACATGAGGTCAAATTGTATCAAACTTATATAGATTTACAAAAGGCTTCATAAAGAGAGCGTTGTAGATATTTTGAAAATAATGATGTTCATATTTTTACACAATTTCAATACGTTCTTGTAAACATTTTATCTAGCCATGTCATATTTTATTTCTTAATTGATCGGTGGACAATGTTTTTCAAATGCCATATATTTGTTTTTAATAGGAATGAATCGTAGAAGTCATTTTATAGTTTATCATATTATAAGTAGGCGCAGCGATTTAGCGATTTTCCATTAATTCTACTGTGCCCGAGGTGACCTGATTAGTGAATCAAGTACCTGGAATTCATTTATTGTGGATTACAGTTAGTTTGGAAATTGTAGCTGAAAACTAGAAGGCCTACACAGTGTGGAACTACCCCATTAATATTAAATGAGTGATCAGAAACTCTTTCCTCGATGAGTAACATTTCTTCCTTGCATTTGAATTCGCGATATGTTTTCGGCCCGTCGTTTCCCATCGGCATCAAGCGTAAAGACGAAAAAGAAACATGTAACGCCCATTATCCTCAACAAATGAGAATGGGATTCCGCTTAGATACCAATTCTATGATAAGGAAACTCACACAAATGAGAGTATTACTTAATGTGGTAAATGGAATAATGCAGCCGCGACTTTGGCCAGAGCTTGGCGAAGGGCACATTGACCCTTGGGAGTGGAAAGCGTATCCCACCAGTCCTATTTCCGTCCTGCCTCGCTCTCGTCTTTTCTCTTTTGTGTTGGGCAGGCGGCGCCATCTTTTGGACGGCCCTTTATAACTCTTCTTGCTTATCGCAAAACCACTACCGCAAGAAAAAACGGTTACCCAAACTATCTTCTATCTTGATTATGGCGCTGGAATGGGACAACGAACCGTGAATGTCTGCACAGAGAGAGAGATATAGAAGGGGTGGGGGGAATAGTAGGGGGTGGGGATGGGCTGGGGCGGGGATTGGGAGAACGTGCAGATGTGCAAGAAGTAGAACAACATATGAAGTGATGAGTGGTGTTGTGAAAAGAAGAAAACCTCGAGAAGTTTTTGGAGGAAAGATGTCTCAATTGCCATAAATTATTTTTAAGCCAACTTAGTTATTCATGTTATGAATTATATATATATATATATATATATATATATATATACATACATATGTATGTATGTATATATATACATGTTTTTCTGTGTATGTATATATATATGTTATATAATAAAATAATATATATATATTAAAGTATATATTATATATATAGTTATACTATATAATATAATAATATATATCTATTATATTAATAATAAATGTAATTTTGTAAAGACACAACAGAAGTAACGTGATGTAGGATTAAAACACAGAAGTAGTAGTAGTAGTAATAGTAGTAGTAGTAGTAGAAGTAGTAGTAGTAGTAGTTGTGTGTGTGTGTGTGTGTGTGTGTGTGCAATGGATGTTAAATTCCAGTTTGGGGAAATGGAGTTGTTAGGAAGTTTTTTTCTGAATTGGGAGGATGCTTTGTGAGAATACCAATGGCGGGTGGTAGGATAAGGACATTAAAAGTTTAGCGAAGAAAAAGGTGCATGGTATGGGGGTATAATTACATGAACAGTATTTGGTCGTATAAAAAGTTTGTCTATAATTGACAAAGCTGTCAT
>NC_061100.1:118232014-118252014 GCF_015104395.2 Macrobrachium nipponense
TTTTTGAAAATTTAGGCGGTAAGTCTAAAAGGTTTAAGGTTTTTGAAATTTATTAAGGCTGTAAGGTCCTTTCTTAAAGTTAAGGTTGGTTTTTTGAAAATTTTGGGCTGTAAGTCTAAAAGGTTAAGGTTTTTAAATTATTTAGGCTGTAAGTCTTAATGTTAAGGTTTTTGAAAAATTTAGGCTGTAAGTCAAAAGGTTAAGGTTTTTGAAATTTAGGCCTGTAAGTCTAAACGGTTTAAGGTTTTTTGGAAAAAAAATTTTTTTTTGTAGGCTGTAAGTCTTAAGGTTAGGTTTTTTTAAATTTAGGCGTAAAAAGTTCTAAAAGGTTTTTTAAGGTTTTTTTTTGAAATTTAGGCTGTTAAGTACTTTAAGGTTCAGGTTTTTGAATTTAGGCTGTTTAAGTCTAAAAGGTAAGTTTTTGAAATTTTCGGCTGTAGTCTAAAGGTTAAGGTTTTTTTGAAAATTAGGCTGTAATCTAAAAGGTAAGGTTTTTGAATTTAGCTGTAGTCTTAAAGGTTATAAGGTTTTTGAAATTTAGGCTGTAAGTCCTAAAAGGTAAGGTTTTTTGAAATTGTAGCTGTAAGTCTTAAGGTTAAGGTGTTTTTGCAATTTAGGCTGTAAGTCTTAAAGGTTAAGGTTTTTTGAAATTTAGGTGTGTAAAAGGTTCTAAAAGGGTAAGTGGAAATTTTTAAAGGCTGTAAGCTAAAAGGTTTTTAAGGTTTTTGAAATTTAGGCTGTAAGGTTCTAAAGGGTAAGGTTTTTGGAAATTTTTAAAGGCTAAAAGTCTTAAAGGTTAAGGTTTTTGAAATTTAGGCTGTAAGTCTAAAAGGTTAAGGTTTTTGAAATTTAGGCTGTAAGTCTTAAAGGTTAAGGTTTTTGAAATTTGGGCTATCAAGTCTGAAAGAGTGAGGTTTTTGAAATTTAGGCTGTCAAGTCTTAAGGATTGATGTTTTTGAAATTTAGCCTGTCAAGCCTTAAAGTTTAAGGTTTTTGAAATTTAGGCTGTCAAGTCTTAAAGGTTGTGGTGTTGGAAATTAGGCTGTCATGCCTTAAAGGTTAAGGTTTTTGAAATAAGGTTTCATGTCTTAAGGGTTAAGTTTTTTTTTTTTTTTAATTCAGGCTGTCCAGTCAAGCACATGGGTACTTTCGGCTGTTCAGCGCTTAAGGCAGTGAAAAGAGGTCGTCAGAATGATTGAAAAGTAAGATAGGCAAATCCAGAAAATAAAGTAGATGAAGTACAAGGATCTAAAGGTAGTCTGGGAAAAAACCGCACACTTGCACTAAGAAGTAATTGTATGAGAGGTTGGACAGCAAGATTCAAGAGAGGAAGAGGGTGGAGCTAGGGCCCCGAGGGAAGCGGCAAGTGCCATATAGTATTGAGGTGCACTAACGGCGCTACCCCGCTACGGCGTTCTGTAAGCGGAGATGATTTTTTTACGAGAAGGTCCAACGGTTTAGATGCTACTAGAAGATCTTTTTGCCCATACATAGTCTGTGTAACTAGGTCCGAATTCAGCATGCAACTTCAGTGAATGGAAGAATATGGTTGCGTAATACTTTGTGTTGCACTTTATTTTTAGAGTTATAACATAAAGTATACGCTATTTTTTTTTATTAGGGATAAGTGCATCCTTGTTCAGTGCAAGAAAAGGTGAAACCATGATTTATGAAGGTTGATGAGATTAAGCAGAAGAGGCTTAGTCTTATATTACAGTTTGTGTTATTTATGTATTCAATTATTTATTGTGTTTAACAACATTTCTCTTTTTTTTATGGCTCTGTGTTGTATTTTGTGGAAGCTTATGTGGTATGTAGCAGCTTGATCTGTTTGAATATGTGCATAAATATCAATAATAATAGTAGTAATAATGTTAATAGTAATAACTAAATTCGAACTATACACATTCTGTGAGCAAATATTACTCTTCTACAGACAATACATAATGCAGTAGTATTTCACTTTTAGTGTGATAAATGCAAAATGACTTACATAGTCTCGTTAAAATCAGAAAAATAAATAAACTGACATGTGATCTTGAAAAAAGACCGAGGTCAAAAGTATTGGTGGAAAATGGTTATGAGACCCCGAGGTAGGTAGGCATATAACACGTTTCATCTCCATTCAAAATAAAAGAAATATTGACCTTTAACTGAGCATGTGGCCTGGGAATGAAAGGGCAATATTGGGTTAATTAATGCAATTAATCCCCCACCCCAGAGGTGCTACCCTATAGGTATTACGAAGTCTAGGGAAAAGTAAAACGTTCGAATTTTGAGCTGACATGTAACCTTGAGACAGATTAAGCTTAAGATAAAAAAAAAATAAAGCGTCGAAGTTTCATAAAATTCAGAGTAGAATTAGATGTCAGATTTTAAAAAGAGCTGGGGCATTTGAAAAACTTTCAAGATAAAAACTTATATAAAAAAATACTCAGAAATAGTTAGGGCACGTGCGTATCAGGTTTAATAAAAATCAGAGAAAAGTTTGATATTTTATAATGAGATTTGACTTAACAAAGGAGGTCGCTGACAGAAACTTTCGATCTCAGTGTCGACTTCTGGCAGCCGGTGACTGCTGTCATAGTTTTTGGAATGCTGTACAGATAAAAAATCCTGTTTTAGATTTTGACCTTTAAATTGACCTGTGACCCGGATACTTTAGTTACATAAATAATTGTAGAAAATTATTGTTATCGTCAAAGTACCTAACCACCAAGTTCGATCAATCTCAGAGAAATATAAAAGAAGAAAGAGACAGAGAAAATGATAATCAGAACTATAATAATCCCAAACAGTGCTTTACACCATCGTCTAATAATAATAATAATAATAATAATAATAATAATAATAATAATAATAATAATAAGATTATAGGAGTAAATTGAAAACTTAGTCTCATTCACTTGACCCTCCACTGATAATGGAATATCCAAAGTGGTCAAATGATAATATATTTGGTGATAAGATGACCTGATTAGGAAGAAAAAAAATTAAATCTTAATAGAAAGCCAAGTTAATTTAGGTTTTAATTTGAAAAAGAAGAGCCCTTCGATATAAAAACATATAACTGGGATATGGTAATGATATTTTATAGACAAAATGATGCCAGGAAAACTGGCGACGTGTTGGTGTGGAAGCAAGCAATTAGCTGGATAAAACCTGCACGAGGGCTGTTTGAAGCAGCCTTGGGGTAGGTAAAGCTAATATAAATAGGTTTCATTTGTAGCGGGACTTAAATACTAGACAGGAGAGTGGTTAGAATCTTTCCTTTAAAAGTAGAACTGTTTTTGACGTAGGAACGTGTATAGATCAACTGCAACAAGATTTTCAGATATGATGTTTTTTTTGTTTTTTTTTAATAAAGAAAGGTTTCCAGAGTTTATAAATCGGGAAAGTACATGTTTGAACGTTTATAACGTGCTCGGTTGCCATATGTCGGTTTTTTTTTTTTATATAACTATTGAAGAGTTATACGTCCGTTCTCTTGTGTACTCTAACGTTAACGTTTTTCTTTCCATCATATTTAAAGGTACTATCTATTATTTTTTACCGTGTAGGTGGGGTATTGTTATTTTTATAGTGCTGTTTTTAATGTTTCCGAATGAATTATTCCTTACGTAGTTCTTTACTTTTGCATTTTTTGCATATGTTCTCTGATAGTTTTATGGTCTATGAAAACAATTTTCTTGGTGTCTCAAGTAGTCTTGTCTCCTATAAAAATGCTTCGTCTTGTTTGCCTTCAAGTTATTCCACACCTTTTATGCATTGTTGTGTTTGGTCGTGGAGTTGCCTTTTGACAATGTGGCTTCTTACAGTTAGATTCTTTGTTAAATTGTAACTCATAGTAAGCTCGTTTTGAATCACGAAACTCTTTTTTTTCACTAGCAAATAAAAATTTCCCTTTAGAAGAAGTAAGTAATTTGGTAATTTGACATGGAACATAACAGTTTCGTATGTTGCGACCAATTATTTCCATTGCTTAATTTCATGGAAATAATACTTCTTCATATCTGAAGAAACGTATATGCTACATTTAGTCTTTAATATTCACTTTTATATTGCGTTCTTAAGGGGCAAAGGCAATATAAATAGGGAACTGTGTTGTTTAAGGATTGTCGTACCCTAAGAAATATGTACCCTTCGACCAAACGCATTTTAGTTAGTTTTGCTTTTGTTGGCGTTTATAAACGCAGTCCTTCGCAAAAAAGAAAAAAAAAAAAAAAAAAAAACTAAATAAAAATAGAATAAATAAATAAATAAATGAATAAATAAATGCGTAGTATTGCCGTCTGTCATCGTGACGTCATTGCAGGAGTATGTATAAAGGAAACAAAGCGAGTAATGAAGCGTATTGTGGACAACAGTTCATATGTTGATGTGATGGAAATTAAGTCTTAACCCACTTCTCAGTAATAGACAAGATCATTATTTCTTTTAATAACATTTTATATAGTACACATTATTGTACTTATATGCCTGTTTAACTAGCAGATCTTCAGCGATAAGCCCTGCCATTCCAACCGAGGTTAACCTACCAAACCTCTAACGTCACTTGATGAATGTTTAACCCAGTGAATTATTATTTTATTGCGTAGATTCCTTTTGGACAATCACAGGTATTATACTGTAAGTCATATGTGTTTTCGGACCGTTTACTCCAAAGCTCTTTGTAGGACATTTTCTAAACTAACGAATGCGGTGTGCACACTCCGACGTTTCTACATGCAGAGAGAAACAAATGAAATTGATCGTATTTTTATAAGGTTCATTTCATTCTTAAATGTGTTTTAAGTAAAAAATCATTAATGACAAAAAAACAAGAATAGTTGCTATTTTGCGGAAAATGTGCGGTTTGGGCAAGCTCTCTCTCTCTCTCTCTCTCTCTCTCTCTCTCTCTCTCTCTCTCTCTCTCTCTCTCTCTCAAGGGGAAATAGCAGTCCTGATTCCCCTGGGTACAGCCTACATATATGCTTTCTCTAGCATTTTCAGTGAATACATTAAGCATAATTCCTTTGCCCCTGTGTACGCGTGGCAGTAAGGAGAGAGAATGCTGTAGTGCTCGAAGTCATCGGACATCGTGAAAAGCACAGTTGATATCACAGTTGAGAAATATGTTTAGTATGCTGTAACGTTTGGTGTACATACTTCGACTGCCTTCAATACCATGAAATTTCTAGCAGACGAAGCTGCCGACCCATTTTGTTTTTGAACCCTAATGAGATGGTTGCAAATCTACCCGAATCCCATTTTAGGCATTCGCAGTTTTCTTGGATCTCATGTATTGCTTTATTTCTGTGCTTGATTCTTCCATTTTGCCAATTTTTATTCAATCGTCTTTCCTTTATGTCCCGTCGTGAAACCCTGTCTTGTTTAGGCTATAACTCTTTTTATTGCCCACATCGTCTGCGAAACCCAATGGTTGTTTAAAGGCCCAGTTAGTGTTTAACTGTTCTGCTTCTATGTCGGCCATAAACCCTTGTTTGTGCTTGAATCTCATCTCTCTCTCTCTCTCTCTCTCTCTCTCTCTCTCTCTCTCTCTCTCTCTCTCTCTCTCTCTCTCTCTCCATGGGTAAATGTGATTTTTCTTTTATGTCCATTCTTGTTTCTTTGCCTCTTTATATCAGATTGTTTTTTGTTTATTTTATTTATTTATTTATTTTTTTAAAGTTTTTCCTTCGTTCTCATTTTCGGGTCACCTATCGATGTCTCTGTCCCTCTTGTCTTTTGAACGTCTTCCTCTTCTCGAAATGTTCTTCTTCCATTTCTTGCAGTTTATGTATTCCTTCCAAACCCCCTTTCATCTTATGCCTTTATTCTTTTAAAACTTTATTTTATACTCTCTTATCGCACTTTCTTTTTCTTCTTCTTTTCCCTCTTGTTCTTCTTCTTTGCTTAGTTCATATGACATTGTTATTCCTTACCTTTCCCTGTGTACGCTCTCTCCCTTTTATTCAACCTCTTTGCTGTACCGATTTTTCCCGCACCTTCCCCCCTCTTTAATTTCATTGCGTACGCAATATATTCTCTCGCATCCCCTTCTCACCTTCCTCCAACCTTTATACCTTTCTTCCTTGACCTCCCTTCCCCTACCTCCCCGTCTCATTATCTTGTTGAGCGCCTCATCCTTTTCTTCTTGAAGGCCAAATTACCATTAATCACGCCGCTCTCTCTTATTCTCTCACTTTTACCTGTGTCATTCTCCCCCGTGTCTTCTAGATTTCGGGGACACTGTTTTCCCGTTGCAAGATGACAAACGAATTTTCTTCACCCCTGTTTCGTCCGTTCTGTTTACTGCTCACATTTGAAAACCCTTAACTCTCAGGAGGTGTCTGCAGCTTCAACTGCTGCTGCTGCTGCTGCTCCTGCCACCTCAACTCTTGAGATCGCAGCAGCAGCAGTTGAAGCAGCAGACACCTCTGCTGAGAGAATGCCAGCGTTGCTTCAAGGAAGAGGGTCTTTCTTTATTGTTGTGTTCTAGCTGATGAGGCTTCTCCTACTTACTGTTCTTGCTTTTCTTCCAGTTTCATTCTCTCTCTCTCTCTCTCTCTCTCTCTCTCTCTCTTCTCCCTCTCTCTCTCTCTTTTCTTAATTCTTTGATTAATAACGTGTTTTTTACTTTCATATGACTTAGCCTGGTTAAATTTTATTGCGAATGTTTTGTGCATATCTATCTATTTGTCTGTCTATACATAATACTTTATTATACGACTATATATATATATGATATATATATATATCACTATATATATTATATAATATATATTTATATATATATTTGCGTATATAGGTCGTAAGCAAAATAGTGACTCAGTGATGAACATATTGCATTCATGCCTGAATGAAGTAGGCGCATAAAGGGTTTTGATAGGCAGTAAACGTTTTATGCAACCGGAAAATGAGTAAATATCAAGCAGAATATCAAGAGGATTCCTCGGCTCTGTTGCGCGTGCGATATGTTAGTATTTGTAAACGATCTTGTATAACTTATGAGGGAACGAAAACATCTAATTGAACAGGAATACAGTCCAACTAAATAAATATGTGTTTGTGTTTAAATGATAGATAGATAACTCAGTGTAGAATACTAGAAATACATTTTCAAGGTCCGTTTAAATGTATGGTCATTATATTCCCATAAATCTCGTAAATACAAGTAGCAGGTTTCGTTTGCGTTTGATAAGACCTGTTTCAGCGGTAGTTCTTCGGATACTCTCAATCGTCCTGCCGCTCCCATTACCATAAACTACTTTCGCAACGCATCCGCACGTTCCGCAATCACATTAAGCCACATATCCACCACATGCATTCGGCGATATCCTCTTTTGACAGTCGTGGCCTGGCTCTCCCGCGCCTTCCCGCATTCACCTTCTTAATTAAATCTCTCCTGCCCGCGAAGCAAACTCCCGTTTTCTAAGTACATTTTCATGCCACTAAGCGATGCCTGTGTAAATTTAATATTGCAACATGTTTGCTCTTCTTTTTCAGTTTTTTTTTTTTTTTTTTTTTTCATTCTGACCCCGCCCTTGGCTGAGGGCAATGGTAACGTTCCCTTCACCATTAAAAACCAATTTTTTCATCTTAATTTTTTTTGCTCAGAGATGTATATTATTATTATTATTATTATTATTATTATTATTATTATTATTATTATTATTTATTTTTATTATTAGTTTTTATTATTATTATTATTATTATTATTGTTATTATTATTCTGCAGAATAATTAGGTGGTTTCCTTTTAATCTGAATCATCTGGCTGCAACCCCCCACTGAATCATTTTAACTACATATTCATACCACAACTGAAGAGAAGCATAAAGAATTTTGCTAGAAATGAACCAGGTATCTTTTCCTCTTGGTGTCCATAGGACGACACACAACACACACCACCCACACACACACTACACACACACACACACACCACACACACACACACACACACACACACACACATATATATATATATATATATATATATATTATATATATATTATATGTGTGGGGTGGGGGGGGGGGGGCGTTGTACGTATGGACACCAAGAGGAAAAGATACTTGGTTCATTTCTAGCAAAATTCTTTATGCTTCTCTTCAGTTGTGCTATGAATTATGTAGTTAAAATGATTCAGTGGGGGTTGCAGCCAGGATAGGGAAGGGTCCCGTATTCGAAACCTCATCCTAAAAACACTCTTGTATTGTCAGTTCGAAACAAAGTATGTCAACAGTGAAAAAGAAAAATATGGTTGTGTCTGGTCGTGTGTGTGTGTGTATGTATGTACGTGTATATATGTCTGAAAAAAAAAACAAGTCTCACAGTAGAAGTGTACAGTACAATGTGTTCGTCCTTGATTCAGGAATGAAAGAAAGATTTTTGATAGGACTGTTGTTCTATGTGATCTCTCCCTAACACTATCATTCCAGGTTTAACAGGTTCCAGTTATCAACTGGTCCCACTCTTCCCATTCGTGACTGTCTCTCTTCATTCCAGTACATCTGCCGTTTCCCCTATAGAACTTTTCAAGCTCTTTCTCCTACAATCAGTTTCTTCTTCCCAATCCCTACCTCCCATGAGGCATGTACATTCCTCACTTTTCTTTCCTCCCTCTTCAAACTCCTCGCTCTCACTCCCCTCGAGGAATGTCTCGTCTCTGTCCAGAGACAGACTTTCTACTATATGACATTTCTGTCTTCCAACAAAATACTTTTCTTACTCCAAATAACGTTCATCTACTTTCTGCATTCTGATCCACCAAGAAGGGAGGATTTCAATTACATTCGTCTTCATAATGCTTTGTTGACAGTTTAGCGTGGAATTCTTAACCCTTGGGCTATATATATAAATGTGTGTGTGTGAGTATATTAATACACACATATCTATATGTAGTGTGTGCGTATTATATTTTTAAAGATGTTTAATTCTTATATATATTCTTTTGTACTTTCATCATGAAATGTGGGTGTAAGTGAAATAGAAGACGTCATTATCAAGCCTTACAAAGTTATCTTCACAGTATTTATACATGATTTTCAAAGTAGTTTCAACCAAAATGAAAATATAAGATTTCAGTAACAATAGTACATAGTATATACCGTTCTTTTTTGCAAATATCTTATTTTTTATCACGGTAGTGCCCTCGAAGATCTTATTCAATTTATGCAGTAGATTTTATTTTCTATGGCTGCATCGGTATTTCCTCGTTTGACCTTTTCCTCGGTGGGATTCGTCGTTGTGTGGTGGATGGCTACTTGTTATACGGTATGCTTGAACATTGAGGGAACGCTTTTGTTATCTTTTATTACCAAACGTTGAAAAGAGGTTTCGCGGTGGGCATCGTCTTATCTTTAGAGGAAAAGTTCTATCGCTCGTATTGTACTGTGTCAGTTGGTCTGGCTGAGTAACAGATTCTTGTTTAGATGATATTGAAGGTAATGCTGGACGGTAATACTATTGAATAACAGATTCTTGGTTAGATGATAATGAAGGCAGTGCTTGATAGTCATATTATTAAGTTCCAAACAAAAAAAATCTGTTAAGGTTTACTTTTCCAATGAATTTTTTTTTTTTTACTTTTTTGTTATAGCAGTCGTTTCCACTGTCTCACTGTTCTGTGGATTATCAGCTTCATCGTTAAGAAGCCAAACACTACACTACTCTTGAACACTTTTTGTTCTTTTTTGCTGTCTTCTCTAAGCATCTAACCTTCCGATTCTATTCTTTTCCAATGTCAGACAAGTTCCAAGGTATTAGATTGCAGCTCTGCCAACGAAAGGTTTGACATCCCCATCTTTAAATCCTTGTTTAAGCTTGGAGATGTAAGCTCGCTGTTGTACTCTCGTGTCAACAGCTTGTTTTGTCAACACTAATCTTGTTCCGTTAACAGTTTCTCCAGCCATTGTTGAGCCTGTTCTTATTCTGGACTCCACCCTACGCTACTTGTCTCTCTGAGAATCAGCAATCTCATTCTGTTGAGAGATACCACGGTGTTCACACTCGGTTGGCTGGATCGAGTCAAAAGTCCCACGAGTTGGCTATTATTCCTGTTCTAACACCTTACCGCTCTTAAGGATTGTATTTGGGAATTATCCCGTGCTAGCATAATGCCTACTTGATCTTGATCTAAACCATCCTACCAGTTAGATGTAGAGGTATTCCATTTGGTACAATGAACAGAAGAATTTCCAATTTAGTACAATTGTTTTTTGGTGGCGTTTCGATGTGGCTGATTGTAAATTTTATAGATCCCTTAATACAGCGTTTACAATTATTTCTTGTTACTTTTTATAGTCAGTTACCCTGTTTGTAAGACAGTTATCCATTTAAATGTTAAACTTTATTTTTGTCATATGTTTTTCCCGATTTGGATAAAATACTGTCCTTTTTCTTTGGAAACATGTTTGTCAGGTTAATGACGTTAAATTGACTTTTATTTATGAATAATAATAATAATAATAATAATAATAATAATAATAATAATAATAATAATAATAATAATAATAATAATAATAATACATTTTATTTCTGTACGACCATACATCAAAACTTGAATTTTCCTTCATCTTTAAAACACTGAGTGTTTTAAAAATCCCTTTTTGATGTATGAAATATACTTTAATATAGCATTTTCTTCCACCACCACCGAACTTCTGCTACATCTAGTGTACGAAGCTTGAGAAGAAATTCAACTTTTAGGTAAAAATTTTTGATAGCCCCGTACACAGGAATCACATTCGTTTTAAAACACTCAAAAGATTGACTCTCTCTAGCATGGCTACCTGTGGCGTGAGTTGTCACGGAGACCTTGAGGTTGCATGCTTAAAAAAGGTCAGTGGAGATCGATGAATGCCAAGGGGTATCCAGTCCATTTATAGGTGGATCTGCTTTCAATATGATAATTAAGACAGGTGAGGAGTGGGTGAGCTTTAACTTCGGCCTGGACAGACCGGGAATTCTCTTCTGGCCACTAGATATGCCCACAACTGACCTCGCATCCTCCCACATTTTTGGTGCTGTGTGGTGTGTTCGGTTCCTTGCCCTTAAGGCCGCCGAGTTGTACACTAGCATGGGAAGCTTGTAAGGTTTGTCACCTTGCTCAAGGGTGACCTAGAGGTAGCTCCAATACAAGGTAACCTCAATCTGTCCTTTGGCCTAAATTCTATCACCGAATATAGTTTTCTTCCGATATCCAAGAGTGTCACCACTGCCACCCATTTTCAAGTCATGCTCATGTCAACAGGTTTCAATACACAAGAAATAAACAAAAGTTAAAAATGGGCCGAAGTTTCTTCGGCGCAATCGAGCTTTCTGTACAGTGTATAATGCTGTGTGAAACTCTAACCCACGGCCCATGAAACTCGGCCACGGTCCATGAAACTTTCAGCCTTGGACCGATGGTGGCCCATGTTGGTATCTATAACGGTGCCAGATGCACGATCATACTAAATTTAACGTTAAATAAAACTACTGAGGCTAGAGGGCTGCAATGTGTTAAGTGTGATGATTGGAGGGTAGATGATCAACATACCAATTTGCAACCATCTTGCCGCAGTAGTTTTTAAGATCTGAGGGCGGACAGAAAAAGTGCGGACGGACAGACAGACAAATAGCCATCTTCAAAAGTTTTCTTTTACAGAAAACTAAAAAGAGACAATCCTAAATATACCAGCTTTGCGGAAAGACTTTCTGCGGTGTCGAGTAGATGTTGAATGATTTCAAATGTAATTGCATCGTCACATTTTTACTCTGAGTGAGGGCTGACTTCCGGATCTTCGGTCAATATGTATAGACTCGACTGATTCTGTGTCAGTGGAGGTAACTCAGTTGCCACCTCTGCATTGACAGGGCAAATTGAGCACATTTTCTGGTTCTATCCTGTTGGTTGATAACCGTTTCACTGCTACTACTGCTCCTTTCATTTCTGGAAGAAACTCCATCTTTTCACTTCCCAATGGGAATACTGCATCTTTGAAGACTCGTTACATTTTTCGTGAATACAAGGGTGTGCTATTATTGTTATGCTGTTATTCCTAAAAATATAAGTTGAAAAATAATGTGTTTACATTTTTAAGTTTTTGGTTGAAAGGGATGTATACATCATAAATTTTCAGGGCTGCAAATCTGTACTGATATGTACAAATTAATGCTGTTGAAATACGCATTAATATTCTAAAGTAGCCCTGTATAATCGCCGATTATAATAGATAATCATGAGAGAAAATGCATGTTGAAATTTACAATCGAACAGGCATATAAGCATTCATTCTAACTGGCTAAGAGTGCTCGCTTACAGAAGGCACAGTGGCCGAAAATGCACACGCACGTTCATGAGTTATAGTTTTTGAATATGTTTCCTTTCATTCATAATTTACAATGACTAAGATGCATGCTTATATTTGTGGACTTTTGGACGAATTGCGTGCTACTTTCATCAGCTGCAAATGTTCAATTACTTTCTTAATCTAGTGTGTATACAGTACATTTGTTCCTTACTACAAGTAAGAATATTATGTTTTCAGTGATAAAGTACTGCTTGCAGTGATTAATAGGTTATCATTGTCTGAAACGTGGGCTTACGTTCATGAATAAGCCCAGATGTATTCGGAAATGTCTTAAGTGTACTCAAAGCTATATGGATTAAGTGCTTGCTCACGCTGTCTTTGTAAATTCTCTCATGCTTTCAAGCACTATTATAAATTCCGAAGCAACTACTGACGTCGGATAAATTGAGTGGCTTTAAAAGGACCAGGGAAGGTTATCTCCGTATCATTATTTTTTTAAATTACAAATTAGTTCCCCATCATATTTAACTAGACACTCTGAATTATTAAGTAATTAGCACTGTCTCTAATAGCGTTATATGTTAAGGCCTCATTACCGGCGGTAGTTTGCCATTAGTTACAATCTATGATACAAGTAATGATATCCTTCTTTAAAACAATTGATTCATAAAATAAATTAAATATATAAGCCATTACAAGGAAGTTAATGAGGCTACATCATTTGTATGTTTCTAGTCTAGAATATATATATATATATATATATATATATATATATATATATATATTATATATATATATATATATATATATATTGTGTGTTCGTGTAGTACTGTTTCATTTCATTTACATAGTGATGGTCAGTTTCTACCTGTATGTATTTATATATATACATATATACCTATACATACATACATACATGTCCTGTATATGAATTTTTGTCACATACACGTTCAATTTCTTATTATAATTGATAAGTTTATTTGCCCAGCCCAGGGTTTGATTCAGAACCTTGAGTTTAGGTACAGTGGGAGCTTTGGTTTAAGAGTGGGGGACAGCCACCTTTGCTCATTCAGGTATGATGGGCGCACCAGATATTATGCCCCGTGGGAGCAAGTTACTCCCAAGGTATGGTACTTCGATGTAAAAAGAGATAAAGACACGTATACATATGTACACACACACACACACACACACACACACACATATATATATATATATATATATATATATATATATATATATATATATATATATATTTGAGATGCTGGTCAAGAATTTATTATATATGCTGTGAAACTATACATATAATTTCATAAGACGCATTGAGGCAGTGACTGTCGATCTTACGAGGCCAAACAGCCCTGCATAATTAAAAGAAAATCTGATGTGATTCTAGTTTCTGATTTCCTGAACTTTATGGATATTTTTTCGCACTCCGAGAGTATAGCATAAGAGTTATAGATAATATTTCCACTCTAAACTATGAGGTTTCTAGTTCGGTAACTTTCTCAGTACCCAGCAGAAACAAACCCGAGTCGCCATTTCATCCTTCCCGATGTTTATCTAAGTATTTTGATCAGATATTTCCTGCATCCAATTTTGCGTGGGTCGTTCGTCCTTGTCCCTTGTAACCAATTTATAACTCAACACTCATCATCATCATCATCATCATCATCATCATCATCATCATCTCATTCAATTTGCTGGTTTCATCACATAGGAGGATTGCTTTAAATGACGGAACTAAGAGCTGATCGGGCTTAAGGTACAAATCTGATGTTCTGTAAATGTTATCTTTTTAACCTCGGAAGGATGACTAATTCGATTCAGGGATGCTTCCATTGACTCGATGCAACATTCGCTGTAAACCTGTGAGTTTGTTGCTGCTTAAAACTAATTTCGAACTGCTGAAAGTCGTTAGGCATTTTATCTGTAAAACAAGGGAAATTTTCATAATTAGAGCGACAGACAACTATCAAATGTTCCTAAAAATAAATACAAAAAACTGAGAGAAATATTTCCTATTGGGTTATGGTAGTGATTCGTTCTCAAGAATTTCTCAGCGTCGTAAGCAAAGCTCACTAAGTGTTTTTCTTAGTATTGTCAAAGCATACCTTTCAGATTTATTGTTACATGATGGCCATGGAAAGAATCACTGTCTTTTTATTACCAGTTGTGATACTGGCCTGTCTAGCGTAAAAGTGATATTTCTTTATATATATATATATATATATATATATATATATATATATAATATATTAATAGTGTATATATATATGTATATATATTATACATATTCTTTACACACGTGTGCTTGCTTTGTTATCGACAAATTTTCACGTTTGTGTGAATGTACATTCATAAACACTTACTCATACTTTTATGCGCATAGCATAGCCTTATAAATGAAGGAGAATTGCTGAGACTCATTGCCATGCAAGTAATTTGCTTGTACCGTTAAAACACTAGATTGGAGCTGTCTGCTTTGCAACGAGATTTATCTTCTGCACAAAAAGTAAAAAGATTCGTCGGTATCTAGAATGGAGGATGTTAAACGTGTTTTCAAAAGTATTCTTGTAGATTTTTACAAAGTTTTTGTACTTATTATTGTAGGTAAATAAATAAAGAAAAAATGCATTTTTTTATGGAGAACAAGGACGAAAAGTCATCCAATTCTTGTTGTTTGAAGGCTCAACGAATACAGGAAAAAGTTATGTGACATACTCTATAATTAAATGGTTTTCCTCTTTAAAGGGATATAAAATTTCTGAACAATGTTAAGAAGAATTATAAATATTTAGCAACAGGGCACTTCCACACTTGAGAGAGAGAGAGAGAGAGAGAGAGAGAGAGAGAGAGAGAGAGAGAGAGAGAGAGAGAGAAGTATCACTCTCAACCATACTTTTTCTGTTTCCAATCCATACTGAAACAACTTTGCAATTTTGTACGATAAAAAGTCCCCCAGTTAACCTTATTTCAAGAGTTAAAAGTAAGGAATAGTTAGCAAGAGAATCAATAGCTCTCATCGTCCCTGGTGGGAGTTTAAAAAAGAAATATGGCAGCGTCAATTAAATTCTTTCATTCTGTCCCTCTTACTCCCTCATCCTCTTGCTGTTGCTGCTTCTATTACTGCTAACAAAACATTACACGCGGTGTGCATGAAATGTTAACGATATGTTACACTCCAAGCTCTTGAAGCATATTCACCGTAAGACAAAAAAAAATGAGGAACCAAATCAGTAATTGGTATTAACAACCATTCTTACATTTTCCTGTTGTTCTCCCATTGCTATTCCTACATTTGCTGTTTTTCCCGATATCCTTCAGCTTTCTGGCTTTCCTGAATGAGCCGCATCCAAAACTTCTGTATCTTAGCATTGACCGTCATTTTCTCTCTTTAAATGTCAGTTTTATGTCTCCTGAGGATACGTTATTACACTCCACGATTATTTCAATGCTTGCTCAATGATTGTACAAAATGTATACTTAACATATAATTGTTGATATAAGATTCTGATATGAGCGCGTTGTCCAGTTTCGTACTATTTCACTATTTGCTCATGATATTCTATTCCCTAGTTCCAGGACTTCCAGCAGTTTCCACCGCTAAATCCGTTATTTGTCTAAGCAAATGACGAGGCAGGCCGTGCATTTATTACGTGCTTACGTTGGTCATCATCATTTGTTTCATTATCGCAATCACCGTCGCGATGGAACAGCGTAAATTGGCCTCCTCTCTTCTTGGAGTCTTTCGTTTTGGTTTTCAGCGGAAATAAACGTCAGATACTTTCGTTACTCTGAGCAAATACAGGCTCTCTCTCTCTCTCTCTCTCTCTCTCTCTCTCTCTCTCTCTCTCTCTCTCATTGAATAAATGAAAAAAAATATTGAAGTTTTTCTGTTAACTGCAGCTTATTACCATCTGAAATCCTCTTGTCTCACTGTTACTATTGAAATAGATAGACATATGAATTATGCAATTTTCAGTTTTACCCCCGTCATTATTTCAATTAGAAATATTCAAATTTATATATGTACACATACATAAACGCATATGTATACATATACATACACACACACACACACACACACACACACACACACACACACACACACACACACATATATATATATATATATATATATATATATATATATATATATACATTCTAGTTTCACACCATTAACCCATTTCGGACCAATGCTCTCTATCGGTGTTCCAGAATTTCAGGCATATTCCCCGAGTGAACTCTGTATTTGGGCAAGCAAGTTAGGACGCACGCTATGCATATATTACCCATTGTCGTAGGTCATCATTCGTTTCATTATCTCCGCCACCGGCTGTATTGCTTGTTTATTTTAAGTTGGAGTGGTACACAATGGACACCTCTCTCTCTCTCTCTCTCTCTCTCTCTCTCTCTCTCTCTCTCACACACACACACACAGATAAAGGACTTTCAATTACCCATTAAAAACGAAAATTTCCTTGCATGTTGCCTATAGGAACTTTTGCGAAGGATTGGAAAGGACAACACAACACATTCCAACTGCTGCGATACAAGAAATTGTGAAAGACTACATGACTATCGCTACTTGGAGTCGGCGCAAATAATTACAAGATCAATGCACCCAGAAATACCGTCATGTTTTTGCCGGTTATTTACTAAAATAAATGGGATGTTTCCCCATGAGATTGTCTCTTCATACATTAGTCAGCCTGAAAGTGGATAGCCTTAGATATCATGCACATTAATCATCACTTGATTTTACAGAACATAGAGAAATGTCAGAAGTGAAAGAATAGTAAGTCGTATTCAAATGTATACAGGATCGATTATTAATTATTATTATTGTTATATTTCAGTAAATGAAAACTATTCACATGGACCACGCACGCCAAAGGGGCCATTGACTTGAAATTAAAATTTCCAAAGAATGTTGGTTTCAACCTTCCACCGCAGACCCCCCACTGCAGTAGTAACTGATCATGATACAGTGCCAGTCATTTTTCATCACCCTTAGGGAGACACGAACCCGCGACACGTGGGGCAAACTACAACGCTAACCACTATACCAGCGGACCAATTTGGGATAAAATAAACACAGCAATTGTGAATCCGAAGTTCGCCAGTGTGACTAATTAATTATATAATATTTTACTATAAAATTGGATACTTTCCCCGGTTTGTAATTCAGCAGCTGACTCCCATCCCAAAATGACTGGATAAAACTTAACGTCAGCTCAATTTCTTTCTACGAGGCATCACTGTTCGATGAACTTAATGTTTTTTTTTTCTTTCAATTTTTATTATCATGCTTGCATTCAGATCATTCCAGATTGTAAGATCCCTGCAGTTCATTCTAACAGGCATGCCCCTTCTTTAGAAAGGATTAATACCACATTTTTCTGGAAGTTTATTTCCAGTCACAGAATTGAATCGCTGGAACTTCATAAGTTGAAAATAGTTGTCATTGTCTTTTAAAGATTCACAGTCACAGGAGTCTAGTTTCTTAGTTTCAGTTCTTTTGAACTTATTCGGTATTCTTTGATGTTTCTGTAATGTAACTAATTTTTCATTTCTCTGACTTCTTTTGCTTACTTGTCTGCCTTCCCTATTGGAGCTCTTGGACTTCTAACGTCCTGCTTTCTCGCTAGCGTTGTCATTACAGTAACAGAAATCATTGCACTGTGAATTAGCGATATTGTTATAAGGTTGAGATAATAGCTCCGAAATCATAAGCGATCGATTATTATAAATAAAATCATGACAAAAAAATAACCATAGTGCAGCTTTTTTCATAGAACAGTGCATTATTAAACAAATATATAATTGATTAACGGTAGCTTTTCTATTTTTTAAAATACTAGACCTATTAAATGAATAATTTTCGTTGAAGGATGCGTAGTTTTAAAAGCTAAACCTTTTATTTTATTCTTTTCATTTATTTATTTATTTGTTTTTAGGGACAAGAGAAAAATTAATAGGCCTTAAGTGTTTTGTCAAAGTGGTCTGGTAATAATCCAGTCTCAAGTAATGTTTCAAGACCACGCTTTCAACTAATATTTGTTAAAATATCTGTCACTTAGTTTATAAAGCGTATTTTCCGTAAATTCTTGTTTATTTACGCTGTAGTTTTATAACAAGAAATATTAATTCTAGACCGTGGTTTTAACTGACCTAGATTTGCACAAGCTATTTTTATCAAGCTACTTATTGAAATATCTGTTGCTCGGTTTATAAAGTGTATTGTCCGTAAATTCTGTTTATTTGTGCTATAGTTTTATAATTATGTAATCATTAATGTTGATCACCAAAATTCTTTTTTAATATTATTCTCTTTTTATGAGAACTTCACGATATCAACGAACACAACCGTCAGTGCGTCGAATTGAACGATGCATCCAACTAATAGAGAGAAACAGCAGAAGGTATTATTATATCTAAGAGACCCACCTCAGTATGGGGAAAGGGTCTCTCAGTTCTCCTGTGTGGTCATCTCGCTGTGCCGAAGTCATTATGTCGGTCTCATGTTGCTTCCCTCTCTCCCGTCGTCGTATCCATTCGCCATTCGGTGAGTGTGATTAACAGATTCTTTGATTGTTTTGAGTAAGTTTAGACGGTTCAGGACATGTTCCCTCCTCCTATCGCTCTCGTGGAAGCGTTGATGATGATGGCTGTGGGCAAGTGAAGTCTTGTGCAGCAACACCATCTGCTACGGTGTTTCTTTGATTCTTTCTGAGTATTTTCCCTTTTTGTCCTACTTCGTCTGTTGTGTTGATGGACGTCGAGATTTAGATTTTTTTTTCTATATATATATTCATACCATGAGTCCAGATGTTTTCGTCATTCCTTTCGTTCTTAGCGTTTGCAAGTAAAATTCTGATTGATATTCGTTTTTGTTTTATTGTTTAGTTGATCATTTCTTCATCCTTTTATTTACCTTTTATACACTTATTTAATCATCATATTAATGTCGTTCTAAATAGCAGTAGCTAATATCGATTTCTGTTTTAGGTTTAAATGTTAACAAGTCGCTAGCGGTGAGGTAGCTCACCCCAAGCCCTTTTCGTTGTCCTTAGCAGATGCTAGTACCTATTTACCGGTGGATGAACGGATAATGTAATAGCTGTAATAAAGATGGAATCGATCTAGAAGGTCTTCACCAAAGTGATCTGCGCACCTTTCAACGCAACCACGACGCTCACTTGTCTTTTAGCAGACTTCACCTTACGAATGTGTTTGTGTTTGTGTGCAATATATACTATACATACATACATATATATATATATATATATATATATATATATATATATATATATATATTTATCTCTTAGGGTATATGGACACTCAACTCTACGAACTCTTTTTCGTTGGTTTTGCAAGTAAGGACTGAAAAGGAATCTAAATTGATAGGATGGTCATATTCTTCAGTGTTGACGAATAGTACTAAATGGTGGTTTGCTTAATGACCTATTCGTGCTAACAGATTTTCCGAGATGTTAGGAGATGCGAGCCCTGATCTACCACTTAGATTTTCCATTGTACATTGCACTACAGCAATGACACTTGTACTTACGCACAGTGGATGACTGCAGCTCAGTTGGTATCACATCCTTGAACGTGAAGAATTTTTGCTTTATATATATATATATATATATATATATATATATATATATATATATATATGTATATATATATATATATATATATATATATATATATATA
>NC_061100.1:118257014-118274381 GCF_015104395.2 Macrobrachium nipponense
GTATTTTTTAATGTATTTATTTATTTATTTGTTCATTTATGAATTATTTTATAAAACTTACTCATAAGCGGGACTGTTACGGTTTCGTAGTTGTTCAGCAGTACATTAGTGAAATGATAGGAAAAGTTGAAAAATGGCAGATGTAAGCTAAAGTTTCGAATTAAAAAGAACACTTAATAGAAGATGGAACAGAAAATATTTGCTTTTAACACTGCTGATTCTTCATCAGAGTTGCGACTCTGATATCTAAGTGAGAGTAGTGAATATCGCAGGAAAAGGCTTGAAATGATACCAAGCAAGCGTGAGATTAAGTGAGTACATGGGGTTTAGAACAAGAAGATAACCTATATTAAATAGTAATAGTAAAAGTGGTTTCATACTTTAGATATGTTAACTATTGTCGAAGCACGAAATGCAGGTGAATAAACAATGCCAAAATTGAATTTCAGGAACGGTCCCATATTAGGTCAAAGATCATTAAATGGAAGTGCTTGGAAGAGTAATATATAAAAAGACTTTTTTTGATGTCAGTTAAGACTATTAGTTTGTGTGGTTTGTGATGCTTGTAGGTTTGTTATAGCAAGCAATGCAGAGTTATCAGGGAAATATGGTGAAGAAAAGTGTATACAGAAAAAACAAAGAGACCTTTAGCTAAATATTCTATTAATTCAGGGATTTTGTCGACAAGAAGTGCGATGCTGGGGGTATTTCTTGTTGATGGTGCAGGGAGAACAAGAGGATATTTGTATTACTGACCTAGATGAGTGACTGAGAATTAGAAGCGGAAAGTGTAGTAGGGTAAAAATGGTCTTGTGTTAAGATGTATGAAACTGCACAGGAGCAGCTGGGAATTTTTCCCTTTTATATCGTTCCATTTTTGACACGAACAATAGAGCATGAATATAACGGGAGTTGTTGTCTTCTTTCGCTCACTGTAAATTTCTTATACACTGATTTTATTTTTTTGAGCCTGAAATAGAGTGTATTTGATAATTACTAAGTTTTGATTGGTTTTAGGTTTTATAAGAATATTCTCAGAAATAATAGTTGTACCTCCTCTTTAACGTGTCATAACCGTATGTAGCGAAACTTCTTAAAGGAAAGTTTTACCTAAGGTAAAAGCCTGTTTGTTGTTGCGAGAATATCTGATTATAATTTTTGGATTTATGACAGCGTTCAAGAAATTTAGTTTTGCGTGAGTCGTTTACTAATATTTATTACTTCAAATTATTGAAGACTTACAAGCTAAATTTATAGCCCAATTTAATAACGATTATCTTCTTCCTTTTCCTACCTGATTCTTTTAATGAGCTATTATAATTATTTATTGCTTCGCATCCTTCTCCTCAGCGATGCCGTTGCTTTGTTACTTTACCGGCCTGCAATGAGTTTTCTATAAATTTCATGCCCGAATTTTCATCATTTTGAACGCTGTAATTCGAAATGATCGACAAAATATAACTATCCTTGGAGGAAAGAACATTTCAATACACATTCTGTGTCACTGTTGGGCTGCAAACCAACCCCCTCCCCTCCCCTCCCCGGGCCTTTACGCAGCGCTAAATAAAGGAATTAAACCTACGTTGAAAAAAAATCTATAAAATTTCCGTGCTTGCAAGAACCACCAAAGGGAATGCTAGAAAAGTTTTTGTCAATCAGCGTTGAGTTCTTGACACTTCTCCATTTGCAGAATAGTGTAAGTTTTTTTTTTTTAATATGTGAAATATGTTCAATCAAAACCCTCCCATCGTTAATCATACTGTGAATACGGATGTGTTTGAACTTACAAATGCTGAAATAATCCAGTGATAGTTTGCAAGTTTGTATCCATTTCCCCTTGATTTCGGCTTGATTTTTATTCATCATGTAGTTGCACGTACTGACAATTTCACGCATGCGCTTTTTTAAATTCCTTATTTCATTCTTGAATGTGAATTAAAGTCATATCTTTTGCGATGACGACTGACCCCTGCTATTTTTCTGTGGTTATTTTTTTTATTTTAATGCTATTTCCTTCGTTTATTAATTAGAAGTTATTTTCACTTTATCAAAAGTAGCTGCATCTGCCTACTGTTTATTCATGTTAATATCTTTCCACTCATTTTGAATTATTATTATTATTATTATTATTATTATTATTATTATTATTATTATTATTAATTATTATTATTATTATTATTTAGAAGAAGAACACTATTCATATGGAACAAGCCTACTGGGGCCTATGACGTGAAATTAAGGCTTCCAAAGAGTGCGATGTCGATAAGAAAGATGAAACAGGCAAGGTTTAATACAGAAAAAACTTAATTAAAAACAAATTAACAAATAAATAGATGGAAATTTAACTAAATTGTTAAAATACACGGGTTCCCTGCTTGGTTCCCTTATACTAAGAATTCTTTATTAAATTTGAGTGTTTTTTTTTTCCTTTTTTTTTTTAACATCTAGAACCTGGCGAGCAGCACATTTTTATGCCACATCACGGCTTACTTCACAAGTCCATATTGTTTGGTGAGTAAGTTATCATTCTATTGTGTCTCCCAGGCAAGTATGTTATTAATGTCATCTGGGATTATTTGAGCGATTTTCGAAAAAAAAAAATCCATTTGCTGTTGTAAAACGGTGAAATTTTGTTATCCTCCTTCCATTCCGCTCAATGTCCTTTACTGGATCAATCATTCAGTCTTTATGTCGTTGGTACTTAAGGATATAGCCTACTTTTATGTAAAAATGTAACTTATCTTAAGATTATAACCTTCATTACGAACAAAGGAAACGTACTGAGTGGAAGAGACTGATAACCTTCTGGTAGAAGAGAATAACTCTTCTTTGAAGGAAAACCTCATTTAGAGAAGTAAAGGACGACGCTGTAAGGAAAACAACGGCTTCTGAGAATGCTGAGAATGCTGTCTGTCTCTCGGTTCGTGCTTATTTGTTCAAATTCCGATGTATGATTTAGACTTAAAATTCCCAGGTGTTATTGACAGTGTAGCAATCGTGCATGCTTTTGCAGTGAACGTGTTGATGTTATTTGACTGGCGATTAACGTAGAAATGCTTGAGCACAAGAGGTGTTTGGGGACGACTTTTCGTTAATATTGATTTTGTTTAATACAATACATAGCTATAACATTTTTTATTTTTCTGCAAAAGAAAACTATGGTGCGGGCTTTGTCTTTCCGTCCGTCCGCACTTTAGTCTGTCTGCACTTTTACTGTCCGCCCTCAGATCCGAAAAACACTACTTAGGCTAGAGGGCTGCAAAATAGTATTATGGTCATCCACCCTCCAGTCATCAAACATACCTAATTGCAGCCCTCAAGTCTCAGTAGTTTATTTATTTTATTTAAGGTTAAAGTTAGTCATGGATCGCGCATCTGGCAGTGCTTTCCGGAACCATGGGACGCACCCACACACTACCGCATCTGGTGAGCAACTGGAGAGCTGCATGTCATAAACATATACAGCATTATACGTTGTACAGTAAATTTGATTGCACCGAAGGTTTCTTCGTGCATATTTTATTTAATATAAATTTTGTTTAATACAATACATAGCCAAAATGACGTTCGTTTTATCTGCTAAAGGTCCTAGGTTCGAGTGTCCAGCGAACCGGAACGCTTTAGGCACGTTCTGTTAAATCCAGTTGTACTTATGCTTAAATTACAATATATCTTTTAGTTGGTCGAATTTGATAGGTCTCAGTTATGTTAGAGAAGAGATAGAGGGTTGTCAACGTCATCCAGAAAAAATAATTGGGAACCCGAAGCTATGTATATTGTACCTATTATAATTGATATATGTACACTATATATTATATATATATATATATATATATATATATATATATATATATATATATATATATATATATATATGTATATATATATACACATTTATATATAATGTATACATACATATAGTACTTATACATGTGTGTGTTAACTTAATTGCCAGTTATGTGAAAGTTGTTTTATTTTGATAATAATAATGCAGAATTTCTCTGGTAATTCCAGGGACATATAGCTTTTCATGAACCAAAGTGTAGGATTCCATATTGAAATCATATTGGCAACATGTTATACCTACACAATTTTTTTCCCTTTAATCTTTTTTCCATTGTTACTTATCTGAAGTGGAATTTTGAACTTCAATTGTTAATGAGAGTAAAAAGTAGCACATAATTTAGTGTTAGCACTTTGATGCAGTGGGTACTTGGCCTTTTTAACCTTTCTTGCGAATTTGAAAACGGAAACTCCGATATCCTTTCGATTCTTCGTAGCACAATGAAAGGCATGCCATCATATCTGAAAGCACTTCATGACATGGCATGGTGAAGACAAGAGTTACAGGATTGTTGAAAATCTTCATTTTAACAAAAAATTTCAAGACGTTCGGTTACTGAAACAAAGCCTTAAAGGCTTCTAAAATGATTCACAAAGTCATTGTATTGGTCTGCAAATTGGTTCAGTGTCAAATGTACTGTTGCTTTTTCTGCAATCTACATTTTCGATGAAAACAGATAAAAAGATAAACTGGTAGGAATTTGATGTAGTCAATGTAAGTAAAATTTCTATGAATATTTGTGTGTGTGTCATTTTCTTATAAGCATTATGAAAGCGTATTGGCGCTTAAAAGAGTGAAATATTAAATTAATCATTACATCCTGTCCAGAAGAGATCTCTGAGATTGACGTAAGGAGTGGAAGGCTATTAATATTATTAATGATCTTTTAGAATCTTTAGGTAGACATTGTAATTTAAGCTGAGTTGTTCCTATAGGATACCTAAGTACGTTGCAGTATAATTTATCTGAATAATTGCTTAATCTCTGGCTCAGTTGATAAAAAAATGACAAAGCTTTGTTTTAGCGGACCTGTTGTTTTAGGCACTCGAAGACGAAATTAATTTAACTGGAGTAAATGTGCCCGAAATCCTATATAATGGCTTTTTCTTGTTTGCCTTATAAAATGTATATTTACACGCTTGTAAGTGATGGAGCTTTTGAAGAATAAATTAGGTCCTCAAAAGCCGGGAGAAGAAATAGGAAAAATGTTTTCCAAGAAGTAACGACGACAGCGCCAAATTCAGACACGTACTCAAGTAGGAAACTAGGCCTGCTTTTAAACCTTTCGAGGACAGGCCTGGATAAACTTTTGGAATGGACGTTGATAAAAGCGAAACGTGTATGAAAAAACATTAGAGAAACGATAGTGTTTTAAGATGCAAATCTTCCCATATCGTAGTTTAATATTCATAGTGTTTGCCCTAATACACTGCGTTAACTATTTGAAAGGAACACGGAAAAATATAAGATGAAGATGTAAGCTTACGACACATCCCCCTTTTCCGGTGGGGGTGTGGAGAGCTCTGCTGGGGGTTTTGGGGGGCAGGGGGAAATCCGGTCACGCTGGGATGGTGGATAACGTCATAACAGGCGAGGAATGCAACTATCTCAGACCCGTGGCGCCGCCGATGTTCAGAAATATCATTACCGGCTAATTCATCATAACTACTCTTTTCTTTTTCGGCTGCTTTTTCTTTTGTTGTATCCAGAATTACTAGTTTGTCTTCCTTGCAGACTGTTGAAATTGCATGTTTATTCACAAATGATAGATTTCGAAGCACAGATCGCTTTACGAAGGATCATCCTGCTTTTGTTGTTCAGTCTTCAGTGATTATGAATATTCATTATTAATTAAGACTCATTGACTACAGCATTTATGACTGGTTTGATTTTTCTTCTTCTTTTTGGACTTTTATTGTAAATGTTCAAACAGATTACAAAAATTGTTAAAACGGTAAACGCAATTAAACTTTTAGAAATTTCCTTGGTATGCCTTTTTGAAATAAATTTTACTCATTTATTATTAAACCAAATTAACAGTGACATTGGATAATGAAGAAATATTTAGTTAAAAAATTAACTTATCCTGTAAGCAAGATCATTATATTTCTATTGAGCTAGATATTATCATATAGAATGGACTCGTATCCATAGGTAACAAGACTTAATAAGCAAACTTCCATGGAGTGTGAAGTCCATAACTGACAATGGTAAGAGAAAATAAACAAACTAATGTGCAGGTGATTATGATGAAGATGAACCATCAGGAAATTTAATAAATAATGAAGTCTGTATGACTCAACGGGTTTTGAACATTGAATAGGGAATACCAGGTAACAATAATTCCAGTAGTCACAGAACTTGTTAGTCTATAGCACAGAGGCTAACAGAGTTGAGGTTATTCAGGTATGCATTCTTTGAGAACATCCACAATATCAACAATCAGCTATAGGTATGCTAACAAGAGAGAGAGAGTTAGATATTTCGTGATGCCATTTGCTTATCGCATTATGAATTCTGCTTGTTACAGAGTACTTACATTATTGGATAAGAATATTATGTCGCGTTGAGATCGCTGTGTTCAAAGTATCGTCGAACGTTCTCATTCACTAAGAAAGAAGATATACTTTTTTCAAGTTCTTTCTAAAGCCTGCTGGTTTTAATAATCATGTTTGTTTAGTCTGGTTATGGCTGTGCATAAGATTTTCTGGAAGTGATAAAAAAAAAAAAACTTATTTTGGTGAGAGAGGTTGACTAGCATGATATCCACTATTAAAGAAAGTCAAGATAAAAAGCAATGTAAGAATTCACTAAGTCTCTGAGAAGAATCTTTTTTCTCCTGCAGTTTAGAGAGAGAGAGAGAGAGAGAGAGAGAGAGAGAGAGAGAGAGAGAGAGAGAGAGAGAGAAGTGGTTGTTTGGGGAGTGAAGGTGGAGCAGTCTCAGAGTCGAAGATAATTTTAAAAGTACTCTTTGATAAGGGAGGACAGTAAGACATGAGTATGATAGTATTTGACAGCCTCTGCATGATGTTAGGTCAGAAGAGTTTAATATTTTCGTCCTCTTTCTTATTCTATAATCATATAGTCTCTGCTTGTCCTTGCCGACAATTTTATAACAAAAATAATTCAGGAAGACTACTGTACTTCATTTTCCTATATGCAAATTGTAGTGTTCCTCGTTACTAAACATTACAGTATTTTATCATAGCTTATACTCTATGTTATCATTACAAATAGAGTGATTTTAATGCTGTGATATTCTAAGGGGCCCACAATAATTAAAATGTTAAAAGTTCGTGTATAATTTATAAACACTCTATAAAAGCTTTCGAACCTTCTCCGGGTTCTTCTTAAATGAACCCAGGGAAGGGTTCGAAAGCTTTTATAAAGTGTTTATACATTGTACACGAACTGTTAACATTTTTATTATTGTGGACCCCTTATTTTTTACATTTTATTTTTTCCCCCTTCTCACCCCCACCTTCCTTTTGGGGCTGAAGTTGACTTAAAGGGCATCTTGTATAACCTCTCGTGATAGAGAGTTTTTAACCAATGCTGTTTTAATCAGTAGTAACGATAAGATTCATCGATTAGGCTACAGAAATAAGAGAAACATAAAAATACAGTTCAGATCTGTCTCTCGTTGTGAGCTTGGACGATTTCAGTATCTCATTTCTATCTAAACATACTTCCCTGCACGTGATCGGCACAGTACCATAAATTATAATGCCTGAGATGAGGCAAAGTAAATGACACAAACCTTTTGCTGCATTTTGTTAGGCTATGAATCTCCTGACAGTATGTCAGAAGGTTCAGCTGCTTTAAATGAGCCTGAAGCCACCAGAGGTGATAGATTTCTCACAGGAGAATCCTGGGTGCCAGGCGCAGATGCTGTTGATGGTTTTTCTTTCGCCGAAACGAGTTCTTTCTTTGAAAATCATTATGATCGGAAGTTGATGTCTTTCTCTTTATTTCCTCACACTCTTGGTATATTGATTCTAATCTTTCTGTAAACATTTCTTTTACTTTGATGCAATATAAGAATGGCTTTCCATAATTTCGTCTTTGAGAATTTGTCTAATGTGAAACGCTTGGCCAAATATGTGCTAAGCCCACATCTCATGATCTTTTTACCCCGATTCTTTTTCTTAATCTTTCATCTTTTCAGGTCGAGAATGTAAGGCAGCTGCTCAATTTAGGTAGGTAAATGAAGCCAGGTAGAGAATAAAAGTACAACCTCAACTTATTCATTTTTATATACTATATACTATAATGCTCTACTAATGACTAGGTGCACCGGCTGTTATAAATAGGACATTGAATTTAGTCCTTTCCCTTTCATGTATTTTATTACTTCGTGAAGGAAACAATTCTCACATCATTCCAGTCAAAAAGACCGTAACTAGCGCATTCTGAGTCTATAGCCACAACATATTTAAATTGTTCTTCACTTTATCTTAGGCATTTGGGTTGTCAGCACAGTAAATGACGCCTGGATTGATTGAACGTCATTTGGTTGCGCATTTGTACATGTGTTCGATTCTGTATTTTCTTACAGAACAACTGAGCGCTTGTTCTGGAAAGCATCCCTCGTCTTCAATCAACTTCTTCAGTTCCAAAGAAATCTGGCAGTAGTATTTTCATCAGATGTAGATTCCTCTTTTTTGTAAGTTTAAGTCCTTGTCTTCTACAAAGTATATGGAACCATCTTCTACTTAAGTTATTTTGGAGTGAACATTTAGGCTCAGAACTGACTGACATAACATGCTGCTGCCTACTGGTCAGGTTTTCCCTGCAAAACTTACAACCAAAAAATCTGAAGTTGTTTTCCACCTTCACTAAACACCAAAATCTTACTACGGCCTTTCCTTTTAACTACTGAAAGTGAAGAAGCAGACTCAATAGAACTTTTCTTTCTTTTTTTACAAGGTCTCTCTTTGGCCTCATCAGAGATGTTCGTTTACAATTCATGTATTACATCAAGAACTTTAAAATTTGATCTCTTTGGGTTAGCAGACCCTTCATCATGCCTATTCTTGAACTTCGGAGCCATTTCAAAGAACTGTTGACAAAAATTAATTTACCAGTAACTATAACATAGCAGGATCGGCAGGTTGAAGTAACAGTAACCTCTAGAACTAGATGAATCCCGTGGATTTTTGGTCAAGATGCAAAATTGATGGGTAACGAGGGGTAAAGTATTCGGATACACATCTACCTATCTTCTCTTTCCATTCCCCTCTAACATCTTAGAATGAAGTTGTCACCCACATGGCTTTCTTCGCCCCTGATTTAAGCCACTGGGGGCGATTAACTACCAGGTACATGATTCACCGCGTACGTCTGCAGTAATATTGGGTTTTAACGGGACATACCTATATGCCTACCTCTTTTTTCGGGTTGTCGCGCTAATGAGGCATACCACTTCATCTGTGTTTATATGTATATGTAAGTATGTATGTGTGTATATATATATATATATATATATATATATATATATATATATATATATATTATATATACATACATGCACACATATATGTGTGTGTTGGGGGTTATGGGTGTGTGTATAAATGTTCTATATGTTTATGTTTTATTATATAGTATATATATATATATATATATATATATATATATATATATTGTCACTTTTTTCACGCGTGACTTTTTTTTAAATTCACAAATTCTAAAACACAGATAGCTTTGAACATTGAATCCATTATACCAAGTATAGTCAATTCGGCATTAAGCCATATTTATGGCTTAATGTTTATATATATATATATATATATATATATATATATATATATATATAATATATATAATACATACAGTGTTTATACTGGGGCATAATTACTCAAGAGGACTCGGCAATAATTAATTTCTAAATGTCTAGCAAGACAGGTTAAATCATGGTGTAGTGCGTGACCCTATACCCGTTGAGTTATGAAAGTACAAGAATACTTGACAAAGCCAGAGTGAGTGTGTTGGCATTTATTATGGCAGAACAATTAATATAGTATGCACATTTTTTTCTCTTTTTCCGCGTTTTTTTAGATTTGTGTTCTCTTAAGTCTTAAGCTATTGTTTTAATGTCTAACGTATTTTTTTTTAACTTTATTGTATCCTATGGCACTCTTTCTAGAGTAATGTGACGTCTACTTACTTGATCTAGTCTGAGACACAGGTGAAATGAGCAAGTCTCAGTGATGAATGGATTAAGCAACGTTCATCGGATATAGCATACTTTACAATATAGAAATTGAAGCTGTTGAGATATTTTACTCTTTTACAGTGTTGCACAATCTTTTATTAGTCGCAAGTGTTGATAATCTGATATTTAATATGATGCTCAGAATTCCATATCGGTCACCACTGTATATATGTGTGTGTATATATATATATTATATATATATATATATATATATATATATATATATATATACATATATATATATATATATATATATATATATATATATATATATATATATATATATATATAAAAGCCACCGTTAAATAGCTGTTATGTTGAATGATCTCGAACGTCAGAATATAATACATTAGTTTAATGCACATATGAATCTTGCACTCACTCAAACAGTTTTGTGATATGGTATAGTATCCTTCATAGCATTTTTAGTTGTGAATTATATTTGTGAATTGTATCATATTTTATACGTTTATTACTTGTGAAAAGACGTTGAAGGTTTTTGTGCGAAAGAAGGAAAACTGGCCTTAACGTCGAAGACAGAACACTTTGACTACAGCATGCAATATTGTTAATTATGAAATGTATAAAGTAACGTTTAATGCAAGTATGTAAATTCCGTATCTATACGGAACAGCTCGTGCATAATTGTCATCCTTTCCAGCTGGCTTTTGTAATTAGTTATAGATTATCGTATAATCACCTTCATAGCCCACCCCCCATCTCTATCTCTCTCTCTCTCTCTCTCTCGTAAATGGCCTTTTGATTTACGAGTTAGTGTGTGTAAATGACCTTAGGAACGAAAGCCTATTCTTCGTTGTAAGTTTCTATCATGATCATCATTTATGCCCCGTTCCATAAAATCTGTTGGTGGTACCCCTACCTCTCTCCTCATACCCCATTGGCCACACCCTTCCCCCCAGCCTTAGCCAATCAAGAAGAAAAAAACTATACCTGGTCACAGTTCCTCTTCTTTCTTTCTTTTTTGCAACGTCTCTGTTATGAACGTGCTTAGGATTCAATTATCTCCTTACCATATTAAATGCCTCCTGCTGAAGTTATAATGGCTACGGAGGTCCGTGCGCATTCATTCGTACACGTGCTGAGTCGTCGAGACGAATATCTGATGAGAATTCTTATAATAGCTTTGTGCTTCGTAAACACTGCTTTCTCTCTCTCTCTCTCTCTCTCTCTCTCTCTCTCCGTACATGTGTGCATGCTGCGCATGCTTGCGTGTAAATGAATTCATATAATTTCTCCCTTTTCCTTTGATTTATGCTCTTAACATTTTGAATTTTTTACGCATGAATGACCGTGGTATGAGAGAGAGAGAGAGAGAGAGAGAGAGAGAGAGAGAGAGAGAGAGAGAGAGGTTTCAGCTTGATACAATATTCCTTAACGGGTGAAGCCTGAATGAGCTCGCCATTGCTTTGGAAATGCAGGCTCGAATGTGCATTCATGCATTCTAACGAAACAAGCTAAACGAATGCATAATAGGTTCCCTCCTTAGCACCCTTGCCTGTTTCGCAAATAAAAAAAAAATTGACATGAGTGCGTAGTCCTACAGCTCTCTCTCTCTCTCTCTCTCTCTCTCTCTCTCTCTCTCTCTCTCTCTCTCTCTTAATTGCATTTCTGGCATATTTGGAGTTAATGGAAATACGAGGTGACCAAGCCAGCGAGCAAATTCCCCGAACCCAATAAAAACGGAATCACACGGCGTGACCTTACCCGATGTCAAAATGCCCTATATATTTATTGGGTCACTTGCCTCCGGGCTATGATTGCGAGTTTGTGACCTTCAGTCGAGTATTAATGTCTTGGCAGGACCTAAAGCTTAGTGAGGTAGGTTGCTTTGAAAATAATAATAATAATAATAATAATATAAAAATAATAAAGACAAGAGTTAAGAAGAGGGTGCTTGGGAAGACTAAGGTCACTCTGACCTTTTGTGATGGCATTGGCCTTCAAGCCCCCCGGACTGAAATCCAGCCTGCCTATAAATAAGATGGGGAAAGGGGCCAAATGGTGGAATTAACTACGTAAAAAGGTTAAGGTGTCCAGTCCAAGAACTAAGAACATGTAATAAAAATAATAATAATGCATGGTATATTTATACCCGAAAGAAGGGTGGGGATTTTTGATTGGACGACCACGGCCTAGAAGCCCTCCTATTGGCAGCCAGTGACAGTTGGCTTAAAGACATACATCACACTCAGTATGACTGCAAAGTCCTAATTTGCATATGTGTTGTTATGCAAATAACAGATATCATTTTATCTTACATGCAGATATTTATTGCAAAACCTATAATAATTTGTAGTTATTTTAGAAATTATTTATAGCAATCATTCCTTTAAAAAATGTAGTCACGTTAATACAGGTATGTTTCGACTGAAAAGACAAAAGGATAAATAATCACTTGAAGTATATGATTGAAAACACTGGAAACATCAGTATGTGTAATGTTGCAAGTACTGTCTTGATGATGAAAGCAATGATTGATTCATAAACCTTGAAAAGTCTAAAAAAAAAAAAAACTTTATAGCAGATCGCTAAACCTTCGCGTGAAGGGAATTTCAGTATGATTCTTTAATTATGCTCACCTTCTGGCAAGGGTTTCTCTGAGGGGAAATTGATTCTCTCTATGTTCTGTCATATAAAATTAGAAATAAAAATTACACCTGCAAGAGACAGACATTAGATAGGTTTGCAAAGGGAAGATAATCGTGAAAGGAGGAGGAATATACAGTAAATTGGGAAGAGAATCACATTATTAAAGATGAGAGTGAGCAAATATAGCTGAAATAAAATGAGGAATGAAAATAAGGTTGTTATTAGAAGATTAGTTTTGTCTTGTGAAAAATTTTCAAAGTGTCCTGTTGTGACCAGATGGTTTGTGATTGATTATGGGTACATGGATACACATGCTCTCATGAAACAGACATTCTCTTATGAATTGTTTTTATTTTATTTCCCTCGTCCTACGTATGTAGGAATTTTCCTAAACTATAGGTTTTTTTGTTTTTAGAAATATATATTTAGTGAGGAAGTAAAACTTCCTGAAATCACTATCCACATATCAAGTGTGAAATTTAGGTAATTGCAATTGTCTTCCGCTCCTTTAGAACATCTTTGTTAATTTCAGCAAAGTTACGTTTTTTCTTTACAGAATTAAAGTAAAAGTTAATTTCCCTCTCTGTCTTGGTTATTTCATTCTTCCCATGAATTACATTTTTTTTTTTTTTTAGTCAGATTATAAAATATTATTATATATATATATATATATATATATATATATATATATATATATGATATAGAGAGACGAGAGAGAGAGAGAGGAGGAGAGATAGAGAGAGATCACTCCCACACATGCACAGCTAAGAAGGCGAGTGTATTCCCACATTATTTTAATGAAGTATATATATATATATATATATAATATATATATATATATATATATATATATATATATATATATATATATATATAAATTGAGGCGCAGTTACTACTTTCTTACAATGGACCATAACACGGAGAATATGTCGTAGACGAAAGAAAGAATAAATTATCCGTTTGGACTGCAAAAACTCACATGAGTGTACTGTTACCAGTGCAGGTGTTAAACGCGCGCCACTCGAGACACTATCCATCCCAAAGCCCTTGGGAAGGGAAGGATATAAGCCTGCTGCTCTTATTATTTTATCTCGAAAACTCCCTCCCCGGGACTCGGTACACGCGTCTGCTCGACTCGGCAATTATCTGGGCCATTACAGGCGGTTCTCCCGCTAAAACGTTTCTCTTAACCCATTCGGATCGATGGAGATTCTCTCATTTTTTATGTTGGCAGCCTCTTTGCGTCGGTGTTTAGCAGTGAACTTCCTCTCTCTCTCTCTCTCTCTCTCTCTCTCTCTTCTCTCTCTCTCTCTCTCTCTCTCTTTTGTCCTATAACGATTTCATTTTGAATTAACGCAAAACATACTCTTATTTCCACACCAGAACTTACACAAGTATCATACACACAAAAACTTACACAAGCATCTTACACCCAAGAGCTTACGCAAATATCTTTCTTACACACAAGAACTTATGCAAGTATTATGAGATGGAAATATCTTTGATAAAAATGTCTTTATTTTGTTTTGAAGACTATTCCTCAAGACCATTTCTGTCGTCCACTCATTTCCTCTTGGTTTCTAAAGACCTTTGTTGCGAGTGTTGATTGCCCTTGCTTTAAAAACGATCGTTTTTGTATCGTTTATGTATACCTAAAACGTCCATATTTATATATATATATATATATATATATATATATATATATATATATATATATATATATATATATATATAATATGTTTCTGTGTGTGTGCGAAGTTTGCCAATGTATTTACGAACAGATGCATGTCATGTTCATTGCATTATGAACCGTTGAATGAAAAATATGACACATTATGAAATCTGTAAAATATATTTGAAGACAATAACAAGAAATCTGCAATGGAAGACAGTTGGAGAGCATAAGGGTTTGACTGTCAATCATTTATTGACTTCGAATGCAGCCAACGATGTTGTAAGTGCCTTGAAACGTCGTTAGAGATGTTGTGAAGGAATAACCCTAAAGTTAAAGGAATGTGGACGGGCCCTACATCTGTTTAATATGAAAGATGTTGGTGCATCCACCATGCTCTCTCTCTCTCTCTCTCTCTCTCTCTCTCTCTCTCTCTCTCTCTCTCTCTCTCATAAGATCGGCCCAACATATTCTTTCTTTAAACGACCCTAAAATATTCTTTTTGTAATGATTTCCGATGAGGATATCTTTGGCTCTAAACTTCTCTCTTGTCACTTAACCCCCATATTTCTCTGTGGCCTTCATTCTTTTCCACCATAGAATCTCAGTTCTCTCTCTCTCTCTCTCTCTCTCTCTCTCTCTCTCTCTCTCTCTCTCTCTCTATGGATGGGATTGTGGTCGGTTTATCATCTTATAAATATGCTTGAAATTCCTGGCTTGGACTCTCTCTCTCTCTCTCTCTCTCTCTCTCTCTCTCTCTCTCTCTCTCTCTCTCTCTCTGGGTGGATTTACGGTCGTTTTAACTTCTTATCAATATGCTTGAAATTTTCCATTCCCTCGCATGGGCTTTGATTCTCTCTCTCTCTCTCTCTCTCTCTCTCTCTCTCTCTCTCTCTCTCTCTCTCTCAGATGTAAATCGTAAATCACTGGAAATGGAAAATGGTTTGAATTGTATTAATCTAATTATAGTGGAAATTTGTCCGTAGAGAGAGAGAGAGAGAGAGAGAGAGAGAGAGAGAGAGAGAGAGAGAGTAGTTTCTCACAGGATGATTGTTGTTTATGAGATTTTCATTTTGCATATAAGGTGCAGGGTCCAAAATGACTCGATCGTTGTATTACACTCCTCTTTCATTTAGAAGCTGAAAATATTAAAGAAATAAGCATAAGCATCACCTTTGTAGATTTAATTGTCCATAAAGCCAATTATCTTTTCAGTGTTTGAGATGGTAATGATCATCATTCTTACACCATCATTCAGTAATTTACTTCCTCAGCCGAGAAGGTAATGATTTTGATTACATTTATCTACGGCTGTTAACATTACGACGCGAAAATTAACGAACGAAGTCTTCGGATTTCCATGATATTCACGATGTTCTGGGAACAATTAACGAGGTTTTAGTGAGGCTCGTGGTCAGTTTCTGAACTCAGGGTTTTGTTATATTTCTTTTTAATATTTTCTTAGTTTGCACATACACACACACACACACATATATATATATAGATATGTGTGAATGTATGTTTTTATGAATGGCATTGTCGCTTCTAGAAAGTCGGATCTTTAATAAAAAGAGTATGGCCAGCAGAAACTTCAGCATTTTTCTTTAAAACTTTATTTTTATCCAACGCCTACGTTTCGGGATACAAATCCCATCTTCAGGGCTAAAAACAAGGAAAAAATTAAAATTCTGTACATTAAATCAGACTAAAATGGGGCACAGTAATAAAATATGCATTTTTAAAAGAATTATATAGATTAATTAAAAATATATAAGTGAAATTCGAATTTTTTATATAAAATTCGAATTTCACTGATATATTTTTAATTAATCTATATAATTCTTTTAAAAATGCATAATTTATTACTGTGCCCCATTTTAGTCTGATTAAATGTACAGAATTTTAATTTTTTCCCTGTTTTAGCCCTGAAGATGGGATTTGTATCCCAAAATGTAGGCGTTGGATAAAAATAAAGTTTTAACGAAAAATGCTGAAGTTTCTGCTGGCTATACTCTTTTTATGTTTTTATGTATGTATAAATACACATTACACACACACCACACACACACACACACACATATATATATATATATATATATATCTATATATATATATATATATATATATATATATGATATATATATAGTAATATATATATATATATATATATATATATATATATGTATATATAATGTAGAGAGTCATCATTTAACTTCCTTAGAGACAGTGCTCGAGGTGACAAGCTTAGAAATGCTGAAATGTTTTTTTGGGGTGGTGTGATATCAAAATTGCTGTCTTAGCAGATCCTGTCGCTATGCATGGGCGGGTTGCAGAGGTGACTTATGAATCTAGTTCTAGGCAGTTCTTGGCTGTGGACAATATGTGTGAGTTCGTACATGCGTGCGAGCTTTTCCCTACATAATGAGATGTAGCATTAACATGGGGATAGATCATTACTGAGGCGGCAGAAGCCAAGATGGCTTCAGCAAAAGTATTTTTGAGAAGTGTTGTGAATACTGTGTTGAATGGGTAAGTTGTGGCTGGATTGTATTTGAATATTTATTCCAGAGATTTTCTATTTCATAAGATCATAAGGTGTTCTCCTGTCTTCTAACAGGCGGTTCTGGAGAAAGGGGAACTGACTTAAATAATGTCATGGTGTTACTGTAGAGACTGTTGTGACTTTCCAGTTTCATGACTAAAATGATGTTGGATTATTGGAGTAGAAATATGAAGTGGGGTTATCTGAGTTCAATCTTTTATTTAATCGTTTTGTTAAGAACCTGGGTTTATTTAGGTAATGCTTTGTTCTTAAATAAATGTTATTTTTGTAAGTTCTCGAGTCTGATTCAGTTGCCTTAGATAATGGAGGGGAGGGTGTGTCGTGGAGAGAGAGAGAGAGAGAGAGAGAGAGAGAGAGAGAGAGAGAGAGGGGGGGGGGGATGTTACCAGTTGCCTTAGACGCACGGATCCATTGCTACCTTTTAATAAATACCGAGATTAGATTCTCATCTCGGATATTATGTA
>NC_061100.1:118274881-118279881 GCF_015104395.2 Macrobrachium nipponense
AACAAAAAATGACAACATCGTTGTTGTTAGTGTTTTGAATACCGTCAACCTATGTGACCAAGCACATTGTTAAAAATTATGAATGTGATTATACTCATACTTCCATCGCTCAACAATTACCTGATGATG
The DNA here is from genome assembly GCF_015104395.2 of Macrobrachium nipponense. Lineage (NCBI taxonomy): Eukaryota > Metazoa > Arthropoda > Malacostraca > Decapoda > Palaemonidae > Macrobrachium > Macrobrachium nipponense. Next base: position 118,275,011 of record NC_061100.1, read on the forward strand.
CTTAACTTAGCAAAAGGAAAATCAGGGGCGAAAAAAAGATTAAAACTAAGTATGTACATGGGTGAAAAAGAAGATTAAAAGCTAAACAATGATTAAAGTTGAAAAACTAAAAATAAGTAGCTTCGGCATCGGTCGGACGATAATTAAACATGAAGTGCAGACACCTGCAACATGCCTTCTGCCGCGGTCTTCAAATAAGAAGACTGCCTTAAGGAGAGATTAGAGAGAAAACGATTATAGAGTTAAACGATACCTAAACGTGAGGAATTGCCTTCTGAAATCCCACAGAGTCCCTACTCGGCAAAAACCAAAATATATTGCAAGTGGTATACCCAACGAACGGCATGGACCGGATCGCTCGTCGGCACGCAGCAAGAATTCAATTGCATTATTCAAGGCATATAAGGCTACGACACAATCAAAGAATTACCGAGCAAAAGTATTATGATTATTCCTTTAGCAAAAAAAAACAAGAAAGAAAAAAAAAAGAAAACAGTTAAACGTTCTTTTCTCAACACCTCTATCTATTACCATTTCCTCTTGCTCAACCGCAGAAAATTAACACATTTGCCGCTGTAGTTCTCCCACATGCGTCTTCTGAAAAGCCAGAAAAAGAAAGAAAAAATTTTTTTTATCCTATCTGACTCGTGCTCTTTTTGTTTTCGAAGTGAAGTGCGTTCCGCTTAAAAACTAAATTCGAGTAAGGAACATTGAAAATAATTTGAGAGAGAGAGAGAGAGAGAGAGAGACGAGAGAGAGACGGAGAGGAAGAGAGAGAAGAAGAGGCGGGGAGGCGCAGATTTTGCCACGATATAAGTCTGCCATACAATCTTCAAGAATCGTAACATACGCAATTTATCTTTGAAAAGTCAAATAATAAATAAGCAACATCACAATATGTGATACACGTGAAGATAAATTATGAATAAACAAACAGTAAATTGCATCATTAGAAATAAGTGTGCAGTAATCAATGAGATTCAAAGCTTTCTCAGTATTGTTACTAGTATTATTATCATAATTTTTTATCCAGTGAATACAGGGAGCACCAAACGCGTCTTAAAATTAAAAAATCTTATTGGAATATCCAGGCCTGTTATTACAATTATACAAACATACAGTGGGAAATTTTTCCAAAAATATTTAAAAATTACCGTTATACCATATTTGGTACTTTGAATAACCTTAATCATTCACTGCATCTTTTCGACGAGAATCGGTAACCTATAATCAAATTACCTCTCACCTGATTCTAAGAAGAGTGTATCTCCCGAGGCAAGATTCAAGAACCTTTCTGACCCTGTATTAAATCCTCGCTTACTGATTCCCAAATATAATAATAATAATAATAATAATAAAAATAATAATAATAAAAATAATAATAATTATAATAATAATAATAATAATAATAATAGTTACTCTGTAACCCTAAAATACACTTCATTGTTAGATCCAGCAAGCCAACAATATTTCAAGTTTTGTTTTATGAATCGTACCCTAACTACGAAAAAAAAAAAAACCCCCCTCTAAGAAAAAAAAAGTATTTTTTGGCATTTCATAATAAAAAACTGAATTGAACAAAAACAAAAATTTTACAAAATAATCCCTGAGCTATTGCTCACCTCCCCATGAAATCTATGAAGATTACATTTCTGAAAAAAATATTTACGTACCTCTGTTTTCGGTTAACTAATGCTGGTTACATCCTCAGCGTACCATAATATATTTGCCGTTTACTTAATACCTACGTGTTTTTACTCTGGTACACTGTTCCAATACTTCTACTTCAATCTTTATTCATCGCTAGTATTTTTCATTCGCTTTCATTTCTTGCTCTTAGATAATATCATGAATTCTATTAAATTATCATTTTTGGAGGAAATTAATTTGGGAAACCCTAAGGCTCCCGAAGAAGGATGCACGAACATTATTCCTGATCACCTTATTAATCAAATCTTCTCTCTCTCTCTCTCTCTCTCTCTCTCTCTCTCTCTCTCTCTCTCTCTCTCTCTGATAATCTTCCTGACCCTGCTGCAACGCAGGTGAGCATCCTCAATATTTCTTTTCCTTTACTCGCAAATATACGTCTTGATCAGTGCTCATTTTCTTCATCAGTCATCTTGTAATAAAGGCCCAGGGTGTTTACTGTTCCGAGTTAATGGGAGATCTAAGTCCCTAACCCAATTTTATCGGAGCATGGAGGATCGGTCTTCATTTACTTGGCCCCATATAAGGGAGAATCAGATCCCACCTTCCATGCAGACGTCAACACTAGTAGCCGTGGCGCCATTCGGACTCTATTCGAGTCTGTGTGTGTGTGTGTGTGTGTGTGTGTGTGTGTGTGTGTGTGTGTGTGTGTGTGTGTGTGCACGCACCCGTCGGCGCACCAAAATTTTACCTTTTCTTTTAATACACTTATCTTAAAATTCAGTATCTACGACACCCTGGAACTATTTATCTAAATATTTTTACTGAGAGAGAGAGAGAGAGAGAGAGAGAGAGAGAGAGAGAGAGAGAGAGAGAGAGAATTTCAAGAGGGTTACAGCCAGTCTATATTCGCAACTAACTGTAACTAAAGATCTACATTTTCTTCGTGAAAGTGTTGCTGGATTGTCAGGTTACAAGCGCAGCAATATGGCATTATTCTTGTTAGTGTGGTTGATTTGTGAAAGTATTCACAACTGTTTTGTACGTATTCTATTCTCAAGTGTAACGAAACTCGACTGTGACTTGAAGAATGTGAATTTATACTGTTGGTTGTTAATCAGCCTCAAATGCTCGTAAATCTTTCGGGAGTGTGGCCACTGGGCGGAGTTTCTATAGCATTGTATGTATGACTCTCATGGCTTATCGGAAAGTATTACAACTTCATTGCCAGATGGTTTGTATTAGGGAAACTAGAAATACGACAAAATCCCATGATTCGATTGTTTTCTATTTCACAAGATAAAGGTGGCAATCAGTGAATTATGTTCATGTCTGCAGGGTCATGGCAATCCTTCAACTTTTCAATCCTTCCTTTACCTTCCTCCTCTGCTGAAAATGATCGAAATTCGCGATATTTTCTCTTACCGTGAACATTCGAGAACCAGGCAGAAAAAAAAAAACTCGCTCATTTCTGGCGATGCTTGCAAATGAACTCGAGGTTTGTGGGGTCAGTCGTGTTACACACTTATTTTTCGTCGTACCAACTGAGCGACTGCAGCGAAGGCTTGTGGCACTAGGCTAGTCGCTCGTATTGTCACAACTCTTGATATGATCTGTTCTTCTGTGCGACCTTGAAGTTACTCTCGGTCTGATCAGTAAAATTTTTACTGAAAACTTCCTAAAATTTTTACTCTAAAATTTCCCAAATGTATAATTACGGAACTGCCTTGTAATATTATTGTTATTCTATTTACCAGAATTCCAAAAGGTTATTCATCGTGACGAATGATAATCAGGGCTTAAGAGAACTCGTGTTTGGCATAAACCAAACTCAGATCTTCAACAATGCGAAGAAAAGTCATTAAAAAATGCATGCAATATCCTGGAATCTGTACATGAAAAGTGCTACTTAATGGTTTTACATAAAAATCTTTCCGCGATTTTTTATGAATTTTTGCGACATTTTTCGTTTATTAATTTATCTATATCGTAAAACGCATCCAGCGCAAAACGGGAACTCATGACTGCGAATAACTCTTTACGAATAAAAATATACTGGCTATAGAATGACAGGTGGGATGATGGAGCAAGAGTCTCAACATCCAGAATGGCAAAGGGTGTTCAGCGGAGGGTCAGGAGGGACAAGGGGATTGGGAGGTGCCGCTGTTGACAGGCTGCAAGTAACCCTACTGTGCAGTATATGGAGCAGCTCACAACGTGATAGTCATCTGCAAAGAAGGTGCATCCTTGCATCGGCTGTTTAAAATCTAACCTGGTAGCGACTGCTGCTGCCCTGTTTTACTCCAGATCTGTTTAAAAGCGGAGGCCTCCTTCTGCAAAATGGAATGACAAAAATATGACGAAGATCCAGCGGTTTTCTGAGAAATTATAAAGCACCATCATCATTTGGAAGTCGCAAAACACGCGAATCAGCAAAACTTCTTTTAAATTCCACATAAAAGCTCCATTACTTATGCGAAAGATTCTCCAATATTAACATTAACTAGACTTGATGATCATTCATATCGAAGTACTTATGATAACAAATGGAACTGTGTACATCTATTTTAATATTGTTTAACAAACAAAAACATTTTTTTGGAAGGATACTCAAATAAACTTCCAAATTTTGTGGAAGACCTTTTTATACCTCCACGAATACTGCTAAGTAAAGTGAGTTACACAAATGAATTAGGTAACTCTCACATTGCGCATTTACAGATATATCAGGGATTACATACGGTACAAAATGTTTAACCCCAGTATGTGGATCTTACTAACAGTTTTGTAATACAAATAAAAGAGAAGCGAATTATAATCTGTAATTCTCTTTGTTAGACAAGTAAAATACATTTTTGGAAAATTACACGTTTTATTTTAAAAAATTATCAAAATTCGGATGACCTAATATTAATGGAAGTTTGTCAAGAAAATTAGTCAGCGTTTTTTACATTTACTATATATATATATATATATATATATACTATATATATATATATATATATATATATATATATACATAAAATATGAATATTTCTGTACATATATGAATATATATGTATATATATATTTATACATACATAGATAAAGAAACACAATTTACTATTCTATACTCACATATATCAGGTCATAAATTCCCAATAACATCAAATTCACTTTACTTCGGAATAATTTACACCCAGTGGGAATTACAGAAGATAAAACCATCCACCACGGGCAAGATC
>NC_061100.1:118284881-118307836 GCF_015104395.2 Macrobrachium nipponense
ACCTTCTTAGTATAACAGTACCTCCAAACAAATTAACTTTATATTCCTTATCTATGATTAGTACAGTAGTAAACACAGTATCTTTACTTTACAATTACAACAGTAGTAAACACAGTCTCTTTACTTTACAATTACAATCATGGGTGACTAATGCGAACTCTAGCCATTTAATATATGTAACAGACAGAAACATAACTATGCACTCCATTAATAATGACCTAATAGTTTCAGCACGCCAGCTCTAGCCTAACTCCTGCAAAGCCTGCATATAAATATTGCGTACCTAATTTAACCTTGTGAGTTTAGGCCTATTCCCAGAATCAATATTTAATCCAGCCAGCTTTAGGGTACAAGTCACTCTCTAACTTAACTACTGAAATACCCAATATGGCTAACAGGGTTAAAACATTTTCTAAAAAAAAAATGTGTACCAAACATGACTAGCATGAGAGTAATGCACTGCACATATGGATAGCCTTATCCTGGCTAGCTAAAGACAACACAGGCTAGGGACTTACTGATAACCCTATCTTGACTAGCTAAGGAAAACAGCCTGGGGACTTGCTGATAGCCCTATCCAGGCTAGCTATGGAGACAGACTAAGGACTTACTGATAACCCTATCCTGGCTAGCTATGGAGACGGACTAGCTATGGAGAACAGACTAGGGACTTACTGATAGCCCTATCCAGACTAGCTAAGGTAAACAGACTAGGGACTTACTGATAACCCTATCCTGGCTTGCTATGGAAAAACAGAGACTAGGGATTTACTGGTAGGTGCAAGCTACCCTATAGGTATTTGTAGGAAAACTCATAACCCTGCCACTAATTTTCTTCACACAAATCATGTTAATAACAGGCAAGTGATACAACAACCTTGCTTAGGCTATAAAGTGAGGCCTAAGTTTAAACCAGACTGTCTTCATAGTGCAGCTCCAACCTGGCCGGCTTACTACTCACGAATAGTGTATTTGCACTGAAACCACTATTAAACTTTACCTGATTAACATCACTACTGGCCTATTCCTATTGTAATCACCTTTTATTCTTACATCAAATATATAACTCACATAAATACTCATAACACCAGCTCACACAGAGTTATGTATGTAACCCTAATCTCTTGCACCTTTTCCTCCCTTCCTAACACCTCTAGTGTCCGTCTCTGTCTCCCCGTCACAAACACTTTCTTCTTCTTATGTAGGGGTTGCGACTTTCTGGAATGGTCTGGTTCAGCAGATCCCTCCCTCTGTAGAACAGTCTTTTGGTACTTCTGTATAAAACAGGCATATTCCTGTTCTCGGTAATTTCCCAAACCTTCTCGAAATAGCGGAAATGAGACAAAACAAATATGCAATTTGACATAAAAAAAACTTTTTTTTTTCTTCATTAGAATCCACATAAAGGAAACACTTATTCTAATGTTACTTAAATGTAACACCTTTCAACTTTAAATTTGATGGGAAATTTCAACAAATTCCTTCCAAAATTAAACACATTTGTGCCCAGCATCAAATTATCAGCAGGGCTGACCTAAACACGGCTACCTGTGGATGGATCTCTTGGTATAAATACTGCCTTTTCTGTAACTTTTCTCATTCATTATCTACCTGGAGAGAGAGACAGCAGTCTCTGGAATATAGTACTTACTTTCTATATTTTGGTGTTTTTATGGGCTACTTTTACAAGGTATATACACACACACACACACACACACATATATACATATATATATATATATATATATATATATATATATATATATATATATATATATATGTGTGTGTGTGTGTGTGTATACCTTGTAAAATATATGAAATATATATCTATATATATAAAATATATATATATATATATATATATATATATATATATATATATATATATTTTTTTTATATATATATAAAATCTTTTTATTATCACAGATTCACCATAATTTCCTTTCCGTCCGACTGGAAGTCTTTTCTCTAGTCTATCATTTGCTTTTTTGTCATCTGGACGTTCTTGAAGTCGCGGAGCAACATTTCATTCTTCGCCTGCAGATTTCGCAACTCACCCTCCAAAAGAAGATTATTCTCGTCCATGCTGTTGCCAGCCTCGCCATCTCTTCCAACCAATGGTATTTCGCTTGCAGTAAATTATCTTGCCGACTAAGCTTCATTTCGTTCACTTACTTATAGCTGACATTGGAGGGGGCCATTTTCTCTCGACAGCTTTCCAACTTGCTCCCGCAGTTCTAGAACGTTGAACTGGAGGTTTTCCATCTCAGTCTTACAGTGATTGAGTTCGTTTTCCAGTCCTCATATTCGTTTAGTCATCTGCTTCCTTTCTTCTCCCATCTCACGTAGTTCCGTCTCCAGCTGACCTGCAACTTCCTCTTGTTGACGAAGTTGACAACTGAACTTTGCCAGCTGAGCAATGAGTCTCATTACTTTGTTGTTCTGGGCAATATGGAATAAGATATCTTATTCCGTCTTGGTTGAGGCTAGCACTTTAGCTCTTGAACAGCGGCAGCGTTCTAAGTCAGTCGCTCATTTTCTTCTTTCATCCTCGTTACTTCATTTTCTTTCTGTATATTTCAGAACTTCAAAAAATTTCTCTAGAAAAATTATGACATTTTTGCAATTTAAGTATCAACAAATCCATAAAAATGTCAAACAAGCAAGGAGACTCGTCGCTATGACTTTCGCATCATTAAACTTAACTCTTAATCCCGACCGTCTTTATGACTAGTAAAATATCAAAATGGCTCTTAGGGGCTGCTCTATGAGCAAGAGTCCGTGCTGCCAGAAAGCCACTTAATTTTCAAAAAACAACGTGTAGACACCACAGACCTGTCTCAGACTGTAGCAAATAAATCCTCTTGAAAATAAATAGGGTATTGCCCACAATACCCAGCTTTCTAACCATACTTGACAGTTAGACAACATTTAAATTTTACTTTCTCTCTCTCACGTTTGGGAGGCACACACACACTCGCGCACACACACACACACACACATATATATATTATATATTTACTTATATTTATATATATATATATATATATATATATATATAATATATTATATATATATATATATATATATAATATATATATATATATATATTATTCAAACATTCAAGGTAATCTCACGTTAATTCACGAAAACAATCCATATCCAATTATTATGCCCCCTGATACACTTTCTTTTCTCAAAAATACATAGTAAGGACTCCAGTAATGAACCTAAGAAGATGAATAGATTATCTTATTCTAGTATTAAACTTCATAAAATTTCAAGGAACGAAAAATTAAATGGCATTTAAATTTAGAGTTCTCAGCTATAAATCAGTAAAACATTCGACAAAAAAAAAAAAAAAAATCACATGTAAACCGACTCCTCAAAGTGCATATCCAAGAAGAGTAACTTTCATTGTCTCAGATGAAATAAAGGTTCTTTTCAATTTTTACAGTAACACTGCAGATAACAACTATTCTTTCTTTTTTCAATTACCAATAATCGAAATCAAAAGTCATCCACTTAATAGCTACAACAACAAACGTAACAATAATAAAATAAAGATTCCATCTTAACAACTATCCATCACTATCTAAAGTGAGATTTTATACAAGGTAAAAAGAGGCCAAATTTATGTGGCTGATTTCTTGCTGAGATTATAAAAAAAGAAAGGGCAGATTCCCCAAGATAAAACACGTTTCACTCTAAAGGTGCCTGAAACGGCTTAAGAATAAAAAAAAAAAAAAGATATTTATATATATCTACAAGAAAAGCGCAGATTGAGCAGATCCCCAAGATGAAATATTCCCATTAAAATAACCCAAAGCCGTCATTTTGCTTAGCAACCCACAATCACCATTAATATAATTTTAATAAGACTCTCCGCTCCCTCATAGTCCACTTACCCCGAACATGCGGTTATCTTTCAGTAACGCACTGGGGGAGGGGAGCAATATGGGTAATTCTGAGTATATCCCGGCAAAAAGTGCCCCAGCTAATATCGAGGGACGACCTCCAAGAAAAAAAATGGCCCAGTCACCGCACAAGGGGAGATCGCATTATGACTCCAAATTAAAAGGCGAGCAGCTTGAGGGGGTCCGGCCTGCAGGAGGAAGGAGAAGGTGTGCTTTGGTGCTCTGTGCCAAAGTACTACAAATATGACGCCTCTCCCTCTCTTCTTGCAAGCACCGGCAATCCGAGGGTACTGGGGGGACGCACCGCTGTAATTAAAATACGGCAAATAATGCTAAAATTAGAAGGGGCTTTAACTCAAACTTGATGAAACAGTATCACCAGGCCACCGGTCATTCTTTTTTTTTTTTTTTTTTTTTTTTTTGTCCCCTAGTTTTGTGTCTGATTACATAAAGTATTTATAAAATGTTCTGTACCTACAACAATAACAATCATAACAAGCTCTTTATGACCAGATTGCGCAACAATCGATTATAACGTCATATATAAAGAGTCTTAAGGATTTTTCATGTTATTACGAATGAAAGCTCATCACTATAATGAAGAAAGCAAAACCGAACAATAAATTAACCTGAAAAGCTGAACATCTAGTTACAAATCGGTTGTGGAAAATAAAGTTCTAACTTTAATGTAAACTACATGTATATGACAACAGTACCTGAACCATATATATATATATTATATATATATATATATATATATGTATGTATGTATGTATGTATATATGTATACAGAGAGAGAGAGAGAGAGAGAGAGAGAGAGAGAGAGAGAGAGATCGCTTGGACAGCAATGGCCCAGTATGTTCTCCTTGCAGCATCCCGCTATCATCTCTACACCTCTCAACTGATAATCATGACAATCTCTTTGCCCCGATGATGGGTTGAACAGTAATTACATGATGTTAACATAATGACCATCGCCGTCGTATAATTATAAGGCTACAGGGCGTCAGTTGGCTTACCGATAGGGCCAGCAATTTCTAGATGGGTGTATTTACTAGTAGTTGCCGGTCTCCCGCCTTTGTGGAAATATCCGTGCTTGCTTGTGCATGCAAAGGGGAAGCGAGAAGAACAAAGGACCGTAATTCCGCGGTGGAAAGCGAGCGACTGTCGCAAAAGGAAAGGTTTATTTACAATTATCTTCAGAGAATCGACGATAATTACTGCTATTCGCCGGTTGCCCAGATGTAAACGGGAATTTTCAGTCCGAGATTCGGGTTAATGTGAACGAGCATACAGTGAACGAAGTTTTCTCTAAAAAAATAAAATTAATGAAAATGAAAGACTACTAATATAGTTTAAGACATCATTTGGAGTTACTGCAGCCCCAAAATTATTTTCCAAAATTATAAAATATCTACTTATTTTTTAATGACGTGTAAACATGTTGAACGCATGCTACACAACTCTGGTTACTTTTACGAGAGAGAGAGAGAGAGAGAGAGAGAGAGAGAGAGAGAGAGAGAGAGAGAGAGAATGCTAATCGTGAACACAACGAATTAGTTGAATATGACAACAGAGAACTACCTAGACAATGTCTAAGTAAAATGACGTTTTTTTCGAAAAAAAAAAAAAAAAAATCGACATAAATGAAAAAAATATTATCGCCATTCTTTTACTGATAATACCGAAGACGATGCTCGAAGTAATCGTTTACAATAATATCATAGACAGCCTTGATACGATGTTTTTACATTATCTCAGAATCTTCTAAAATAGTCCTTAATTGCCGATGAGTGTACTGAAAATAAATTTGAAACAGATAATTGAAGAATGTCAACGTGATATAAGTTACTAGGTAGTGAAAGGGTTAACTGAACTTGTATTGATGAAAAAAAAAGAGAAATTTATATTATATATACTAAATACATGTGTGTGGTGTGAGTGTGCATGCGTGCCTGTGTGTATGCTTGTGTGTGTATGCGCCAATACGATACACGTAGGCGAAGCATGACTTAGATTTCTTTAAGCTTGAAGCAGTAAATTACTAGCAATAAACAGGAAATATCTTCTCAGAAAAAAAAACAGAGCTAATCTTACGTCATCGAGAATGGAATTTATTCACGATCACAAAATACACATTGAAGAAGAAGAAGAAAAAAAACACGTACATCGTGATGAAGAGAACACAGGGAACCACATGAGCAGCATATTGTCTAAATTAGCATCGCATTCCTTCCTTCCCTTGAACACAACGCTGGAAGCCGAGGAACATAGACTCACGTTCGAGAGGAATGTCCTCGTGTAAACATTTACTGTGGACGTGTTCTCAGTGACACGCACGGAAGCTACGCAGACCCGAAGACGAACGGAAAAGCGACAAGAAGATAAGATCATCGATGCGCTTGCAACAGTTTCTATGATAGGAATGGTTCAAGAACTTTTATTATTATTATTATTTTTATCATCATTATCATTATTATTATTATTGTTCATAGCAAACTTTTCAACCATCAGGCAAGAGTAGACTCACCCTATCTCAGTACCTTTCCTCAATAATAAAATAAATATTACTCCAAATGACAGGTTCTGGTCCTGCATTTGTTCACTCAATTACCAATAAGTATCAATCATCAAATCTGATTTTCTTTTTCATAGTTGTTTAGAAGAGATTTTTTAACCGTCGATTCTAATGTAATCAAGAGGTGCAGTTTTCCATGTAACGCTAAACGACCCCATTAGCTCCTGCTATCTAAAGAATGCGATTGTCCGTTTGCATCCCCAAGTGTAATCAAGTGGCTGCTGCGAGAAGGGGGTAGGGTGTAAATACCTTGCATCAAGCGTGCAAAATCTGCATTTGAACCACTCGACGATGCTGAACTATAAGACTAAAACAATTGAAAGAATTAATTCGAACAGGCAACAAATCCCCACAATTCGATTCGGCGTTAATTGCTGGAGGCGTGGATTCCGGTGGGACATGATTGAACATTAAAAAAATACAAAGGTTATTAAAAACACACAAATATACTCACGATATGATGATCGTTTTGTATTATTTGCGTACTGTTTTTTGAGTTGTCGAGTGAGGAAATATTCATCAATGAATAGGCAGTGCAACTTTTGTAATTACAACATAAGGAATCACTCGTAATATCACTTTTCATACGAATTAGAATGATAATGATCCAGTTTAAACTGAGCCATGACCATAATCAAAATCTCCCAACATTCACTCCAAATTCCTGAACTAAAATACCAAACTCATCTGATACACGTTTATTAGTAACCAAGATTGACTTTTCTTTCTTTTGTGCACTGTTTACCATATTTAATGTCTATTTCAAGTGACTATTTACAAATATAAATTCAGGCTATAACCTGGGGTTGCATTTAACATTAAGGAAACTTTTGGCATTGTAAATAATGCAAAACACACCGTATATCCACAAAGTATGTTTGTAGACATTCCGATCATATTGCAAAGTGTGGTTTTCTCCCTCAAAAAACTCTTCCAGTCCCCTTTTCAGACATGCAGTACAAAACACAATTCAGCCAAAAATACCATCCTTTTAACGAATAGAAATTCTTACTCCAAGAAGTACCTACAAGTCAGGTCATATGCTGTGCTGGCAAAACAGATTTCCTTCCATTATTCATTGGCTAATTTGTTGTAGTTGCTGCTGTTGTTGTTATGGATTCAAAGTAATTAAACGGTCCGAGTTTCGTCAAAACATGAAATATTTCTCATTAGCTGTTTTCTATCCACAGTGAGCAATGCTCAGTTGCATCCCACAAGATATATTCGATGGTTGGATGTAACAAGAAGAGGAGGGGAGGGGGAGAGGGGGAGGGGGAGGAGGGGGAGGGGCATGAAAATACCGTGCACCGGGCGTGGAAAATTTTGCCTCACTGCCACTTTACGCTGCTGAACCATAAGATTAATATGAATGAAAAAAAAGTACGAAACAGACGTGAAATCTGGTCAATTCGTTTTGGCACTAATTGTCGGTAATACAGATTGACGTGAGAGATGATTGATTGACTTTTCAAGGAAAATCGTAAATGCTGACTTAAAAATCCACTAGGGCGACATAAAGATGGAAATTTTTTGCAGTATCTCTCGTAAAAAGGTTTTCTTTATAGTGATGCATCCAAATGTTTATAAGAAATAAGTAACTGTAAGTACCACAGAATGGCCAGAATAATAATCTTAAAGTCAGCTTAAAATATACATTTTAACTAACACTGTACAATGAATTATAATCATAACGACCCCACGCAAAGAAAATCATGATCGTAACTGCTTCCATAAAATTAAAGATAAATAACTATTAAAGAGGTCGGTGGACTGTAATATTCGGGATTTGGTTCTCGTACCACCACGAAACCCCAAACCTAAAAACGAATCTCCACCTATCCAGTAACAGCGATAACAACGAAAAACACACATGCTATAGTTTCGCTTTCTATAATGTATCGTCCATCTCATTTTTACGTTTCTCCTTTTACAGCAATAATCGGTAACAACGATTATTTCCGTCCGTAATAAGCAATTAAATTTAATATATCAACTAAAATAAAAAGAGAGGAGAACAATTGCAGAAGGCATAGAATACCCCCCATAGTTTCCCATTATACATGGATAATTTCACCGCAGGGGGTTCCCTTATCAGGCTCGCCTTGTTGTCATCTGAGTTGCGACCGTCGGCAACAAAAGTGAGAGCTGTTTTTTTTGCATGCTTTAATCAAATCTGCCAGTCGTCACAGTTCATTGCAATCCTACACCGCGTAGGCATGCGCATACACACACATACATACATACATACACACATATATATACATATATGTATATATATATATATAAATAAATATAATATAATATATATATATATATATATATATATATGTGTGTGTGTGTGTGTGTGTGTGTTTATGTATGCACACGTGTAAACAAGTATATATATATATATATATATATATATATATATATATATAATATAATGTATATATATACATATATATATATATATATATATATATATATGAATAACTTGATCACGAAGTTATATAAAACGTGATGCTATGTATAAATAAAGGTTTTTTTGCCACGAAGGAAAAAAATGAAAAAAACGAGTTGGCCGAGTACTTTCGGTCCTATTCGGACCCTTTACTGAGGCATACTGGTTTTACAAAGAACACCATAGTCAAAAGAAGGCTTAATATACAAACTGACACTACCAAATTAGCCATAAGGGTGATTTTCACTCTACAGAGAGGAGGAGGAGTCATAGGCTAGCCACACCTTGAAGGATACCCGCGGTAAACAAGTGATTCTTCCAGAAAAACAGTACATTTGAAAAACAACACAGGAGCATATACAATTTAATTATCATGAATTTTTACACAAAATTTTCCCAACAAAAAATTATTATTAATGAAAAGACGAAAGAAAATATAAATATATTATATATATATATATATATATATATAATATATATATATATATATATATATATATATATATCGAGCAAGAGAAAGAGGGAGAGAAAATATCGAACAGAGAGAGAGAGAGAGAGAGAGAGAGAGAGGGAGAGAGAGAGAGAAAGACAGAGAGAGAGAGAGAGAGAAAGACAGAGAGAGAGAGAGAGAGAGAGAGAGAGAGAGAGAGAGAGAGAGAGAGAGAGAGAATTAATAAATATATACATGTGGGACTAATTTATTAGTTGTTCATTTATTTTGAGGTCCTTCATAAACATCTTACAAATATATGGGTCCAAATGGTACATTCCCAGACTAAGATTTAGGTTGTTTTTATTAGTGATTTGTATAATTGCCGATTCCAGTAAATTTCTTGAAACATAACAATCATTAGATCTAGCAATTACCGAGGCATCCACCCCAATTAATACAATGAGATTTTTCACTCAGATGGATAAACAGTGCATTTGAAGTCTGGGCTGTTCTAACTGAATACATATGCTGCTTAACCCGAACACATAAATTTTTACTAGACTGACCAACGTAAAACGATGGGCAATCCTTACAAGGAATTTTGTAAATGATGTTGTTATTTGTTACGGGACTAATTTCTTAAAATTAAATAGCAATATTCTTTTAATGGGTTATTTGTTATAAAGAAGAACCCACCACTACATTAACATTTAATGATTTAAATATTGATTTTATGGTTTCAAATCCACGAAAATAAGGTAAGCTAAGTACATTTTTAGGGATTTCTTTTTTCATTAATAGCAACATTATAAAAACTTTTTATGAGCTTTTTGATAACATAAATCAATTAAATGAGGTGGGTAGCAGAGATCGTTTCCTATCTTTTTTTATGTATTCTATTTCTTGGTCCAGGTATTGTGGACTCGTGATACGCAAAGCGCGTAGGAACATAGAAGAAAAAATTGAAATTTTAATATTAAGATGGTGGCCAGAATAAAAATGTACATATGTTAAATTATTTGTGGGTTTTCTAAAATAATACTGAATTTGCATTGGAAAGATTCTCTATGTATAATACTCTAGGAAAGGGATGACATTGTTATTTTCAATTTCAACACAGTGAATTTATATGGATGGCACTAAATTATTTCAATTTAGACAGTAAATCATTTACATCGATACCACTAGGTAAGACTACTAAGATATCATCGATATCGGTACCATTTTAAGGGGATAAGTGTGATATTCGGGAGGTGTTGTCTCTCAAAAAATTCCATATAATAAGTTTGAAAGGAGAGGTGATAAAGGGTTACCCATGGCCATACCAAATATTTGTTGGTAATATTCTCCATTAAAAATAAATCTGCAATCACAAATACATAACTTAATTAAGGAAATTATGTGACTAACGGACATAGGCAATTCATGCAGTACAAGCTCATTACTTAAATATTCTAGCACAGAGTCAATAGGGACTTTTGTAAAAACAAAGAAACATACATCAAAAACTGACAAAAAATATCGCTAGGGTTTAGTACAATGTTATTTAATTTTTCTACAAGATCAAGAGAATTCCGGATGTGTGAATTAGATACAGTTCCTAGTAGTGGGGATAACAGTTTAGTAAGATATTTAGATAGTTTATAAGCAATTGACCCTACAGTACTAATAATTGGGCGCATAGGTTTGTTTTCCTTCTATGAGTTTTGACTAGGCCATATAAATAAGGTAATGAGGGACACTTTACAGTTAACTGACACAAAAGTTCTTTTTTATCTTTAAGAATTTGTTTGAAATTGATATTAAAGTTTCTTTATTACTTGGTCCAACGGATTTTTTGCAAGTTTTTGTAAGTTATTCATCCTCAAGTAAAGTATGCATGCGTGATATGTAGTCAGTTTTGTCAAGAACCACTAAAAACTATTGGGATTTTATCAGCCTTGGTAATGTGTAAGCTATTATCATTCTTCAATTCTATTAAACTTTTCCTGTAGCGAGCGGGGAAGTTATCTTCATGGTAGGCATGCGTAGCACCATATGTCATGCCTTTGATAATGTCTAAATGATTTTGTGGTAGATCACAGTATTTTTCAAACTTATATAAAGATGTCGCTATTGATAAAGCTGAGGGTTTGTTACAAATGAAGAAAGACAGCCCAAAGCCTAATGCGCGCACTGCATTATCACTTATTTGTGTTTGGCTCGATAAATTCACCACACAATCACTTCTAGCATTTTTGGTCCAATCACTGGCGTTGAAGAATGATAATAGCTTACACATTACCAAGGCTGATAAATCCAATAGTTTAGTGGTTCTTGACAAAACTGACTACATATCACGGCATGCATACTTTACTTGAGGATGAAATAACTTACAAAAAACTTCGCAAAAAATCCGTTGGACCAAGTAATAAAGAACTTTAATATCAATTTCAAACAAATTCTTAAAGATAAAAAAGAACTTTTGTGTCAGTTAACTGTAAAGTGTCCCTCATTACCTTATTTATATGGCCTAGTCAAAACTCATAAGGAAAACAAACCTATGCGCCCAATTATTAGTACTGTTAGGGTCAATTGCTTATAAACTATCTAAATATCTTACTAAACTGTTATCCCCACTACTAGGAACTGTATCTAATTCACACATCCGGAATTCTCTTGATCTTGTAGAAAAATTAAATAACATTGTACTAAACCCTAGCGATATTTTTGTCAGTTTTGATGTATGTTCTTTGTTTTACAAAAAAGTCTCCTATTTGACTCTGTGCTAGAAAATGATTTAAGTAATGAGCTTGTACTGCATGGAATTGCCTATGTCCGTTAGTCACATAATTTCCTTAATTAAGTTATGTATTTGTGATTGCAGATTTATTTTTAATGGAGAATATTACCAACAAATATTTGGTATGGCCATGGGTAACCCTTTATCACCTCTCCTTTCAAACTTATATATGGAATTTTTTGAGAGACAACACCTCCCGAATATCACACTTATCCCCTTAAAATGGTACCGATATGTCGATGATATCTTAGTAGTCTTACCTAGTGGTATCGATGTAAATGATTTACTGTCTAAATTGAATAATTTAGTGCCATCCATAAAATTCACTGTTGAAATTGAAAATAACAATGTCATCCCTTTCCTAGATGTATTAATACATAGAGAATCTTTCCAATGCAAATTCAGTATTTATAGAAAACCCACAAATAATTTAACATATGTACATTTTTATTCTGGCCACCCATCTTAATATTAAAATTTCAATTTTTTCTTCTATGTTCCTACGCGCTTTGCGTATCACGAGTCCACAATACCTGGACCAAGAAATAGAATACATAAAAAGATAGGAAACGATCTCTGCTACCCACCTCATTTAATTGATTTATGTATCAAAAAGCTCATAAAAAGTTTATAATGTTGCTATTAATGAAAAAGAAATCCCTAAAAATGTACTTAGCTTACCTTATTTTCGTGGATTTGAAACCATAAAATCAATATTTAAATCATTAAATGTTAATGTAGTGTTCTCTTATAACAATACCATTAAAGATATGCTATTAAGAATAGTCCCGTAACAAATAACAACATCATTTACAAAATTCCTTGTAAGGAGTTGCCCATCGTTTTACGTTGGTCAGTCTAGTAAAAATTTATGTGTTCGGGTTTAAGCAGCATATGTATTCAGTTAGAAACAGCCCCGACTTCAAATGCACTGTTTATCCATCTGAGTGAAAAATCTCATTGTATTAATTGGGGTGGATGCCTCGGTAATTGCTAGATCTAATGATTATGTTTCAAGAAAATTTACTGGAATCGGCAATTATACAAATCACTAATAAAAACAACCTAAATCTTAGTCTGGGAATGTACCAATTTGGACCCATATATTTGTAAGAGTGTTTATGAAGGACCTCAAAATAAATGAACAACTAATAAATTAGTCCCACATGTATATAGTTATTAATTCTCTCTCTCTCTCTCTCTCTCTCTCTCTCTCTCTCTCTCTCTCTCTCTCTCTCTCTCTCTGTCTTTCTCTCTCTCTCTGTCTTTCTCTCTCTCTCTCTCTCTCTCTCTCTCTCTCTCTCTCTCTCTCTCTGGTTCGATATTTTCTCTCCCTCTTTCTCTTGCTCGATATATGATATATATATATATATATATATATATATATATATATATATATATATTTATATTTCTTTCGTCTTTTCATTAATAATAATTTTTTGTTGAAAATTTGTGTAAAAATTCATGATATTAAATTGTATATGCTCCTGTGTTGTTTTCAAAATGTACTGTTTTTCTGGAAGAATCACTTGTTTACCGCGGGTATCCTTCAAGGTGTGGCTAGCCTATGACTCCTCCTCCTCTCTGTAGACCGTTGAAAATCGCCCTTATGGCTAATTTGGGTAGTGTCAGTTTGTATATTAAGCCTTCTTTTGACTATGGTGGTCTTTGTAAAACCAGTATGCCTCAGTAAAGGGTCCGAATAGGACCGAAAGTACTCGGCAACTCGTTTTTTCATTTTTTTCCTTCGTGGCAAAAAAACCTTTATTTATATATATATATATATATATATATATATATATATATATATATATATTATATAGTATACATATATAAATATGTATAGTATAACATATATATATATATATATATATATATATATATATATATATATGCATACACACGAGTAAATTCTTCATACTACTTCTCCATCTTTATGAGGGTTACAGCTCTTGGGTGTAACCCTTCTTTGGGATGAAGTTGCAAGCTCACGCCCTGTCCCACGGATGTTAAGGGGTCGGAAGTGCCGACGGCGATAGCCTTTTCTGGGTGGGTGGCTTTCCTATCAAAGTGCTGACCGAACAATGCTTACCAATGGTATATAGAAATATATAAATATATATAAATATATATATACTCGTATACATAATATATATATATATATATATATATATATATATATAATATATATATATAAACATTTCTTGGCGAAGAGAGCATTGTACTCGCTGGACTGGCAGACCCATCTATTGCATGTTCTTCAGTTATAAGCAGTTCCTCTGGTGCGCAATACAACTCTTTCTAGTCAGGGTTCAGTTAGAATCCCAGCTACTCATCTGTGTTCAGTTGGGTTACAACAAATACAGATACATGGGAAATCCGATCCACTTCCCTTTAAAAGGGTCTGCTTGGATTTACGACTATTATTCGGAAAGCTGTCATTAGTTCTTCATAGACCAATGTACTCGACATTCATTCCTTGCTGCTCATTGTGCAACAATTTCCGCTACTATAGAGTACAAGACCAAATGGATTCTCGGGCAGCCGAAAATGGTCAGGTTTACTAGTTATTATTTTCGTTTGCTCTCTTATTTCATAACAGTTTTTCGATATAATTACCGGCGTCATCAAAGGGCCGCCTCACTTAACGACGTCTAATTACCTTTCAACCCAGCTCTTTAGATAGCAGATCTAGAAACTTTCTTCAGCGATTAGGGTACCAATGGAAAATGAACACAGAAGTTAATGGAATAGAAAGAAATCTATGAAAACCACATAATTTTGGCAACTGTATGACGTAGAAATTTGACAAGGATAACAAAACAAATTCCTTTTGGGACAATTCGGAAAGGAAAATGTATGAAAAATAAAATGAATAAACAATTAGATATCATTCCCTTGAACAGGATCAAACACTCTTACGTAGAAAGAAATACAAACCATGTAGCAGTTCTGCCCCAATGCCCTCATACCTGTGAACCCAATGCCCTCAGTAATTACGGTGGGGAAAAATTCAAAGGTAATTCAAGTGGATACATAAGTGCCGGCTTCTCTTTCAAGTTCTTTGGCAACACGGGAACCAAAACGGTCAAAACGTTTTGGACGAAATATATCAACCAACAGACAAACTCGTTTCACAGACCAGTAAAAGAAGGAAGGCGTTTATGTCAATTTCGCTACTGATCTTCTCTCTGTAACAGGGGCTCTTTGTCGTAGTGGGAACTTCAAGAAAAGAAAGGTCTCTTAATCATGAGCATTCTTTCAAGGGTATCTGATTACAGTAAGACTGAGAGATCGTGTGAGAGTTTCGCTGGTGTTTTAGAGAGGTTCTGACCCAACACTAGAGATAATTTTCACTTACGAATTTAAGTGTAAACCGATTAAAAACACATTCTAACTTTAAAATATAAAACTTTTCAATACACACATATTATATATATATATATATATATATATATATATATATATATATATATATATGTATATATATATACATATATATATATATATATATATATATATATATATATATATTGGACCAATCTATTACACCTACAAAGTTTTCTGTCATTACAAAACGCAAACATAAAAACAGAAAATATTTATCTAACCATCAGACTTCTTACTCCTAATATATGCCCAGAAGACGCGAAAGGGGAAAATAAATACATCGATAATTCTACCAAAAACTCACCAGACCCCCCACACTCGCCTGCACAGATCTTGCTCTTCTCACCTGGTAACGAAGTCAAAACGGTCAAAACTGATCCACTTTCTATGGGAATATTTTCCTTTCTAGTTTGGTGAAACACAATTTGCTATAAAACAGCAACGTTCTCCAAGCTCTTTGAAGGGTTGTCGGATTTCCTTGAAACACTCTACGTAGTATTAACTGTCAGCTCTTTCCTATAGCATTAATTTTTGTTCTGTCTTGTAATCTGCTTCAGTTTAATGAAATATTCTTGTAGTGGGAATGCTTAAGAATGCCTAAATATTTCGGTTGTGAAAATAAAGTCAAAACAGAAGAAAACGCCGAAATTCTTTCTAACATGGCGCGCAATTCCTTAGCAACATTTTTACATCCTTTGAAATATTGAACCCTTTCCTGTTTTTAGGAAGTCAGCTTCTTCATTGGCATCTGACTGAAGAAACAAATACCTAACCTTGGAATCGTATTGTTGGTTGAAAACATTTAGATAGTCTTTGTCAGTTTTCGCTTGCCTTTCCACAAATATTTTCGCAGAGGAAAGTCAAACGTTTTATTTTCAAAATTACATATTATGAGTCTCATTAACTCATCCTGCCCCATTGGAGCGTCCCTCCTACCCCATCCTGTTTACTTTCAGGGTTCCTTCTTTAATAGCACTGGGGAAATTGTGAGAAAACAAACATTTATCACGAATAATGAGTAAAGTTTGATTGGGAGCATTTCCTTGCAATTGCTTTTGCTCCATGAAGTTAACTTCGATATCCTATACCCATCACTGAATAGGAGACACTTACGAAAGAAAAATGGACATTATCCCGAAATTTGACACAGGTAATTACAGAACATGTGATTTAAGCCTCTGGTTGTATTCTTTAGATCTAACTAAACGTTCGTCTAAAAAACTCGTCATAATTATATAAACATTTCGCTTTATGTTTCAGAACTACCAATACCCGTAAACAGTTCATAATTCACAGCACCAAGTAAAGGCAGAGGGATCTTCTTTAACAGCAATATGACTGTGTTGAAATGTGACATGATGCTTATATTCCCGAATACACTATCATCATAACGGTGCCTCACTTTTCTCTCTTTCTTATGTCGGGAACTGCCAGTTTTCACGAGGGGGCCACACCCGGTTCACTTGTCCATCAGTGACCTCAGATACACGTTGTCTTCATCATCCCATTACGTAAGACCTTTTACATGCGGAAGATCATTTTAGCGCCATCAAGAATAGCTCATCTCTTTTTACAAAGTGTAAAAGCCCTCATCCAGCTAAAGAAAAACGAACCTTTCATGACTGCTTCGACGCTACAATGAATTCTTTTCGAAATGTCAAGGTCACGCTGGACTTGGACAACTCGTGGAATTTTTCTCACGAGTTTAACCCTGATTAAGGCATCTTTTATATTAATCCATTCAAAACACATGATTTCCATGATTCCACAACTGAATGTCTCTCTCTCTCTCTCTCTCTCTCTCTCTCTCTCTCTCTCTCTCTCTCTCTCTCTCTCTATATATATATATATATATATATATATATATATAATATATGTATGTATGGGATGTATGTATGTATGTATGTATATATATTATATATATATATATATATATATATATATATATATATATATATTTGTGCATTCACTGACTCATGCACTTGGAGTGCATTGATTTAATCTCTCTCTCTCTCTCTATTATGCACTGTGGTTTTTACAATATATGATTGATAGTGTGTATGCGTGTACATACATTTGTTGGCTAGATTGAAGATTTGAAAGCAGCCACCCACACGCGGTCACAGGCTGCTTTTAAATCCTTGATCTAGCCCATAGGCGTTTTTTCGGTTCTTTCAGTGACCTGGACCTTTTGCTAGTCCTGTAATGACCGTTTACATCTGCTTACCTGTACTGTGTTGCTCATTGTTCTGATCAGTCTTGCCTGTAGTAAAGGGTCGTTAAGACCGAAAGATCTCAGGCACTTCTCGTTTTTCATTTTCCTCCGTGGCATCACCTTTATTAATATTATTTATACATAGCATCGTCTCGAATATTTTGTGATCAAGTTATTTATGTATACACACAAACACACACACACACACACACACACACACACACACACATATATATATATATATCTATATATCTATATATATATATAAAATTATATGTGTTTGACACTGAAAAACATAAGCTCATTGTCTTGCGTATTATGAGTTTAAACTGTATGAACCTTACAGCTACTCAGGTTAAGTACAGGCTAGATGAACTTGTAAATATTCTCAACAATTAGCTGGTACGTCGTCTGTTGCTTGCTCTCTTATCGTTAAGGTCATCACGGAGGTGTCTCTGTACTCGAACTGGGAAGTTGTAATCAACATGAAAGCGCCTGGGAAGTGCTTCGTGTGACTGATGTTATCTTGGGACATGGCGTGTTCCCCGATTTTTCGCCATTAGTATATAAAATATATACGCAAATGTATGTATGTTTTTTTTTTGTCATTCACTAAGTCGTAAATTTTAATGGCAATGACTTACAAACAAAGTAAATTCAAGTCATCAAGTGCTTCTGTCAGTTCAGGATTCTCTTGACAGCCGAATGGTCGAAGTCGACAGCTTATCGCTGTTTCTAAATCAAAGACCCAAGTTCGATTCCTGGCCCGGGCAGAGGAAGTTATCAATTATAAGTCTCCTTGGTTATATGAATTATTCCGGAGGTATGGTGAATTCGAAATTAAATATTTTGTTGTTGTTCATATTTGTTATATATTTATGCAACCATATTTATGTCTATATTATATTATATATTTATACTATCTAATATATAATATCTACACACACACGAACACACACACACACACACACACACACACACATATATATATATATATATATATATATATATATATAATATATCTATATCTTGTCTTTTGTTAGGGTCTAGAAATTCCGAGGTTTACGCACCAAGGCATTTAACAGGACATATTTCAATGTCTTGGATAACAATGAGATATCCGGTATCTTAAATGCACAACATACAAAGGTCGTCTGAAAATGTACACACCAATACCTTCTCTTTAAATACGGAACATTATACTTATTACTATACTATATATATATTATATATATATATATATATATATACTATATACAACATATATATATGTATATATATAATACTATATATATATATATAACGCCATATATAATTATATATATAATGTATGCTTTTTTCGAAATTAGGAAATTTCCTTAATACAGTACAGTTACAGAGAAAAGCAACAACGTTACATACCATATATTATCTGCTCGGTAGATCTACGCATATCACTTATATGTACAGCGTTAAAGAGGGAACTACTTGAAAACTATGATATTGTCATGAAATTAATCCTAATATATATACACACACACATTATATATATATATATACAACATAAGGGCCGGAGCTGGAGCTCAAAGAAGATATATTCCGAAGGAAGTAGTAGGGAAAGGCATCCTCATCTTTCAACAGTTTATTAATGCCGACGTTTCGCGACGAATTCCAGGTCGCATTTTCAAGGCTAAAAATATATATAAGTTTACGAACATTAATAATTGATCTAATTTAATTTATATTAAAAATGTCATGGCAACAGCTCTCAATACAGTAAAAAGTAAAAAGTTGGAAAAGTAAAAGGTAAAAGGTAAAAGTTAAAAGTTAAAATTGAACAGCACCTCCAAAGTCAGACATATTAAAAGTACAGGACTTCACTAAAATTCAGAAAACACCTACCTAATTACAAAAGAAAGAGTAAAACTGACACAATATAGGTAAAAATACAGTGAGGCAGACCAGCTGCCCAAACTAGGCTATGAACAATTTTACAGAGGACGTTTGGGTATTTAACGACGGTACAGTCTTTTTAATAATGATAGATTCTAAAATTGTCAGGTTGTTGTTGTTCCGCAGTTGGCCCAAGATAGAAAAATCCTTGCTGTCAATATATGTTTTACATGTTTTTGAGTGATTCCGTATATTGGATTGTTCTGGATTTGATAACCTACTACCTGTTCTATGGCTTATGCCCCTGTGGGAATCATTCGAACCTTCAACAGCCTCCTCGTGCATCCCACGTATGTCCCGTGATCACATCTCGGGCAAGTATATTTATACGACGCTGGACGAAAGCAGAGGACTGAGTCGGTCTTTGACTAAACAGCGATCCAATGGTTAAGGGATTTTGGGGATAATTTTCAAGTCCACAGCCGGAAACATCTTTTGAATAGTGGATGTGCATGTTCTCCTAAAGGTATCATCATGCAAGAAAGGGAAACTTGCAAACACCTTTAGTCTCGATACAGTAGATATACCGGTGTTGAATGCACCATTTCTCTGTCAAGCCAGTTTGTTTAGAGACCTGAAAAAAAGTCGTGAAGGAAAACAATTATTATTAAAAATATTTCACCAGAAAGGATATTTCGTCGTGAAAGCTTATCCAGTTTGATGAGTGAGTATAAGCTCTATGGAGGAGGGTTAAAATAGAGTTCCGTTTAAAATTAAAGAAACACGAACTATAAAAATTCATTCCCAAACCAGTAAATGTGTTTTTCTATACACAACCTGTGTAAAAGCCTGAGTCATCTCTGGAAACAATAAGATCAAGGAAGGGAAGCCTGTTATTTACTCTTTCTCCATAGTAAAACCTTATGTTTGGATGTTGTCGGTTGACGAACTCCAGAAAGGACTCTGCAAGGCATTCATAACGAAACAAGGCGAACGTGTCGTCAACGAATCTCCGATAAAATAGGGGAAGGAACACGTTCGCCTTGTTTCGTTATGAATGCCTTGCAGAGTCCTTTCTGGAGTTCGTCAACCGACAACATCCAAACGTAAGGTTACTATGGAGAAAGAGGTAAATAACAGGCTTCCCTTCCTTGCTCTTATTGTTTCCAGAGATGACTCAGGCTTTTACACATGGTGTATAGAAAAAACACATTTACTGGTTTGGGAATGAATTTTTATAGTTCGTGTTTCTTTAATTTTAAACGGAACTCTATTTTAACCCTCCTCCATAGAGCTTATACTCACTCATCAAACTGGATAAGCTTTCACGACGAAATATCCTTTCTGGTGAAATATTTTAATAATAATTGTTTTCCTTCACGACTTTTTTTCAGATCTCTAAACAAACTGCTGACAGAGAAAATGGTGCATTCAACACCGGTATCTACTGTATCGAGACTAAAGGTGTTTGCAAGTTTCCCTTTTCTTGCATGATGATACCTTTAGGAGAACATGCACATCCACTATTCAAAAGATGTTTCCGGCTGTGGACTTGAAAATTATCCCCAAAAATCCCTTGTTAACCATTGGTATCGCTGTTTAGAGTCAAAGGACCGACTCAGTCCTCTGCTTTCGTCCAGCGTCGTATATAAATATACTTGCCCGAGATGTGATCACGGGACATACGTGGGATGCACGAGGAGGCTGTTGAAGGTTCGAATTGATTCCCACAGGGGCATAAGCCATAGAACAGGTAGTAGGTTATCAAATCCAGAACAATCCAATATACGGAATCACTCAAAAACATGTAAAACATATATTGACAGCAAGGATTTTTCTATCTTGGGCCAACTGCGGAACAACAACAACCTGACAATTTTAGAATCTATCATTATTAAAAAGACTGTACCGTCGTTAAATGCCCAAACGTCCTCTGTAAAATGTTCATAGCCTAGTTTGGGCAGCTGGTCTGCCTCACTGTATTTTTACCTATATTGTGTCAGTTTTACTCTTTCTTTTGTATAGGTAGGTGTTTCTGAAATTTTAGTGAAGTCCTGTACTTTTAATATGTCTGACTTTGGAAGTGCTGTTTAATTTTAACTTTTAACTTTTACCTTTTACCTTTTACCTTTTAACTTTTTACTTTTTACTGTATTGAGAGCTGTTGCCATGACATGTTTAATATAAATTAAATTAGATCAATTATTAATGTTCGTAAACTTATATATATTTTTAGCCTTGAAAATGCGACCTGGAATTCGTCGCGAAACGTCGGCATTAATAAACTGTTGAAAGATGAGGATGCCTTTCCCTACTACTTCCTTCGGAACATATATATATATATATATATATATATATATATATATATATATATATATATATATATATATATATAATACATATAGGCATTCAGGGGAAAGCCACTCGCTACTGTTGAATGTTTATGCTATTTGCGCGTTTCACAACTACATTGTTACACAGTCAAGGTGAAAAACAGCTATTTGACCCTTAATAATTATTCGTAAAAACAATTATTATAACAGCTAACTAAAAACAATAAAGTATTATTTCATTTAAAATGTTAACTCTTTCAAAAATACATAAAACACCATGCCACGAAAAGGACATACCCAGACGGGAGCTAAAACGAAACTGTTGAAACAAGGAGAGCAAAGACAAATACAATACAAAAAAAAAAAAAAAAAAAAAAAAAAAAAAAAAAAAACATACACAAAATACAAGGGAACGACAAGACACATATGGCCAGCAAACAATGAACAGTTGAGTGGAAGATGTTTTCTGCGCTTGTTCTATTACTGGGAAATGATTTTTGTCTACAGATGTTTTGCATAATTTGGAATGGTTCCTTATGTTCGATTGTTCTTGACTGGATGACCTTCTATGAAGAGATCGTGACCCTGGCTACCTACTTCAGTAACAGTTATTTTCCTCAAAGGATCTTTTCGTGGTCATGGGGTTATTTTTTCATTTTTATTTTTTTGAATGAGTTACCATTTTCAATAAAATAAAATACTATAGTGATTTTAGTTAGCTGTATGATAAACCTTTTATGAATAAAAAGAGTCAAATAGCTGTATTTCAGCCTTGAAGATGCAACAATATAGTTGCAAAACGTTGGTATTACCAGTAAACCTTCAATTGCATCAAGTGCCTTTCTCTGGAAGCCTACAAGTATAATATCGGGAGCTGAAGTTCTGGTGTGTATATATATATATATATATATATATATATATATATATATATATATATATATGATATGTATATATATATATATACTATATATATATATATTATATACATAATATCC
>NC_061100.1:118313336-118315836 GCF_015104395.2 Macrobrachium nipponense
GAGAAGAAGGTGAGAGGGGAGACGAGAGAGAG
Source organism: Macrobrachium nipponense (assembly GCF_015104395.2). NCBI lineage: Eukaryota > Metazoa > Arthropoda > Malacostraca > Decapoda > Palaemonidae > Macrobrachium > Macrobrachium nipponense. Next base: position 118,313,369 of record NC_061100.1, read on the forward strand.
AGAGGAGAGAGAGACATTCAGTTGTGGAATCATGGAAATCATGTGTTTTGAATGGATTAATATAAAAGATGCCTTAATCAGGGTTAAACTCGTGAGAAAAATTCCACGAGTTGTCCAAGTCCAGCGTGACCTTGACATTTTGAGAAGAATTCATTGTAGCGTCGAAGCTGTCATGAAAGGTTCGTTTTTCTTTAGCTGGATGAGGGCTTTTACACTGTAAAAAGAGATGAGCTATTCTTGATGGCGCTAAAATGATCTTCCGCATGTAAACGGTTTTACGTAATGGGATGATGAAGACAACGTGTATCTGAGGTCACTGATGGACAAGTGAACCGGGTGTGGCCCCCTCGTGAAAACTGGCAGTTCCCGACATAAGAAAGAGAGAAAAGTGAGGCACCGTTATGATGATAGTGTATTCGGGAATATAAGCATCATATTGCTGTTAAAGAAAATCCCTCGGCCTTTACTTGGTGCTGTGAAATATGAACTGTTTACGGGTATTGGTAGTCCTGAAACATAAAGCGAAATGTTTATATAATTATGACGAGTTTTTTAGACGAACGTTTAGTTAGATCTAAAGAATACAACCAGAGGCTTAAATCACATGTTTGCTGTAATTACCTGTGTCAAATTTCGGGATAATGTCCATTTTCTTTCGTAAGTGTCTCCTATTCAGTGATGGTATAGGATATCGAAGTTAACTTCATGGAGCAAAAGCAATTGCAAGGAAATGCTCCCAATCAAACTTTACTCATTATTCGTGATAAATGTTTGTTTTCTCACAATTTCCCAAGTGCTATTAAAGAAGGAACCCTGAAAGTAAACAGGATGGGGTAGGAGGGACGCTCCAATGGGGCAGGATGAGTTAATGAGACTCATAATATGTAATTTTGAAAATAAAACGTTTGACTTTCCTCTGCGAAAATATTTGTGGAAAGGCAAGCGAAAACTGACTAAGACTATCTAAATGTTTTCAACCAACAATACGATTCCAAGGTTAGGTATTTGTTTCTTCAGTCAGTTGCCAATGAAGAAGCTGACTTCCTAAAAACAGGAAAGGGTTCAATATTTCAAAGGATGTAAAAATGTTGCTAAGGAATTGCGCGCCATGTTAGAAAGAATTTCGGCGTTTTCTTCTGTTTTGAGTTTATTTTCACAACCGAAATATTTAGGCATTCTTAAGCATTCCCACTACAAGAATATTTCATTAAACTGAAGCAGATTACAGACAGAACAAAAATTAATGCTATAGGAAAGAGCTGACAGTTAATACTACGTAGAGTGTTTCAAGGAAATCCGACAACCCTTCAAAGAGCTTGGAGAACGTTGCTGTTTGATAGCAAATTGTGTTTCACCAAACTAGAAAGGAAAATATTCCCATAGAAAGTGGATCAGTTTTGACCGTTTTGACTTCGTTACAGGTGAGAAGAGCAAGATCTGTGCAGGCGAGTGGGTTCTGGTGAGTTTTTGGTAGAATTATCGATGTATATATTTTCCCCTTTCGCGTCTTCTGGGCATATATTAAGAGTAAGAAGTCTAATGGTTAGATAAAATATTTTCTGTTTTTATGTTTGCGTTTTTGTAATTACAGAAAACTTTGTAGGTGTAATAGATTGGATCCAATATATATATATATATATATATATATATATATATATATATATATATATATTATATATATATTATGTGTGTGTATTGAAAAGTTTTATATTTTAAAGTTAGAATGTGTTTTTTAATCGGTTTACATTTAAATTCGTAAGTGAAAATTATCTCTAGTGTTGGGTCAGAACCTCTCTCTCTCTCTCTCTCTCTCTCTCTCTCTCTCTCTCTCTCTCTCTCTCTCTCTCTCTCTCTCTCTCTCTAAAACACCAGCGAAACTCTCACACGATCTCTCAGTCTTACTGTAATCAGATACCCTTGAAAGAATGCTCATGATTAAGAGACTTTTCTTTTCTTGAAGTTTCCACTACGACAAAGAGCCCCTGTTACAGAGAGAAGATCAGTAGCGAAATTGACATAAACGCCTTCCTTCTTTTACTGGTCTGTGAAACGAGTTTGTCTGTTGGTTGATATATTTCGTCCAAAACGTTTTGACCTTTTTGGTTCCCGTATTGCCAAAGAACTTGAAAGAGAAGCCGGCACTTATGTATCCACTTGAATTACCTTTGAATTTTTCCCCACCGTAATTACTGAGGGCATTGGGTTCACAGGTATGAGGGCATTGGGGCTGAGCTGCTACATGGTTTGTATTTCTTTCTACGTAAGAGTGTTTGATCCTGTTCAAGGGAATGATATCTAATTGTTTATTCATTTTATTTTTCATACATTTTCCTTTCCGAATTGTCCCAAAAGGAATTTGTTTTGTTATCCTTGTCAAATTTCTACGTCATACAGTTGCCAAAATAATGTGGTTTTCATAGATTTCTTTCTATTCCATTAACTTCTGTGTTCATTTTCCATTGGTACCC
>NC_061100.1:118318336-118325836 GCF_015104395.2 Macrobrachium nipponense
TGCATTATTTACAATGCCAAAAGTTTCCTTAATGTTAAATGCAACCCCAGGTTATAGCCTGAATTTATATTTGCAAATAGTCACTTTAAATAGACATTAAATATGGTAAACAGTGCACAAAAGAAAGAAAAGTCAATCTTGGTTACTAATAAACGTGTATCAGATGAGTTTGGTATTTTAGTTCAGGAATTTGGAGTGAATGTTGGGAGATTTTGATTATGGTCATGGCTCAGTTTAAACTGGATCATTATCATTCTAATTCGTATGAAAAGCGATATTACGAGTGATTTCTTCTGTTGTAATTATAAAAGTTGCACTGCCTATTCATTGATGAATATTTCCTCACTCGACAACTCAAAAAACAGTACGCAAATAATACAAAACGGTCATCATATCGTGAGTATATTTGTGCGTTTTTAATAACCTTTGTATTTTTTTAATGATCAATCATGTCCCACCGGAATCCACGCCTCCAGCAATTAACGCCGAATCGAATTGTGGGGATTTGTTGCCTGTTCGAATTAATTTTTTCAATTGTTTTAGTCTTATAGTTCAGCATCGTCGAGTGGTTCAAATGCAGATTTTGCACGCTTGATGCAAGGTATTTACACCCTACCCCCTTCTCGCAGCAGCCACTTGATCACACTTGGGGATGCAAACGGACAATCGCATTCTTTAGATAGCAGGAGCTAATGGGGTCGTTTAGCGTTACATGGAAAACTGCACCTCTTGATTACATTAGAATCGACGGTAAAAAATCTCTCCTACACAACTATGTCATTTGGAGTAATATTTATTTTATTATTGAGGAAAGGTACTGAGATAGGGTGAGTCTACTCTTGCCTGATGGTTGAAAAGTTTACTATGAACAATAATAATAATAATAATAATAATAATAATAATAATGATAATGATAATGATGATAAAAATAATAATAATAATAAAAGTTCTTGAACCATTCCTATCATAGAAACTGTTGCAAGCGCATCGATGATCTTATCTTCTTCTTGTCGCTTTTCCGTTCGTCTTCGGGTCTGCGTAGCTTCCGTGCGTGTCACTGAGAACACGTCCACAGTAAATGTTTACACGAGGACATTCCTCTCGAACGTGAGTCTATGTTCCTCGGCTTCCAGCGTTGTGTTCAAGGGAAGGAAGGAATGCGATGCTAATTTAGACAATATGCTGCTCATGTGGTTCCCTGTGTTCTCTTCATCACGATGTATGTGTTTTTTTCTTCTTCTTCTTCAATGTGTATTTTGTGATCGCGAATAAATTCCATTCTCAATGACGTAAGATTAGCTCTGTTTTTTTTTCTGAGCAGATATTTCCTGTTTATTGCCAGTAATTTACTGCTTCAAGCTTAAAGAAATCTAAGCCATGCTTCGCCTACGTGTATCTTATTGGCGCATACACACACAAGCATACACACAGGCACGCATGCACACGCACACCACACACATGTATTTAGTATATATAATATAAATTTCTCTTTTTTTTTTCATCAATACAAGTTCAGTTAACCCTTTCACTACCTAGTAACTTATATCACGTTGACATTCTTCAATTATCTGTTTCAAATTTATTTTCAGTACACTCATCGGCAATTAAGGACTATTTTAGAAGATTCTGAGATAATGTAAAAACATCGTATCAAGGCTGTCTATGATATTATTGTAAACGATTACTTCGAGCATCGTCTTCGGTATTATCAGTAAAAGAATGGCGATAATATTTTTTTCATTTATGTCGATTTTTTTGTTTTTTTTTTTCGAAAAAAACGTCATTTTACTTAGACATTGTCTAGGTAGTTCTCTGTTGTCATATTCAACTAATTCGTTGTGTTCACGATTAGCATTCTCTCTCTCTCTCTCTCTCTCTCTCTCTCTCTCTCTCTCTCTCTCGTAAAAGTAACCAGAGTTGTGTAGTATGCGTTCAACATGTTTACACGTCATTAAAATATAAGTAGATATTTTATATTTTTGGAAAATAATTTTGGGGCTGCAGTAACTCCAAATGATGTCCTAAACTATATTAGTAGTTTTTTCTTTCATTTTCATTAATTTTTATTTTTTTTAGAGAAAACTTCGTTCACTGTATGCTCGTTCACATTAACCCGAATCTCGGACTGAAAATTCCCGTTTACATCTGGGCAACCGGCGAATAGCAGTAATTATCGTCGATTCTCTGAAGATAATTGTAAATAAACCTTTCCTTTTGCGACAGTCGCTCGCTTTCCACCGCGGAATTACGGTCCTTTGTCTTCTTTCGCTTCCCCTTTGCATGCACAAGCAAGCCGGATATTTCCACAAAGGCGGGAGACCGGCAACTACTAGTAAATACACCCATCTAGAAATTGCTGGCCCTATCGGTAAGCCAACTGACGCCCTGTAGCCTTATAATTATACGACGGCGATGGTCATTATGTTAACATCATGTAATTACTGTTCAACCCATCATCGGGGCAAAGAGATTGTCATGATTATCAGTTGAGAGGTGTAGAGATGATAGCGGGATGCTGCAAGGAGAACATACTGGGCCATTGCTGTCCAAGCGATCTCTCTCTCTCTCTCTCTCTCTCTCTCTCTGTATACATACATACATCATACTACATACATACATAACCATACATATATAAATAACAGACATATTTATTATATATATATATCATATATATATATATAGATATACATATATATATAATATACTATAAATATATATATAATATATATATAATATATATAATATCATATATGGTTCAGGTACTGTTGTCATATACATGTAGTTTACATTAAAGTTAGAACTTTATTTTCCACATCCGATTTGTAATAACATGGAAAAATCCTTTAAGACTCTTTATATATGACGTTATAATCGATTGTTGCGCAATCTGGTCATAAAGAGCTTGTTATGGTTATTGTTGTAGGGTACAGAAACATTTTATAAATACTTTAGTAATCAGACACAAATAAGGGACAAAAAAAAAAAAAAAAAAAAAAAAAAGAATGACCGGTGGCCTGGTGATACTGTTCATCAAGTTTGAGTTAAAGCCCCTTCTAATTTAGCATTATTGCCGGTATTTAATTACAGCGGTGCGTACCCTCGGATTGCCGGTGCTTGCAAGAAGAGAGGGAGAGGCGTCATATTTGTAGTACTTTGGCACAGAGCACCGAAGCGCACCTTCTCCTTCCTCCTGCAGGCCGGACCCCCTCAAGCTGCTCGCCTTTTAATTTGGAGTCATAATGCGATCTCCCCTTGTGCGGTGACTGGGCCATTTTTCTTGGAGGTCGTCCTCGATATTAGCTGGGGCACTTTTTGCCGGGATATACTCAGAGGATTACCCATATTGCTCCCCTCCCCCAGTGCGTTACTGAAAGATAACCGCATGTTCGGGGTAAGTGGACTATGAGGGAGCGGAGAGTCTTATTAAATATATATTAATGGTGATGGGTGGGTTGCTAAGCAAAATGACGGCTTTGGGTTATTTTAATGGGGAATATTTCATCTTGGGGATCTGCTCAATCTGCGCTTTTCTTGTAGATATATATAAATATATTTTTTTTTTTATTCTTAAGCCGTTTCAGGCACCTTTAGAGTGAAACGTGTTTTATCTTGGGGAATCTGCCCTTTCTTTTTTTATAATCTCAGCAAGAAATCAGCCACATAAATTTGGCCTCTTTTTACCTTGTATAAAATCTCACTTTAGATAGTGATGGATAGTTGTTAAGATGGAATCTTTATTTTATTATTGTTACGTTTGTTGTTGTAGCTGTAAAGTGGATGACTTTTGATTTCGATTATTGGTAATTGAAAAAAGAAAGAATAGTAGTTATCTGCAGTGTTACTGTAAAAATTGAAAAGAACCTTTATTTCATCTGAGACAATGAAAGTTACTCCTCTTGGATATGCACTTTGAGGAATCGGTTTACACGTGATTTTTTTTTTTTTTTTTTTGTCGAATGTTTTACCGATTTATAGCTGAGAACTCTAAATTTAAATGCGATTTAATTTTTCGTTCCTTGAAATTTTATGAAGTTTAATAATACTATGTATTTTTGAGAAAAGAAAGTGTATCAGGGGCATAATAATTGGATATGGATTGTTTTCGTGAATTAACGTGAGATTACCTTGAAATGTTTGAATATATATATATATATATATATATATATATATATATATATATATATATATATATATATATATATATAAATAAATATATATATATGTGTGTGTGTGAGTGCGCGCGCGTGTGTGTGTGCCTCCTAAACGTGAGAGAAAGTAAAATTTAAATGTTGTCTAACTGTCAAGTATGGTTAGAAAGCTGGGTATTGTGGGCAATACCCTATTTTTTTTCAAGAGGATTTATTTGCTACAGTCTGAGACAGGACTGTGGTGTCTACACGTTGTTTTTTGAAAATTAAGTGGCTTTCTGGCAGCACGGACTCTTGCTCATAGAGCAGCCCCTAAGAGTCATTTTGATATTTTGCTAGTCATAAAGACGGTCGGGATAAGAGTTAAGTTTAACTATACGAAAGTCATAGCGACGAGTCTCCATGCTTTTTTGACATTTTTATGGATTTGTTGATACTTAGATTGGAAAAATTTCATAATTTTTCTAGAGAAATTTTTTGAAGTTCTGAAATATACAGAAAGAAATGAGGTAGGTAACGAGGATGAAAGAAGAAAATGAGCGACTGACTTAGAACGCTGCCTCTGTTCAAGAGCTAAAGTGCTAGCCTCAACCAAGACGGAATAAGATATCTTATTCCGTATTGCCCAGAACAACAAAGTAATGAGACTCATTGCTCAGCTGGCAAAGTTCAGTTGTCAACTTCGTCAACAAGAGGAAGTTGCAGGTCAGCTGGAGACGGAACTGCGTGAGATGGGAGAAGAAAGGATGCAGATGACTAAACGAATATGAGGACTGGAAAACGAACTCAATCACTGTAAGACTGAGATGGAAAACCTCCAGTTCAACGTTCTAGGACTGCGGGAGCAAGTTGGAAAGCTGTCGAGAGAAAATGGCCCCCTCCAATGTCAGCTATAAGTAAGTGAACGAAATGAAGCTTAGTCGGCAAGATAATTTACTGCAAGCGAAATACCATTGGTTGGAAGAGATGGCGAGGCTGGCAACAGCATGGACAGAATAATCTTCGTTTGGAGGGTGAGTTGCGAAATCTGCAGGCGAAGAATGAAATGTTGCTCCGCGACTTCAAGAACGTCCAGATGACGAAAAAGCAAATGATAGATTAGAGAAAAGACTTCCAGTCGGACGGAAAGGATATTATGGTGAATCTGTGATAATAAAAAGATTTTATATATATATATGATATATATATATATATATATATATATATATATATATATATATCTATATAGATAAAATTATTTCTATATTCATATACCAGTATATTATATATGTATATATTATATATATTATATATATTATTATATATATATATATATATATATATATATAGATAAAATATATTTCATATATTCATATACTGTATATATAGTATATATATATATATTATAAAATATAATTAAATAAATTTATAATTATAATATAGTAATTATATTATCTATATATATATATATTATTAAATATATCTTATTATATATTATATTATCATATATATATATAATATATATATATATATATATGTGTGTGTATGTGTGTGTGGTTGTGTGTGTATAACCAGTTGACCTTGGTAAAACAGTAGCCCGATAAAAACCGAAAAACCAAAACCCAAAATCTGATCCAGAAAGTAAAGTAACAGTGCTATATTCCAGAGACTGCTGTCTCTCTCTCCAGGTAGATAATGAATGAGAAAAGTTACAGAAAAGGCAGTATTTATACCAAGAGATCCATCCACAGGTAGCCGTGTTTAGGTCAGCCCTGCTGATAATTTCTCTTTAATCTCCTGAAGAGTTTGGTTGAAGGAAGACTTATCTATGATATCTGGATCCCATGCTCCCTTTGAGATGTTCATCACCTGTCTTTGTTTGATCAAGGCTGACTCAATCATCTGGCTTTTGTACCGACATTTGCTGCTATAAATTAAACATGACAAATGCCAGTTTATTCTGTGGTTATGGTTATTTATTTTGGTTAAAAATAGCTGAGCTTTGTTGTCCATACCTAACTGACCGTTTATGTTGCATTAATTTCCAGGGAAGTGATTTTCCTGTAAAACCGATGTAAGATTGGTCACAGTCCAGGCATGGGATTTTCTGTATATGGTAAATTTGTATTCTGTTGTATCTCTAATTATTAAAACATCAAGAAAAGGAGTTTTGTTGTCTGTTTCCCATTCCACTTTAAATTTGATGCTGGGCATAAATGTGTTTAATTTTGGAAGGAATTTGTTGAAATTTCCCATCAAATTTAAAGTTGAAAGGTGTTACATTTAAGTAACATTAGAATAAGTGTTTCCTTTATGTGGATTCTAATGAAGAAAAAAACAAGTTTTTTTTATGTCTAATTGCATATTTGTTTTGTTTCATTTCCACTATTTCGAGAAGGTTTGGGAAATTACCGAGAACAGGAATATGCCTGTTTTATACAGAAGTACCAAAAGACTGTTCTACAGAGGGAGGGATCTGCTGAACCAGACCATTCCAGAAAGTCGCAACCCCTACATAAGAAGAAGAAAGTGTTTGTGACGGGGAGACAGAGACGGACACTAGAGGTATTAGGAAGGGAGGAAAAGGTGCAAGAGATTAGGGTTACATAACTCTGTGTGAGCTGGTGTTATGAGTATTTATGTGAGTTATATATTTGATGTAAGAATAAAAGGTGATTTCAATAGGAATAGGCCAGTAGTGATGTTAATCAGGTAAAGTTTAATGGTGGTTTCAGTGCAAATACACTATTCGTGAGTAGTAAGCCGGCCAGGTTGGAGCTGCACTATGAAGACAGTCTGGTTTAAACTTAGGCCTCACTTTATAGCCTAAGCAAGGTTGTTGTATCACTTGCCTGTTATTAACATGATTTGTGTGAAGAAAATTAGTGGCAGGGTTATGAGTTTTCCTACAAATACCTATAGGGTAGCTTGCACCTACCAGTAAATCCCTAGTCTCTGTTTTTCCATAGCAAGCCAGGACAGGGTGATCAGTAAGTCCCTAGTCTGTTTACCTTAGCTAGTCTGGATAGGGCTATCAGTAAGTCCCTAGTCTGTTCTCCATAGCTAGTCTCTGTTCTCCATAGCTAGTCCGTCTCCATAGCTAGCCAGGATAGGGTTATCAGTAAGTCCTTAGTCTGTCTCCATAGCTAGCCTGGATAGGGCTATCAGCAAGTCCCCAGGCTGTTTTCCTTAGCTAGTCAAGATAGGGTTATCAGTAAGTCGCTAGCCTGTGTTGTCTTTAGCTAGCCAGGATAAGGCTATCCATATGTGCAGTGCATTACTCTCATGCTAGTCATGTTTGGTACACATTTTTTTTTTAGAAAATATTTTAACCCTGTTAGCCATATTGGGTATTTCAGTAGTTAAGTTAGAG
>NC_061100.1:118330836-118338001 GCF_015104395.2 Macrobrachium nipponense
ATATTTTTTTTCCAACTTCAAAGAGATTATGGATTGGAAGGGGCGGCAAAGATTATGGGGTACTTTGAGATCCTCTGAGTCTAACCGGAGCAGGTCATCATCTACGGTAAAGGGGGATATTTATTTGTTACATAAGTGCGGGTTGCAAGAGAAGTGGTTTTTATTACGGAAAGGCCAATGTATAGAGTCAGGATGCAGTTAGAAATGCAACTGAATATGGCACATGGTGCCATATATTGCATTAAATGAAAATTCATTTTTCAGTAAGCTGTGATGATGCTAACCAAATCAGGAGTCCGAGATTGTAGAAGAGTCTCCTTTATATTTCTGAGTGTTACTGTCATTGTCTCCTATGTATCTTCCCCAAATTCATGCGTTTGGATCTTGCCCGTGGTGGATGGTTTTATCTTCTGTAATTCCCACTGGGTGTAAATTATTTCCGAAAGTAAATAAGTGAATTTGCATCGTTATTGGGAATTTATGACCTGACATATGTGAGTATAGAATAGTAAATTGTGTTTCTCTATATATGTATGTACAAATATATATTACATATATATTCATATATATACAGAAATATTCATATATTTTGTATAATATATATATATATATATATATATATATATATATATACACATATATATATATATATATATATATATATATATATATATATATATCGTAAATGTAAAAACGCTGACTAATTTCTTGACAAACTTCCATTAATATTAGGTCATCCGAATTTTGATAATTTTTTAAAATAAAACGTGTAATTTTCCAAAAATGTATTTTAACTTGTCTAACAAAGAGAATTACAGATTAATTAAATTCGCTTTTTCTTTTATTTGTATTACAAAACTGTTAGTAAAGATCCATACTGGGGTTAAACATTTTGTACCGTATGTAATCCCTGATATATCTGTAAATGCGCAATGTGAGAGTTACATAGTTCATTTGTGTAACTCACTTTACTTAGCAGTATTCGTGGAGGTATAAAAAGGTCTTACACAAATAAAAAGGTCTTCCACAAAATTTGGAAGTTTATTTGAGTATCCTTCCAAAAAATGTTTTTGTTTGTTAAACAATATTAAAATAAATGTACACAGTTCCATTTGTTATCATAAGTACTTCGATATGAATGATCATCAAGTCTAGTTAATGTTAATATTGGAGAATCTTTCGCATAAGTAATGGAGCTTTTATGTGGAATTTAAAAGAAGTTTTGCTGATTCGCGTGTTTTGCGACTTCCAAATGATGATGGTGCTTTTATAATTTCTCAGAAAACCGCTGGATCTTCGTCATATTTTTGTCATTCCATTTTGCAGAAGGAGGCCTCCGCTTTTAAACAGGTCTGGAGTAAAACAGTGCAGCAGTCGCGACCAGGTTAGATTTTAAGCAGCCGATGCAAGGATGCACCTTCTTTGCAGATGACTATCACGTTGTGAGCTGCTCCATTATACTGCACAGTAGGGTTACTTGCAGGCCTGTTCAACAGCGGCACCTCCCAATCCCCTTTGGTCCCTCCTGACCCTCCGCTGAAACACCCATTTGCCATTCTGGATGTTGAGACTTGCTCCATCATCCCACCTGTCATTCTATAGCCAGTATATTTTTATTCGTAAAGAGTTATTCGCAGTCATGAGTTCCCGTTTTGCGCTGGATGCGTTTTACGATATAGATAAATTTTAATACGAAAAATGTCGCCAAAAATCATAAAAATTGCTGAAAGATTTTTATGTAAAACCATTAAGTAGCACTTTTCATGTACAGATTCCAGGATATTGCATGCATTTTTTAATGACTTTTTTCTTTTCGCATTGTTGAAGATCTGAGTTTGGTTTATGCCAAACACGAGTTCTCTTGAGCCCTGATTATCATTCGTCACGATGAATAACCTTTTGGAATTCTGGTAAATAGAATAACAATAATATTACAAGGCAGTTCCGTAATTATACATTTGGGAAATTTTAGAGTAAAAATTTTAGGAAGTTTTCAAGTAAAAATTTTACTGATCAGTCCGAGAGTAACTTCAAGGTCGTACAGAAGAACAGATCATATCAAGAGTTGTGACAATACGAGCGACTAGCCTAGTGCCACAAGCCTTCGCTGCAGTCGCTCAGTTTGTACGACGAAAAATAAGTGTGTAACACGACTGACCCCACAAGCCTCGAGTTCATTTGCAAACATCGCCAGAAATGAGCGAGTTTTTTTTTCTACCTGGTTCTCGAATGTTCACGGTAAGAGAAAATATCGCGAATTTCGATCATTTTCAGCAGAGGAGGAAGGTAAAGGAAGGATTGAAAAGTTGAAGGATTGCCATGACCCTGCAGACATGAACATATTTGCTGATTGCCACCTTCATCTTGTGAAATAGAAAACAATCGAATCATGGGATTTTGTCGTATTTCTAGTTTCCCTAATACAAACCATCTGGCAATGAAGTTGTAATACTTTCGATAAGCCATGAGAGTCATACATACAATGCTATAGAAACTCCGCCAGTGGCCACACTCCCGAAAGATTTACGAGCATTTGAGGCTGATTAACAACCAACAGTATAAATTCACCTTCTTCAAGTCACAGTCGAGTTTCGTTACACTTGAGAATAGAATACGTACAAAACAGTTGTGAATACTTTCACAAATCAACCACACTAACAAGAATAATGCCATATTGCTGCGCTTGTAACCTGACAATCCAGCAACACTTTCACGAAGAAAATGTAGACCTTTAGTTACAGTTAGTTGCGAATATAGACTGGCTGTAACCCTCTTGAAATTCTCTCTCTCTCTCTCTCTCTCTCTCTCTCTCTCAGTAAAAATATTTAGATAAATAGTTCCAGGGTGTCGTAGATACTGAATTTTAAGATAAGTGTATTAAAAGAAAGGTAAAATTTTGGTGCGCCGACGGGTGCGTACACACACACACACACACACACACACACACACACACACACCAAGACTGCGAAAATAGAGTCGAATGGGCCGCCACGGCTACTAGTGTTGACGTCTGCATGGAGGTGGGATCTGATTCTCCCTTATATGGGCCAAGTAAATGAAGACCGATCCTCCATGCTCCGATAAAATTGGGTTAGGGACTTAGATCTCCCATTAACTCGGAACAGTAAACACCCTGGGCCTTTATTACAAGATGACTGATGAAGAAAATGAGCACTGATCAAGACGTATATTTGCGAGTAAAGGAAAAGAAATATTGAGGATGCTCACCTGCGTTGCAGCAGGGTCAGGAAGATTATCAGAGAGAGAGAGAGAGAGAGAGAGAGAGAGAGAGAGAGAGAAGATTTGATTAATAAGGTGATCAGGAATAATGTTCGTGCATCCTTCTTCGGGAGCCTTAGGGTTTCCCAAATTAATTTCCTCCAAAAATGATAATTTAATAGAATTCATGATATTATCTAAGAGCAAGATGAAAGCGAATGAAATATATGCGATGAATAAAGATTGAAGTAGAAGTATTGGAACAGTGTACCAGAGTAAAAACACGTAGTATTAAGTAAACGGCAAATATATTATGGTACGCTGAGGATGTAACCAGCATTAGTTAACCGAAAACAGAGGTACGTAAAATATTTTTTTTCAGAAATGTAATCTTCATAGATTTCATGGGGAGGTGAGCAATAGCTCAGGGATTATTTTGTAAAATTTTTGTTGTTCAAATTCAGTTTTTTATTATGAATGCCAAAATACTTTTTTTTCTTATTTTTTTTTCGTAGATAGGGTACGATTCATAAAACAAAACTTGAAATATTGTTGGCTTGCTGGATCTAACAATGAAGTGTATTTTAGGGTTACAGAGTAATATTATTATTATTATTTGAAGGTAGGAGAACCCTCTCTTAAACATGTTTTGTTAAAGATGATGGCAGCATCAGTGGAATTGATTTTATATATGGTCTTTTCAATTCTTCTTATTATTCTCTTCTCATCAGGGCTGATATTTGCTAATAGCTGGCCGATGTTCATATCTTGGTTAAAGAAAGTTTTCTAAAAATACTAATTTATTGTTTATGATAACAAAAAAGTGGTTAACAAATCTTAGTAATGGAATTCCAATCGTCCAACCGTATCATCGGTTCATTTTCAAGGAAAGGTGAGCGTGAACTGATTGGAATGGGGTCGTTCGGCGGTATTTATTGTGTCCCAGGTGCTCTGTCTGATGGGCGCTGCGTTTTCATTGGCTGAACAGAGGATTAAGTCCCTGAGTCAAGCCGTCTTGCAGAGGTGGAAGCTCGCACTGCTCTTCGCGTGCGGACGCTGGAGACTGGGAGCATAGTATTGGGCAGGGGCACCTGATTGGTCCGTTCGATCGGCTCTATGGTGCCGCGGGCACGCGCCCTACGTGCCACCGTCGGGAGGAGTGAAGTCTCTTGAGTGGTGTTAATGGCTGTCTCTCCTTCCCGATGTGTAGGGCCTCTAAGAGGCGAGGCGACGGTGGTCTGCTGCCTTATCGATAATACCAATATTAGGAATAATGTCCTGTCCGAGTTATCCTGGTATTGTGGACGTTTTTTGCATGATTATGGATGGCGCCTTCCTGAGCGTGGCAGATATCCTCTTGGAAAATCGCATCGTTGTCATACCAATGTAGGCGCCGGGGCATTCCCGGACGGGCATTTGTATGGTAGACAACGTTAGTTTTCTTGAGAGGGTCCTGCATCACAGGGGCTGGGTTGTTTTCATAATCAGGCCACTGGTCTTCTTGCTTTTATAGTAAATGATCAATTTTACTTTTTTCGCAGGGTCCGTGGGGGAGACATTCCTTTCGATGATGTTACGAAGGGCTCGCTCATCCTCTTTGTATTTCTTGTGAAATACTCCTTGTAAAAAGAGAGTGACGTCTTCAAAAGGGCGACGGGGCGAGGCTCCTGCTGGTACCACTTATCGATGTTTCTGCGGATGGCTTTTTCCGATGTCCCGGTTGGAATACCCGTTGTTAATTAGAAACTTGGGCAACACGTTCTAATTCAGTGTTGCGTGTCCTTCCACGAAGAGCAGTGTGAGAGAGCTCTCTTGATGAAGGCGCTGATTGCAGTGGCGTTTGTATCTCTCTGGACACTCGCTCTCGCCGTTCAGGCACATGCCCAGGTTTCGTGGGTTTCGATATACACTTGTGTTACGAAGCGTTCTTCTTGTTGCCCGACGAGAACGTCAAGGAAGGGGAGGCGACGGTCACGGCAATGCTCGATGGTGAAGTTGAGTCTGCTGTGGTCGTGGAAGGCTTGTCGCAGGCGCTCTATTTCTTCCACCGTGTTGGCACTGATGAAGGTGTCGTCAATATATCGGACGTACATAGACGGTTTCTCGATGGTGGCGAATACCCGACGTTCCACAGTACCCATGTAGAAGTTCGCGAAAAGTACTCCGAGGGGAGAACCCATCGCTACGCCGTCTTTTTGCGTGTACATATGGCCTCTGTGGGTGGAGAAAGGGGCCCTTTTCGTACATATTTCAAGGAGTTTTTGGAGGGCATGCTCAGGGATGTTTAATGGGGGCGTGGAGTCGTCTCTGTATACACGATCCAGAATTATCTGGATTGTTTCATCCACGGGGACGTTCGTGAACAGGGACTCCACGTCCATCGATGCAATAACTCCTCCGGACGGTGTCGTTTTCAGGGCTTCTATAAACTCGGCAGAGGACTTCAAACTGTGGTCATCTGGAACGTAAGGAGTCAAAATAGCATTCAATTTCTTCGCAAGCTGGTATGTATTATTTGGGAATCAGTAAGCGAGGATTTAATACAGGGTCAGAAAGGTTCTTGAATCTTGCCTCGGGAGATACACTCTTCTTAGAATCAGGTGAGAGGTAATTTGATTATAGGTTACCGATTCTCGTCGAAAAGATGCAGTGAATGATTAAGGTTATTCAAAGTACCAAATATGGTATAACGGTAATTTTTAAATATTTTTGGAAAAATTTCCCACTGTATGTTTGTATAATTGTAATAACAGGCCTGGATATTCAATAAGATTTTTTAATTTTAAGAGCGTTTGGTGCTCCCTTGTATTCACTGGATAAAAAAAATTATGATAATTAATATACTAGTAACAATACTGAGAAAACTTTGAATCTCATTGATTACTGCACACTTATTTCTAATGATGCAATTTACTGTTTGTTTATTCATATTTTATCTTCACGTGTATCACATATTGTGATGTTGCTTATTTATTATTTGACTTTTCAAAGATAAATTGCGTATGTTACGATTCTTGAAGATTGTATGGCTTATATCCATGGCAAAATCCTCCCCTCCCCGCCTCTCTCTCTCTCTCTCTCTCTCTCACCGGTCTCTCGGATCTCTCTACTCTCTCTCTCTCTCTCTCTCTCTCTCAAAATTATTCCAATGTTCCCTTACTCGAATTTTAGGTTTTTAGGCGACGCAACTTACGAAAACAAAAGAGCAAGAGATCAGATAGGATAAAAAAAATTTTTCTTTCTTTTTTGCTTTCAGAAGACGCATGTGGGAGAACTAAGCAAATGTAATTTTTCTGCGGTTGAGCCAAGAGGAAATGTAATAGATAGAGGTGTTGAGAAGAACGCATTTAACTTTTTTTTTTTTTTTTTTTTTTTTTTTTTTTTTTTTTTTCTTTTTTTTTTGCTAAAGGATAATCATATAACTTTTGCTCGTAAATTCTTGATTGTGTCGTAGCTTATATGCCTTGAATAATCAATTGAATTCTTGCTGCTTTGGTATACACTTGCAAATACTATATTTGGTTTTTGCCGAGTAGGGACTCTGTTGGGATTTCAGAAGGCATTCCTCACAGTTAGGTATCGTTTTAATCTATATCAGTTCCCTCTCTTAATCTCTCTTAAGCAGTCTTCCTTCATTGAAGACCGCGCAGAAGGCATGTTGCAGTGTCTGCCACTTCATGTTTAATTATCGTCGACCGATGCCCAGCTACTTATTTTAGTTTTTAACTTTATCATTGTTTAGTTTTAATCTTTTTTCACCCATGTACCATACTTAGTTTTAATCTTTTTTCGCCCCTCATTTTCCTTTTGCTAAGTTAACGCATCATCAGGTAATTGTTGAGGATGGAAGTATGAGTACTATCACATTCATAATTTTAACAATGTGCTTGGTCACATAGGTTGACGGTATTCAACACATAACAACACGATGTTGTCATTTTTTGTT
>NC_061100.1:118338501-118366001 GCF_015104395.2 Macrobrachium nipponense
TGTTGTCATTTTTGTTGGAAGAGAAAACCCGTAATTTCATTATTTTTCATAATACTAGATGAAGACACACAAAGTGTTTTGCTTGTTGAGAATATTGCATCAGATCGTTAATATACGATAAGCTACGAATTGGTTGAGGCATGTGAAATTGGATCCACAGACTTACAGTCTGTAGGAATGTAAGTACAGAAGGAACTTTCTAGCTGGCTTTGACTAAAAGTACTCGAGTAATTATGAATTGCCAGAAATGTCCGTCGTAGTATAATGAACGGATGTGACAAAACGTTTTTTGATAGAAAGAAGAGCATAACGACTTTTGGAAAAGTAGTCAGCCAGCCAATCTTACGAGGTCGATGGACACGTACAAACCAATATTGGAATTTACTCCAACTCATGTGGTTTTGTTTGTTTTTTAATAACGTGTGCAAATGTTCTTAAATACTTGATGAACTCCTGTCTGTGAATTCATATAACTCGCGCAAACCATCCCCGGAATTCAATGAGTTCTTGTAACCTTTCTTGAAAATTATATACAATTCTATAACCTTTTTCAAAAGATCGAATTAGTTTATAAAGCTATCATTAGCACTGGATAAACTTATCCAACTCGCTGCTAAAATCCACAGAACCCTTACAACCATTTTATAAGCCAGAAATTCCCTATTAGGGTGCATGTTCACTACTACAAAACAAGACGTAAACACATGTCAGCATCTTGCTGGATACATGTCACAAACAGATTGAAAACAAGTCACCGACAGTAAGCGGAGAACGAAACTTTGATCAAAGCTGGACGATCGTATGTACTACTGGTTAGGGCTACCATAATTTGGTAACATGTAATCAGCGATGTGTGTGATATAAGTTGACGACGTGTGTTCGTGACAATCTTTACTAAGGAACTATACGAATTCGTGTAGCCATTCATTTTATAACGCTTGCAACCCTTTTTAAGGACCCCGTGAATAATTGCCTACCTTACATATGGGAATAATAAAATCTGAACTGGTCAGAGGAAGATTAATAAAGAAAATATGTTTTGTGCGTACGGACATTAAGGACAGTACTCGTTACAGAAGATTAATTGTTAAGAATTTTCGCTAAAGTGTTTTTCCTAAAATGTTTTTACTTACAAAGAGAGAAAAAACTTTGGGTCTGCAATCACAAATTTCTTTGGCTTTTTTAAAATTCATGAAACTGTCTTTGTGAAAGTTATCGCAACATTTTGGTCATTTCTGCTCGCGGCGAAGTAAGGCTTGTGTGCTTTAATTACGGAAATGATATTTTCAGTTGTATTTTTCGTGTAAGAGTTAATTTCAAAAGATAGCTGTTCGCTATTCTGCATTTAATGATGAAAATGGGCTCATTTATTTTAAAAGTTCTTTTGTAAAAACGAGTAACTTTACCTTGATTCTTTTACTATCATGTTACTTTGTGTTTTTAGCAATTAGATGTTTCAAAATTAAGAAAACAAGTTTAAAAGCTTGCTTTTCCCATTAATGTTTCATTTTTCGTATTGAAAAGATAAAAATGGACAATGAGGTATAAATACATGTGTTGCGTTGTGTTGAAAGAGGAGGTTTACTTTGATCGGTCTTGCATCTTTGCAGCAAGGGGGATTTTAGTGATACCGATATGTAAATTGGCCGATAAATCTACTTTTATAGTTTTTTTTTTTTCTAGTCTTTCCAGTACACCAGATTACCTTGGCTAAGGTGAGCTATCACCTCAACTTGGTGTAAATATGCGCGTGATCGCGTCGGGGTAACGCGGACCTCATTTGGTTAATTTCAATGAAAATACTGTGATGTGACTCGTGTTTGGAGTAAAATTTCAGGAACATTTGTAAGTGAAAATGAAATACTACCAGCTCTACATGTCATTATTTCATTCTCACATCCTACTTTGGGGTGTGTGTTTACTGATTTTCACTTATTAGTCTCCACGTTTGTCCATTTGTCTGGCACTGTGTCAGTCACGCTTATTAGAGCTGTCTGGTTGTGCGTGTGATGCGGTACAACATATTTCCATGAATAAGAGCAGCATTCTGGAATTGGGGGAAGCTTACACTAGCCCAGCTAAAGAGAGGAGCAGAAATTGTGACTCATCAGGAGCGACAATATCAATGCCATTAAATATATAAATAAAATTTTGTGGTTCATACCCATAAAACATTGCAGTTAATCTGGCGTATGTAAAGTAAGCATTTGTGAAAGACCTTCAAGAAGGCGATCCCAAGATTCCCTGAGAAAGTAGAGTACGAATATAATCGTCAAAGAAATGATTACATAAAAGAAGTTGTCCTCTTAGAGACAGACGTCGACTTACGTTTGATAAGGATTTTCTTCCTTGCTGAATGTTGAGCTAAACCGGAAAACAGTAAATAAAGACAAACTTTTTCAGTACAGGAGATTATGTTGGTAACATTGCCACCTCGTCCTTTACATTATTCCTTTAATTAATTAGATTTCTCTCTCTCTCTCTCTCTCTCTCTCTCTCTATGTTCCCCCCTCTGAGTCCTATTATCAGTTCACCGTAGGTAGAGATATGCCACACAGCTTCGCATATGTCTCAGGCCAGTTTTTATAGAGGCGCTTTGAGTAGTTGTAGGGAGATTATGTGAACCTGTTTTATGCGCGCGTGTGTATGTACGTGTGGGTGTTTTCATTGCAGATTCTGCGCTATTGAATTAATGCATGAGTATGCTTCGTGTGAGGGTTTTTCTTTTTTTTTTTTTTTTTTTTTTTGTGGGGGGGGAGGGGAAACGTGACACTTCTTGGTCTGTGTCAGTTCCTAAGACAAGGTTCCTTAGAACGTCAGTATTCTTTTAAAGATCATCGAAGGTTCAGGTGAATTTTTGTGACATCCTGGTCGATAGGTTGCAACTGCATATCATCCCTTCTTGTATCGGAACTCTCTCCCTCCGTCTTGGTATTCAGGGCCTCAGTTTTTGGGGTTACCGAGTTTGTTTGAAATTTCTTTCGGCTTCATCTTCTGCAGCCGTAAGCCGCGTAGAATTGTTGCACTGTACGCTTCACAGATCAAAGAATTCCTTTTTTTAAAGAGAAATTATAGTTGTCAGCCGTAGTTTGTTGTTATTAACAGGGTTTTTTTCTGTAGATAAAACTCTCTCTTAAGAAAAATCATGAACCCTACCCCTTCTTTCTCTCTCTCTCTCTCTCTCTCTCTCTCTCTCTCTCTCTCTCTCTCTCTCTCTCTTCCAAGGTACATTACTATCTTTGGCTCCTCGTTTTGCTCTAACTGTCACGACCCTTAGATGATTCTGTTGTTCTGTTGTAATTGACCTTGTCTGCTACCCAGTACAGTTCACACTCCTGTCAGTTCTAAATCTGTACAGAGAGGGAAGCCTAAGGGCTTAGTAGCACCCTTCTTGGTTTCTCAGAGAATTTAAGGATGATCCTGTCGTAGGATTTTGTTGTCTTTTCTCCATATTTAGGGATTTATCGTTTTCATAGGAAGCACTCACTTCAGCGCCCTGTTCTCAAGAGGGGGTCCAAACTGATCCTTCAGACAATGGTCTTACATATTTTACTTCTGCTAGACCCAAGTCCTTTTGGAACTGGTTAGTATTCAGCCTTATGGACATGATCATCAGTAGGGTTTCTGTTAAACTAAGTCAGGTGGCAATCTACATGTCTAGGGAACTTCGGGATATCTAATTACATTGCTGTCGATATTCCTGAAGCTTTGTTAGCCTTCTTCCCTACTTATGTTTTCTTTTCCTGTGGAGAGTCTTATTTCAGATTGATGCCACTCTTGATTTATTTCAGCTGTACTTGATGGCGCTACGTCTGCCCCTTATCGTATTGCTAGTGTTCTTCGGGGATCTGCACTGTACCTTGCTCTTCCCCACATATTGTTCATGCCTTTCTTCAATTGTTTCTTTACCTACCATTTTATATGCAGATTCTCGGAATGTTCACAAATCCTTCCTTCTTGGCTGTCTTCTCAAATTTACCTAAACTTGCTAATATAGTGCAGATTTGAATAATATATATATGGAACTGACTTATCTTTGTCCATTTTAATGTTTCTAAGACCATTTTTTCTCAGTCTTCTCTCGGATGCCTTCCACCTTCTCATTGATTCTACGGAAGCGCGGTGTTTTTTTCTAGGTGGTGTATGTAATTCACCTATGAGCAGCCCTGTACTACATTGTGCGAGACTTGCTTGTCATTGTGAAGTATTGTTCTCATATCCGACGAGCTCCGTAGGAGGTTAGTGCCATCAGCGCACTTCACGCGGTGCACTGTAGGTATTATTTAAGGTTCTTTGCAGCGTCCAATCGGCTCCTAGTCGCAACCACTTTTCATCCCTTTTACTGTACCTCCGTTCATACTTTCTTATATATTAATTTTCCACCCTCTCCTGTCAATTGTTCCCATTCTGCAACTGCGAGGTTTTCTTCCTGTTACACCTTTAAAACCTTTCTACTCTCAGTGGTTCACCGTATGGTCGCCTCCCTCCCAGGTGCAACTTTTCGGTATTGCGCTAAAGAATTGCAAGATTATGTTCTTGCTGGTACTACGTGACAGTCACAAACTCGAGGGTCAACCAGTGGGATTATAATGTCATGCCATTCACTTCCAAAATGTGGAATTCTTTATCTTATATGGTATCCCTGCTTCTCCCGAATCATGTAAGTCATCACTTAGTGGATAAGTCCATGAACGCGGTACCAGACTTACTTTTGGCAGCCTTAAGTGGCCCCCTCCCCATTCCCTCTTTTTTTCTCTCTCTCTCTCTTTTTTCTCCAAATCACTTACTGGTATTAGTTTCTTAGTGCAGTGCTGTATTTTGCATTAATGATTATGAATTTGT
Source organism: Macrobrachium nipponense (assembly GCF_015104395.2). Taxonomy (NCBI): domain Eukaryota; kingdom Metazoa; phylum Arthropoda; class Malacostraca; order Decapoda; family Palaemonidae; genus Macrobrachium; species Macrobrachium nipponense. The sequence goes on from NC_061100.1 coordinate 118,343,344, forward strand.
GATGTAATCTGCATTTTCTAGACAAAAATCCAAACAAGCCTTATTGGATAAAGTACCTTCTTTACATAAAAAGAGAACATTTTTTGGTTTCCCCTCTTTAATAGTGCTTGTTTTTTTTTTTTTTTTTTTTTCTTCGCCGAGTCAGTTTTCTTGCATCCGGATTTGTGTTTTAATGTCCATTTAAGCTTGGTAACTGCTGACCCTGCTATATATGTGGAAATATTTATACCTTTTCACTTTTTGTATGAATAAACAAATACTGTTGCAAAATAGGATATAGACAGGCCTACAGTGAAGAAAATTCGGCATGATTGTCCAATTTACAAAGTTTCTAGGCACCACCTGCACATAATCTGAAATTTGCATGATGGTTGCTTCTGGTGATGTATCTGGAATCGACAAAAAATTATTTTCGCCAAATAACTGCATTATTTTCCAAAATCTGGAACCAGGTAAATCATATTATTAATATTATTATTATTATTATTATTATTATTATTATTATTATTATTATTATTATTATTATTATTATTATTATTATTATTATTCATAAGGTGAATCCCATTGATATGGGAGAAGACGACAGGGGCCATTGATTTCCAAAGAATTTGGTGTTCATTTGAAAGAAGTAATAGATGGTAACAGGAAATACAGTAAGAAGCGATCAGTTATTGGAAAAAAAATGAATGAACGAATTGATAAATAAACATAAATAAAATGTAAGTTGATCATTAACTTCTGAGGCTCCAATTGCAAATCCTCAGGAAGACTGATCCACAGTCCTTCGGCGGATCTCTACTAAAATAAGACATGGAAAATTGGCAAACAAGTCATAACCGCTGTTGTTAGGGAACAGATACCTACCACCACGAGAGGCGTATCTCTGGCAGAAGTAGACATCCACATCGGAGGTTCTTGATCAAGTATAATCTCTTAGTCTTTGGGAATTGGTAATCCTTGGATCACTCGGTTCATCGTTCATTTAAAGAAAGCTCTACCTTTTGTATTCGAGTGTTGCTCTCTCTCTCTCTCTCTCTCTCTCTCTCTCTCTCTCTCTCTCTCTCTCTCTCCATTTGAGAAATTGGGTAAGCACCCATTGACTTACATTATCTACGAAATCCATTAAAAGGGAATTGCCATTTGCATTTCTTCTTCCCTCTAACGTAATAATTGATGACTCCCTGCATGACTCTGAAATGTGCCAAAAATTCTCCTTGTTTTTCAACTTTATCCTTTTCGTTATGGTCAAACTCTTGAGAGCGTAAATCCCATAGTGTCCTCTTCCATTTGACCGAGGGTTCTTTAATCCTCTTGAATGCCTTCCAGCCTTCTCCTTCCCCACCACCAGCCTGCTATCAACGCTGCCATCCCATGCATATTTCAGAGGCAAGATTGCAAGGCACACCTTCCAGCCAGTCGCAGCGCCCTGCTCCGAAACACACACACACACACACTCATTTTTGGGGGGGAGTGTTGGTCGCGTCACTGTCTACTGCAAAAATAATTTTTTTTTATTATTATTTTTGTTTTAATGCGTTTTTAGCTACCCATTGTCCATCCTTAGCTGAAGGGTATTCTTTGTCGTATCTGGTCACCGCCTGTCAGCAACTAATTTTCTCCTTTTAATCTCACGCAAAAATAGAATAAAACTATTCAACAAATAAATAAGTACTTTGAAATCAGCGAATATATTTCCAAGCCGTGGAGAATCGTAGCTCGCTTTGTGAGAATAGTAATCTACTTTACTAAGGGGAATGTTGAGCGCTTTGGTTCCGCATGTGTAAATCCTTCAGTTGAAAGGCCTGATGATGTTATCGTTATAGAAACAGTAAATGCATTTTTTGATGGATCTCGTCAGAAAAGAAACCTTTGAAGCCCTTTCTCATGTGTTGGCGTTTGGATAAGAAACGAAAAGGTGAAATGCAAGAGTGAAGCAGTGAAGTAAGGAGTTAGAGACGTGTGTGTGTATGTGTTTATGCGTTTTTTTTTTATGGTCCTTCATTAATGCTCTTCGACAGCAACGCCCTGCACTCTTGAAGGAGCTTTGCTCTCCGCTGTATTTTCTTTTTCAAAGGACCCCTCCTTCATCTAGTCAGTCATCTCCGTAGGGTGGCATTGCCATCAGTGCACCTCACGCGCTGCACTGTACCTCCGTTCATATTCTCTTTCTTCGGTATTACCATCCACCCTCTCCTAACGATTGTTTCATTGTGCAACCAGGAGGCTTTCCTCCTGCCAAACCTTGTTTCTCCCAATTTCCCTGTCAGCGCTGAATGACCTCTTAGGTCCCAGCTCTTGACCCTTGGCGTTAATTTTATATTTCATTCATTTATTCAATCTAGTCAGTCACTGAAATGTTTTCCATGTGTGTATCTACCTGCTTTCATACTCATCTTCGTGTTAATTGACCAGTCCATTTGCTTCCACACGTTTCCACAAACTTTGAGCCTGTTTCTAACCGACAGCGTAGAGCTGTCTGTGAAGCCTATATTTCGAAGCTTTCAACCTGGAAATATCATCCAGTCATATTGATAAAAGAGTTAGTACTGTAGCCTAACAGTATCTACATTTTTTTTTTACCGTGCTTCAAATATGTATTGCTACGCGAAAGTTGATATTTTTGTCACTGGAGGGGAAACTTTGGAGACCAAACACTGTTATCAGGTAGGGTTTCCTCTTCTCTCGAGGATATTCATCTTTCATCATTATTTCATTGATATTTTCCTTTGTTTTTGCCTTCATTCTTATTTTCATAACGTACAAGCGCTGTTAGTTCATTACGGTGTAATAATTAACTAATAGAACTTGTGTGTTATGAAAACATATATATATATATATATATATATATATATATATATATATTATATAGTATATATATATATATATACGTATATACGTATACACACATATATATAAATACATATATATATATATATATATATATATATGATATATATCTTAGTCAGTGTGTATGTATGTTTCTGAGTAAAATTATTTAACAGTAAAGGCGCATTCTTTCCTCGCGTACTATGGTTACCTCGTATACTACTATACTTTCATCACGTACTCGTATCCAACATTGTAATTTCGTACCTTTGTAGAATCGCTCTCTTTTGTACAGATAATATGTTTGTTCTGATTTCAATTCTTCTCTGTGAACTTTGACCTTGAGCAACTTCGACTGTGAGCAAGATACGGCTTCGGAATTGATGTAATAGGATGGTGTTGGAAAAAAAGAAACAAGTACAAAAATGCGCCGAAGTGTCTTCAGCGCAATTGAGTTATCTGTACAGCTTATAATCAAGGCCACCGAAATCAGATTTTTTTTTTTTTTTTTTTTTTTTTTTTTTGGCGATCTCTGTATAATGCTCTATGAGCTGCATCCCATGAAACAGAGGCTAGACGGCTGCAATTTAGTATGTTTGATTATTGGAGGGTGGGTGGATGATCAACATACCAATTTGCAGCCCTCTAACCTCAGTAGTTTTCAAGGTCTGAGGGCGGACAGGAAAAGCTGGCACAATAGTTTTCTTTTACAGAAAACTATTGTGCCTCCAAACGCCAATCCCTGGCTCAACGAAAATTACTGAGGGGACTGATTTCGGTTTTTATTGTCAACGTATTTCCCTGGATCGGGAAATTTCCAGTTGACCGATAATTCGTTTTATTATTATATGTATTTTGAGAATTTAAAAAAAATCGTCGAAATCTGGTTAGAATTTTCCCTTGGCAATGGGAGCAAATGCCCGTTATCAGAATTGATTCTTCATTTGTAAAATATTCTCTAGTTGTTATATAATCAGTAGAATAATTTCCTCTAAGAAAACTATTCAAATAAATGAAGACTACCGTAGCACAATGCCCATTAGTGAATTCATAATGTCAACTTTGTCAACGCGATAATTATGTTGACTCAATCAAGGGACACAGGAGTAGAACGTGTTACGAGCTTGCCAGACAGACTTTGCTGATCTACTGACATCATTAATCCCGCATACTCTCTCTCTCTCTCTCTCTCTCTCTCTCTCTCTCTCTCTCAGTAAGTTCATGGTTAGGTGGCATGGTAGTTTAGGCAGGGGCCGGTGTGTCATTGTTTTAGAGAGACAAAGAGAGAGCAAACAAAATATGCTCCGAAGATTAATGATGTGATGAAGTCTACGCTGGACATTGAGTCGTTTGTAGTCGTTTTCATTGCCATTACTAGCTTTCACGGTCATTATTCATTTAATGATAATGTACAAATGAATATATTTCTTCATTTTTGTTCATTTACAGTGAACGCATGTGAAATTTAATTGTTGTAAACGTCATTGAAGACATATAGAGGTATCTAGTCCTGGAAAACGTGATCAAGGGAGTGAAATATACTTATATACATTTAAATCTTAGAAGCAAATAGCTAGGAAGTCCATCAGTTACCACGAAGAACCGAAGCGTTCCTTGGCGAGAAAAGAGATGCGAAAATACTTATTATTCGGGCGTTCGGAATGGCGTTACGGGTTACAGTGTCAAAACAAGTCACTGGTCAAGAGTAAGCACGAACGAAGGACGATGTAAGGCGTTGGAAAGAAGTTGAGAAGGGCGAAGGATGAACATCGAATTATTAGTGGGGTAATGTTGGTGGAGGGGAAGGGGGCTAGTGGTTTAGTGGAGGAGCGATTGTTTAGGAAAATGGGGAAGACATTAATGTGCAAGAATTGGGTGGGGAAGTGCGTACAAAGGCTGCGGAGTAGGAGCTGGACTGGAGAGGGGAAGGACGCGTGGGGAGAGGGGAGGGGAGGGGAGGGGATGAAAGAGGTTAAAAGGTCTTTATTGGCATTATAGGACGGGGTTCAGGATCGGATCTCTTCGAGAATTTTGAGGAGGGAAGCGCCTTATTCGTTTCTTGTGCTCGAGTCTGAGGAAGTTGTACAGCTTAAACGGTTTGTACTTTCACTGTTACTGCCATGCCATCTTTTATGGCCCTAGTACCTGATGTATTTGCCGCTTGTGAAGAAATGTTAAGTGTCCAGGTGTTTCAAGGATGGCTTCGTTCCTTTAGGCAAATTTCCATGATAAAAACGATTCAACTCGTCAACTAAGGTTTTTATATCTGTTACATTGTCTCGTTAAAATTGATATCTTGAAAATAATAACCTGGTTCTTGATGTTCATGGTTTACAAATTTAGAGCTAAATTTATGAAGGTTGGACATTTTATGTCTTCAGTAATTGTTTGGAGTGGCATATTTACAGCCATGTTATAGAAATTCATTTCTCGATAAAATGTAGGTCCCGTTGCTAGGTGGCCAATTGGTTCCTAGCCACGTTAAAATAGCCAATCCTTCGGGCCAGCCCTAGGAGAGCTGTTAATCAGCTCAGTGGTCTGGTAAAACTAAGATATACTTAACTTTTACAGCCATGTTTGTATTTGTGTATTCGTTCCTTTGCGAGCAGAGAAATAAGCACACAATATTATTAGTTATATATCAATTTTGTAAATAGGGAAACAGGTCAAGCCCATTACCTCTCATTGCCTTAATAATGTGTGATCCTGCTGAATAAAATTGTAACTTAGGAAACAAGCAGAAATGAAACGAATTTAGATAAAGGAATTCAAATAACCGAGAAAAAAGAAATTTAGCCTGAATCAACGCTTCAGAAAGCCGAACAGATGCAGAAATCCTCACTGGACTGTTCAAGGACACAGTAGTATCCTGACGCCCAAGATGATTTAAGAATCGGAATGATTTGTAGTCTTAACTTGATGAAGACGGGTCTAAAGTAAAATATGATGAGAAGTCTCTAATGACTTGTTGATCAGAAAATAGGACTGGAAAAATTACTGTATAAAGTGAACGTATTCAGTATTATAAATCTAGTGACTTTCAGCACCAATTTGGCTTAAGTTACTTTTTCATGAAAGCAAAACAGTTTGTCATCTTGACCGCTAGATACCTATCACCCTAATATAGAAATTTTGATATTCATGAGGAAATGTTGACCTGCCAAGTTCAGTTCTGGATGTTTCTGAAAACTCGTTCTTTATTCTTTTTGAAACTCCAGTTTTGATCTGGTTTCATTTTGAAGCACGAAGGACGAAGGTTAGCGTTGGAATCGCCTCTGGATCTTTAATATTCGTTCCATTTTTGTAAGCATTGAGACTTTAATCATATATGTAAGATAACGATGTATGGAATACCAAGTGAACTATTATTATTATTGCTATCACTTTCAATTCAGCACAGCTACTTTTGTACTGCCTATCGCGTCCTAATAATAACCCGACGTTTAATCTTCCTTAGGGCCTCACAAAAGGACGGGTTTTAAGACTTCGGCGAAGTCTTCGGGATTTCAGACAAATTATTAAGCCCATGAAGTTTAGCTTTGAAATCGTTATTTTCGCGAATCTCCTCTGAGGAACCCATATTTTGGTTGATGTATTCATTTTTATGGATGCTTTGGTGTCGCGAGGATATTTAGTTTGACGTTAATAATTTCCTGTAAATTCCTTTAAGTCTTCAGAATTATGGTTGATTTTCGTTTGATCCCGTTAGCAAATAAGAAATTACTTTGATGATGGCAACATTTAAAACTGCAAGCGTAGTATTGCTTTAGAAACTTCTTATTTTATTTTATGCACTTATACGATGATAAGATCAGCAAAACCTGCAGCCAAAGCTAGTGATAACAATGATAATATCTTAACATGGTGCGTCTGCTGTTACGTGCAGTGTTTGGGGTGACCTTGCTTTTTTTTTTTATGGCGGTCATTCCAGTCACAGCTCCGAGAGACAAGTAGGGTCGTGCCCAGTTCATGATCATCGAGGTTTTACGATGTCAACTAAACTTTTAACAGTCTGTGAACCTCACATTACATCTAGTTGATATTTTACCTGCCTGTTTTCCTTTCGTGTAAACGTGGAGTGCTTACACACACACACACACACACACACACACACACACACACACACACACACACATATATATATATAATATATATATATATATATTAATATATATTCTAATGATTTGTATATTCATTATATGACTCTTACCTTTGACGGAGGTAGCGCTTGGTGTGTATATATATATATATATATATATATATATATATATATATATATATATATATATATATATGTGTGTGTGCGTGTGTGTGTGTGTGTGTGTGTGTGTGTTTGAGTATGTGTTAATATATATGTGCATCCGTATATATATATATATATATATATATATATATATATATATATTATATATATGGGATATAATAAGTGCGTGTGTATTAATGTGGGTATTAATTCTAAATGTATTAACTCAGTATTATAAATCTTAAGTAACTTTCAGCCCCAATTTGGCTTAAATTACTTTTTTATGTAAACAAAAGGGCTTTTCATCTTGACCGCTAGATACTGAAGTGCTTTATATCGTCATACCTATCACTAGAATATAAATATTCACATATTCTATTCATGCATTTGTATTCTTAACCTTATTTCAACCTTCGTATTTTAAACGAAGTGGCACGTGCTCATGGGTAGAATACGATTATATAAGCTGTAAAAAAATGTATAAAATCCCTCTCTTTCTCTATCTCTAAAAAGAGAGAGAAGATTGAATGTAGGCTTTGGGCGCCAGCAGCTATACATACAAGCAGTGTTATTCAGGGAGCTTAAGTCTTAATCCTTTTTGGTGGTTATCCCATTGGATAAACAAGTGAACTCTGTAAAATGAAAATCGAAGTTCCAATCCGTTCCTCCCAGGCCCCGGGAGGAACCTCCCCCCTCACCCTCAAATACCCATGTGCTCGTTTGTTTCTTTAAGGATCTCTCTCTCTCTCTCTCTCTCTCTCTCTCTCTCTCTCTCTCTCTCTCTCTCTCTAAAGATATACGTTTGCGTCAATTTTAATTTTTTCGGAAGTTGATTATTTTTTTCTCTAACTTAATGAAAACCATTAAAGCTATTTGTCTAAATGGTTATTATGTGAACATACGTTTTTCTAATTAGGTTTATATCTGTGTAGTAATAAAATGGAATTCGAAAACAAACGGGCCTAACAACGTGGTTGTATTCTTACCTTAGGTTGTACACTTTGTTGTTTTAGTCTCTCTCTCTCTCTCTCTCTCTCTCTCTCTCTCTCTCTCTCTCTCTCTCTCCCCTTGGTAAGAGTTGCAAAACAGTGAAGAATACGTGTTCTCGTTTCCATCCTGGCATTGACTAACCTCACGTTTTGTGAAAGCCTATGCAGTTTTGATTAAACAAGAAAAACGATATGGCTTTCCCGTTTAGTTTTTCGGGAATTCTTTTGCATATCTGGTCACCCCCTTTCCAAGGTCATTATAATAACCCATCTTTAAAACTTGGTGACCAGTAAGGTTTAAATTCGTGTTTCTTTTGCTTATTACCCTTTTCTATCCATGTCTGTGAACGTTAATAGAAATTCAACCGTATTTTGTTCGCCGTACTTCGTTAACTATAACAATGCGGCCATTTTATTATGAGTTAGAATGCTTCAAACCCCTTACTCAGTTCCCAGTTTCTTGTAAAGTCATTTAGAGCATAATTAGTGATATGAATTGAAGATTATTTTGCCTTTGTAATTTGTTCAGTGAATGAAACAGAGCTGCATTTTAAAAAGTGCTGTTAGGAAATTAAAATGTGTTTATGAGTGCTGCGACATAAATGATTTAACTTAATAGTGGTACTCTATACAGTTCATTCGTGAAATGGGGTTAACTTTGATTTTAGATATATTGAGAGTGCAGTATTAGTGGTAATATCGTTGCGTTTCTCTGAGTGGGTAATATCCCAGTTCTTTATTACTGCTCACTTCTGACTCTTTGTAAGCCCTTGACTGTTTCCTGTATTAGTGCTTGGATGAGGAAGGTAGTTACCCTATCTTCAGCATTCTTGAAGATGATTTATGTAGACCGAGTTGTGTCTTTGTTAAGAAATTGTTTTATGACAAAAATTATGGATCTAAGGCTCGAATGTCTTCGTAAAGTATGTATGGAGTGAATGAATAATTAATGAAAATTTCTCCAAAGATTTTGATTTATGATGAATAGTTGAGGTAAAACATTAGTTTTACGTCGATAACCGTTGTAGCTTGCCTCCAGTCTGCGGAACAAAATTAGTCTGTCAGTCAAATCTTTTCAAATTCACTGGAACCCCTCCAAGTTTCCTCGTTAGGAAACTTTCGCAGGGAGACTAAGTCATAACAGGAAAACCAAGTGTCTCGCATTCTTGCTCTCTTAAACGGTCTCACAAAGTGTCTTTCTAAGCAGCAAGAGTGTCTAAGAGTTAAGGGCATGGGGCATGAATGCTGGGGTATGGAGAGGCGGGAATGGGCAAGTTGTTCGATCTCCTCTGCAGCGTTATCTGAACGATGAAAGCACCTATTAATCAGACCCCAGTTTTGGAGTCATGGATATGGCGCCCTTTCCACCCTGTCCACCCAACCTCATTCTACCCCAGAGGCGCCCCACCAGTAAACGCTGGTTCTTCCTTCCACCACCTCTTCTTCCCTTATCCCCCTTTGGTATCTTCCCATCCCCTGTTCCTTCTCTTCCTTCACTTATCCTCTTGGACTCTCGCCTTCTTCGCTCCTTGCCTCCCCCCTCCCTTATCCTCCTCCATTACGATAAGGGAGCCTCAACACTTACCACCACTATGCCACCACCACCATGCCTATGAATCTGCTCTCTTAAATGGAGGAGGAAAAACAGCAAACAACAACATCGACAGTTTCATTGAAGACTGCTTTAACCAGAAGCCTGGGAAGAGAGAGAGAGGAGGAAGACGAGAGCAGTGAGGAAGGGAGATGAGAAGAGAGAGAGAGAGAGAGACCATGAAATCAGGAAAATAATGTGAAGAAACATGATGTGTCATGCTGTTGCAAAAAAAAAAATTGCATCACTTTTACAGCGGTCATTGAGTTCAGTTGCAGATTTATCAAAATACAGAACAATGTGTGATAGCTGCGTAATTTCTACCCCATTCATTCTTGAGAGAGAGAGAGAGAGAGAGAGAGAGAGAGAGAGAGAGAGAGAGAGAGAGAGAGAGAGGGGGGGGGGAGAGAAGGGGGGGGGGGGAGAAAGAGCTTCTGGTTACATAGTGAGTTTCCCAAATTTTTATTAATCAATACAGGCTTTTATGTTACAGCGAAGACGCCATAACAACAGTGTAGTCTTGTAAGTAAATAGTGATTTTGGTTCGGCAGAGAACTAGTTCCAATTAATTTTAATGGGGGATGCTTGCCCAGCTTATCACTGCAACATCGTAAACTCGATGGGCAGTTAAGTTTAAACGACCCATTACGGGCTGTAGCATGGTTTCCCCGAATCAGCAGCCCTCGACAAGACACACCTGGCTGTTTTGTAGACCTTAACACCAAAAGAAACCGTCTGAAATGTTCAAGAGCTGTTTTATTATTTGCACTCTTCTCAGTGACCTTCTCTTAGCTCCACAATAGCAGTTGCAGATGCGCGACGGCAGCAGACATGACGGAGAAGGTGTCAGCGTGAAAGATGTCTTTTGTCGCTTAATTTTATGTCCACTCCGCCTCGGGCCAAAAGGGGGACGTGATTTGCTTCTGTACTAAAGACAATGCAAAGGCGACGGACTTTGAAGACCACGTCATCTGCAGTATGGGGCATCGACGCAACTTTCGGCTTTTGTTTGTTTATTTAGCTTTCAGACCTAAAGTTGAAATGAGCTTCATGTGACATGTCAAATGTTAACTTCGTTACATGTTATTAAAAAAGAGACATAACTCGGGAAGTTGCATTACAGGAAATAATCTATAGTCATATATTGACGCCGTACTTGATATCAATATAATTTTCATCATTTGAGACTTTTGAACGGAAAATGAGAAATAAGTTCCTTTTCTACTCTCAGAGGCAACGCATGAGTATTTAAAGCCTTGGAACTTGAAGAGTTGAACAACAAAACTGTCGAAGTCTGATTAAAATCTGACTTGGCAAACCTCGTTACTACCAGTTCGTAGGGAAAGGGACATTTAGTTGCTAAGTAATGTTTGTACATTGTTGTTAAGGCTTGTTTAACTGAAATCAGAATGTTCTTGCTGTTTTAGCTGTTTTTAACCTATATTCTTGTTACAGACTGGGTGACTTATACCATTTGTTCTTCCATTTGATAGTTTGTGGCTAATCTGTTTATGATTTGTTGCCTAATTTCATTGTTAATTATTGTTTTGGTATTCTTAACTCCTAAAATTATGTTGTCCTTAAGTCTGGACATTTGGGTTGTTCCCTTATGTTCATTCTGCGAGTAAAGAGCACAACCAACTTTTAAATAATCTTGAATTCTGATTGTAGAACCTGAGTTCAAATAATCGTATATCGAAATGATGCTATCCAAGAAAGAAGAGGCTTTATCCTTCATCCTACTTTATATAATAATGAACGCTGATGAGAATATTTGATACGCGATAAGTCGTGTTAACTTATGTAATATGTGGTCAGAACTTATATATATACATGGTTGCATATTCAGGCAAGCTGAAAGATAATTAGTTTTAATGTGAATATAAATAATTGTGTTTTCAGGAAAGCTGAAAGATTATTATTTTTGAATAATATTATCATGGTGGAAGTGACAATAAATAGGAAATTATGGAAGTTTCATATGTATATGAGATAATGATGAAAAGGGGATGGACATGGCATTGACATTTCCTTGGCACAATTCCGAGAGGTGCGGGATTCTGTCAGCTGGTATTCCGTAGCCACCAAAGGATTTGGAAGACCCTGACCTACTTTGACGAGAACTACGACAAGGGAGGCTGGAGATTTGTGGAAGACGAAGCGCGTTGGATATCTGTGTGTGTGTGTGTGTGTGTGTGGGGCGAAATTTGAGAGGCACTTTCCATTGAAAGTGATGATGATGATGATGGTAATTACTGTAATATTAATAGATGCCTGCTTGTACTATTTTGACTTATAGCTAATATGTTCAGTTAATAAGATAGAGGTATTTTTAAAACGGTATGGTTATGAGAGCAAAAGTGTTTGATGTGATCTATATATATATATATATATATATATATATATATATATAAATATATATATATAAGAAGCACATGAATATGGCATATGTGCATATGTACAGGGTGAATTTGCCAGTACATATAGCTTGGCAGTTGTGTTTTCCGACCACTCTCATTTCTGTCAAGGTTACACATTAGCCTCCATTTAACGCCTTTGATATATTTGGTTGATCTACATATGATTCATTTTATTTGTTTGCACTGGATGTCGCTGATGTCGTCATGCCCATGTATCTGGAGCATATACACACTCAGTTGTGAGTTTTTCTTATGACTCCCCCGGTATTTTTCTACTACTCTTCCTTAGCCATCCAATTGGAGAACTGGTACATCCTTCATCCTTAGTCTACTCTATCCCGCTGCTGCTCCTTGTAGTACCTCCCTTTTGTTCATTAGAAAGTATTGCGCTTCTTTCATCTCTTCTGTTCTTGTATATATGATTATATATTCACAAACGCGCTTGCGCATATATATATATATATATATATATATATATATATATATATATATATATAGTATATGTATATATATATATATAATGTGTGTGTATCTATCTATCTATCTATCTATCTATCTATCTATCTATATATATATATATATATATATATATATATATATATATATATATAATATATATCCCTATATTCAACTCTAACAAGAAAACTGTGTTCAACTTCTCTAATTATAATCTAACAAAGAGGGAAGAATTCCTATTTTTCCTATTGTCTTTCGGTTTGGATTTCGGTTTGCCCTGTTACAAACCCATTTACAACCAGTTTTATAGCTCACTAGAAACGCTTTTTTCCAGGTTGATCAATCTGAACATTAATTTCGACATTTCAGGATTACGTACAAAATTACAGGTTCTAGCACAAAATACCTTTAACAAACTTACAACCCATTGGACTCCTTTTTTCTCCAGGAAAGACTTGTACATACTTAGAAACTAGCCAAGAATGACACCATAGTTATCACTCGCCCAGATAAAGGCAAGGGTGTTGTGTTAATGAATAAATCTGATTATATTAATAAGGTTGAAAGCATTCTAAATGACAACACGAAATTCAAACTCCTAGGTAAGCCACATTTTGCAACCATTTTTAGAATTGAAGATCGGATCGATAGATTTTTAAAGTATCTTAAAGATAAAGATATTATATCTGAAGAAAAGTACCATTCTCTATAGTACCGGTTCTACCTATGGCATTATGTATGGACTTCCTAAAACACACAAAGAAGGCCTTCCCATCAGACCTATACTAGCGTCATATGATACCCCGAATTACAGGTTAGCTAAGTTCCTTGTTCCCTTGCTTTCCCCATTGACAGAAAATGAATATGACATCAAAAATTCCTTCAACTTCAAAGAAGCCATACTTAGCCAGGACTCAGACCTCTTTATGGTCAGTTATGACGTTGAGTCTCTGTTTACCAATGTACCTGTGAATGAGACTATTGAAATTATTATTAATAAACTCTTTCCTGAAACTGACTCCCTTTTTTATAATTTTAATAAATCTGATTTTAAGAAACTATTGCAACTGGCAGTGCAGGACAGTGCCTTCATTTTTAATAATGATTGTTACACTCAAATCGATGGTATGGCTATGGGTTCTCCATTAGGGTCCATATTTGCAGGCATTTTAATGTCCTCCCTGGAGGAGCATTTTTTAGACACCTGTCCTTTGAGTTACCATCCGCTGTTTTACAAAAGGTACGTTGACGATACCTTCGCGCTTTTTAAATCCAAGTACGACGCTGAAAGGTTTCTTCATTTCATTAATACGGCACACCCAAATATAAAATTTACTATGGAGTGCGAAAGTGATAGTAAACTACCATTCTTAGATGTTTTAGTCTTACGACAATATGATCATTTTAATATTTCAGTTTACAGGAAGGGAACTTTTACAGGATTAGGTTCAAATTTTTATAGTCACTGTTTTTATGGTTTTAAATTAAATTCTTTATCCACATTACTTCATCGTGCCTTCTCATTGACATCTGGTTGGGAACTTTTACACGAAGAAATCAACTTTTTACGTCAATATTTTACCAACAATTATTTTCCCACTACACTTTTTCACAGGTATGTTTGTAAACTTCTTAATAACGTTTTTTTTATCCCAAAAGTCTCCTTACCTACTGTGCCTAAGCTTCCATTTTATGTAAATGTACCTTTAATCCATGAAAAAAATTTCTACGATGCCCTAAGAAAAATCATATTTGTTTATATACCAGCTATTAGATTTAATATCATCCCAACAAACCCACTCAGTTTAGTTAGTTTGTTTAAATTCAAGGATAAACTTGACCCTTTGATAACCTCATGTGTTGTATACAAGTTTAATTGCCCTAGATGTAATCTGGGGACCTACGTGGGATCCACACAGAGGTTACTGAGGGTCAGAATTGATTGCAATAAGGGCGTTAGCTATTGAACTGGTAACAAACTTGCTAATCCTGAATTTTCTAATATCAGACAACACGCCAATAAATGCAAGCTGAATATACAATACAAAGATTTTGAAATATTGGGATGGGCACCGAATGGCAAACCACTGACAATTCTGGAGTCCTTGTTTATTAAACAGCTTGTTCCTCAATTGAACACGCAGTCTTCCTTGACAACTCTCTACCTAACGTGAGCTGTATCCGGTCATTTCTGGTTTGTTCCTTCTGACTTCTGTCCTCCCTTTCTCTCTTGATGGTTGGTTCTGCTAACTAGTTTTTATTTTTTTTTTATCTTGTCTTTTATAATGTATTATGTCTTTTATTTGTAATTTAGCGCTTTTAATATTAATTTTATTGATTTATGTCTTTACAGCTTGAAAATGAAACCTTTGTGTTTTGAAACGTTGTAATAAATATATTTTAAGGACCATTTGAGATCTACTTATCCTACAAGTCTTCTACTTTTCGAGTTACTAGTAACCGCCATACCTCGGAACGATATATATATATATATATATATATATATATAGATATATATATATTATGCACAGTTCTCTAACTGGAAAGGTTATATCATTTTTGACTATTATTTCTCAGCTATCTCTTCTTTCATTATTTTATGTCGTCCTCCCTCTCCCGCCCCCCCCGCCCCACCCCCTCAACGTGTCCCCACACTACATTCTGTCCTGACGAGTAATATATCAGAATGAGATAATATTCTAGTAAAATTCATGAAGAAACTTTTCCTTGTTTTCTCTTAATTCAAGCCTTGTTTTTCTTCATAGTAACAACACTGGTTTACCTTAGGTTCGAAAATCGGAATTTTCATGTTCTTAAACACTTCAGATTTAACTTCACTCAGAATACCATCAATTCTTCAACAAAGCAACATGTTCTTGAAATCCTGATTCCCGTCGTGATAATATTTGTTTCTTCGCTCAGCATGAATCTTGAAGGGGGGGGGGGGGGGGGGGGCTCTTGGAACCCCCAAAGACATCTTGTATCTTTATTAGCCAAAAGTCTTGTATACGGGTTTTCACATAGTCATCTAATACTGTACTTATTTTCATATAGTCATCTTAATACTGTACTTATTTTCATATAGTCATTTAATACTGTTCTTATTGTAGATGGAAAAGTTCTTATTTTCATATAGTAATTTAATACTATACTTATTCTCATATAGTCATGTGATACTGTACTTATTTTCATATAATCATTTAATACTGTTCTTATTTTCATATATTCATTTAATACTGTACTTATTTTCATATAATCATTTAATACTGCTCTTATTCTCATATATTCATTTAATAATAATAATAATATAATAATACTTTATTAAAAGTAATGGCTACTTCAGCAGCGTTACAACTTGTAGAGATTCTTCTCTAATTTTGCGAATAGCGGCTTTTTCCGTGCTACTTAAACAGGCTAGTAGAGCGCCTATAGAGGTCATGGTAAATACAGGGTCAAAATAGGTGTATATATTTGAATTTTACAGATAAACTATGATACCATAGTCATCAAAGTCATTAACGATTTTCTCTCTCTCTCTCTCTCTCTCTCTCTTTCTCTTCTTAAAGCGAGCTTTCGTCTGGAGCTGCCAGACATCCTCGGGTCTGGGAAGCTGAGGGTGGACTGATCTTGGTGCGGTGTCCGTCCTCCTTATATCTGTGGCTGACAGCAGGGGTCTGCCCCATGCTTGTCTCCTATTGGCTGGTGGCGGTGAGTCTTGTTTTCATTGGCTGCCTGAGCCAGGTCTCAAGCCACTTTCTTCGGGCCGATGGTTGCGTTGCAGCATATCCTGCAGCCGCCTGGACCTCCTAAGCGGCGCTGTAACATTGATGGGCGTTGCGCTACGCTGTGGGACGTCACGGCTACTTTGATTTCCATCGGCTGCAGGAGTACCCTCGTTCGGGGGCGTTGTCATCCATAGAGTTGTCATGATCGGTGGTGTCATTGTTGGTGGCAGGTCTTCTCATACTCGTAGGGAGGAGAAATTCTTCCTGCGTCGTATTCAGATTAGGTTTTATTTGCTGGATGAGTAGCGCCTCCAGCAGGCGCAACCGACGGGCATCAGGGGCCTTCCCGATGATCTTCGTGTTCTTTATGATGACATCTCGGGAGATGGCCCTCGTGATGTTTGGTGCGGGCGTGATTCTTTATAGCCCCCTCTTGGGCGTGGCACGAGAGTCTCTTCGACAGTCGCATGGTAGTCATACCTACGTAGGCGCCGCTGCATTCGCGGACTGGGCATGTATACTGGTACACTACATGCGTCTGCTTCAGGGGTTCTCGTACCTGTGGAGAGGGGTTATTTTTTCATAAAAAGATCGCGCGTCCTCCGATTCTGGTAATATATGATTAGGTCGATATTCTTGGTGTCGTCAGTCGGGGATACATTATCAGAAATAATTTTCTTAATGGCGTCCTCTTCTTCACGGTAATGGGAACTCATGAAGGCTTTTGTAGTACAGCTTGATATTATCCTGGGGGCGGGGCTTGCGGCCTCTCACTACCGTACCATTTCTCCAGGGCTGTGCGGACTTCCTTGCTGATTAATTTATTTGAGTACCCGTTATTCACAAGTACTTGGGAGGCGCGGTCGAGTTCCTGGTGAGTGTCCTGCCAGGTTGAGCAGTGGGAGTAGGGGCCCTCCTGACGAAGGCCCTGACGGTGGTGCTTTTGAATCTGGCGGGGCACTCGCTGTCTCCGTTGAGGCAAAGTCCTAAATTGGTTTTCTTTGTGTAGACTGAAAGTAGCGGAGAAACCGTCTTCCGTCTTGCTTACAAGGACGTCGAGGAAGGGGAGCCGATCGTCGGAGCTGCGTTCGACTGTGTAGTTCAGCACACTACACTGCTGAATGCTTGACGGAGGGCTTCTACCTCATCCTCGACGTCGACTTGCACAAAGATGTCGTCAATATAACGTCCATATCTGCGGGGTTGCTGCATCCTGGCAAAGACCCGTTCCTCCACGGTGCCCATATAAAAGTTAGCGAAGAGAACCCCCAGTGGGGAGCCCATCGCCACGCCGTCCTTTTGGCGGAACATCTGGCCACGGTGGGTGGAGAAAGGGGCCTTCTTCGTGCATATCTCCAGCAGCGTACGGAGCGAGGCTTCCGGTAGAAGCCCTCCGTCAAGCATTTCAGCAGTGTAGTGTGCTGAACTACACAGTCGAACGCAGCTCCGACGATCGGCTCCCTTCCTCGACGTCCTTGTAAGCAAGACGGAAGACGGTCTCCGTACTTTCAGTCTACACAAAGAAAACCAATTTAGGACTTTGCCTCAACGGAGACAGCGAGTGCCCCGCCAGATTCAAAAGCACCACCGTCAGGGCCTTCGTCAGGAGGGCCCTCTCCCACTGCTCAACCTGGCAGGACACTCACCAGGAACTCGACCGCGCCTCCCAAGTACTTGTGAATAACGGGTACTCAAATAAATTAATCAGCAAGGAAGTCCGCACAGCCCTGGAGAAATGGTACGGTAGTGAGAGCCCAAGATAATATCAAGCTGTACTACAAAGCCTTCATGAGTTCCCATTACCGTGAAGAAGAGGACGCCATTAAGAAAATTATTTCTGATAATGTATCCCCGACTGACGACACCAAGAATATCGACCTAATCATATTACCAGAATCGGGGAGGACGCGCGATCTTTTTATGAAAAATAACCCCTCTCCACAGGCACGAGAACCCCTGAAGCAGACGCATGTATGGTACCAGTATACATGCCCAGTCCGCGAATGCAGCGGCGCCTACGTAGGTATGACTACCATGCGACTGTCGAAGAGACTCTCGTGCCACGCCCAAGAGGGGGCTATAAAGAATCACGCCCGCACCAAACATCACGAGGCCATCTCCCGAGATGTCATCATAAAGAACACGAAGATCATCGGGAAGGCCCCTGATGCCCGTCGGTTGCGCCTGCTGGAGGCGCTACTCATCCAGCAAATAAAACCTACTCTGAATACGACGCAGGAAGAAATTTCTCCTCCCTACGAGTATGAGAAGACCTGCCACCAACAATGACACCACCGATCATGACAACTCTATGGATGACAACGCCCCCGAACGAGGTACTCCTGCAGCCGATGGAAATCAAAGTAGCCGTGACGTCCCACAGCGTAGCGCAACGCCCATCAATGTTACAGCGCCGCTTAGGAGGTCCAGGCGGCTGCAGGATATGCTGCAACGCAACCATCGGCCCGAAGAAAGTGGCTTGAGACCTGGCTCAGGCAGCCAATGAAAACAAGACTCACCGCCACCAGCCAATAGGAGACAAGCAATGGGGCAGACCCCCTGCTGTCAGCCACAGATATAAGGAGGACGGACACCGCCCTCCATAAGATCAGTCCACCCTCAGTTCTTCCCAGCCCGAGGATGTCTGGCAGCTCCAGACGAAAGCTCGCTTAAGAAAGAGAGAGAGAGAGAGAGAGAGAGAAAATCGTTAATGACTTTGATGACTATGGTATCATTTTTTATCTGTAAAATTCAAATATATACACCTATTTTGACCCTGTATTTTACCATGACCTCTATAGGCGCTCTACTAGCCTGTTTAAGTAGCACGGAAAAAGCCGCTATTCGCAAAATAGAGAAGAATCTCTACAAGTGTAACGCTGCTGAAGTAGCCATTACTTTTAATAAAGTATGCTTGAGAGAGGGTCTGCTTCCTAAGTACAATAATAATAATAATAATAATAATAATAATAATATAAGCTTTATTCCAATATTTACATTGGCTATTACAATAAATACAACTTACATTGTAGTTTACATTTAAAACTTAGATATTTACATGTGCCTTCATAGAAATTTACATCATTATAAAACATAAAAACACATATTTACTTTATACAACTTTAAGAACAATAAAGCATTTGTGACATATATAGATACATCATAAAAGTAATTGAAACATTGAAAATTTTGCATATAAAATATGAATATTTTATAATAGTACTTGAGGCTCAATAAAATTCTTACCTTGATAAAATATTTGTTATAAAAAAAGTACAGCATATCTCTATAATATTAAAATTATCTTTAGCATGATTATAACATTTCGATTTCAAAATTACTTATGGAATACAGGTAAAACTAGAGTTATGAACATTTATCTTAAAATGGAATCTAAAATTCATAAATAGTCTGCTAAAATCGAGTAAAAGTGTAAAAGAGCTCAATTAAAATATATATAAAGTTTTACTATAAAATTATTTGGACAATAGATACTTTTTCAAATTCAGTTTTAAAAGAGTTAATATTAGTTAATGCTTTTAGTTGGTTTGGCAGTTTGTTCCACACTGATGGGCCCCGCACAACAAACGCTCTGCTTCCTAGATCAGTGTTTGTTGGTTCTTGAAACAAAAAGGTCATCATTAAATCTAGTTTGTCTGTTACGTCTATCTCCAACTGTTATTAAATTAAAAAGCCATGGTGGAATTAGATTATGTAAAATTTTAAAGATCATGACACATAAATCAAAATCAATCTTCTGTTTGATTGTCAGCCATTGCAAGTTATTTAAAATTGGAGTTGCATGATCATACTTCTTGGCTTTCCCATCAATTACTTTTGCTGCAAAGTTTTGAAGCCTCTGTATCCGCTGCAGCTGCTGCTTAGTTGTCGAGCCCCATAGATCTTTAAACAGTAGTCAAGAATGCTCACGGCAAGAGACCGAACGACCATTCCCGCATTTCACTATCAAATCGGTCCTTAATTCTATTTAAGTATATTAAAGTACCATTTACCTTCCTACAACTTCATCTATATGACCGTCAAATAGCATATACTGGTCAAAATATACCCCAAAGATTTTTTGGTTTACTTTAAATGCTTTTCTCAATTGCAAATCCATTGAAATTTATTTTTGTGTCTTCAGGAATTTGGGATATGAACTGCCTAGAGCCAATGAATATACATTTAGTTTTAGACTCATTAATAATCCATTAATTTGAAAGTAACATCCTTCGCCATTTCTAATATTCCTTTCTGCTCTTACTATCAAGTTATTTAGTTCATTTATAGTTCCAGTCATTAGAAGTTGACTGTCATCTGCGAATTGAACCGAGATGCAGTCTCGCACAGCAGTAGCCATATCATTTATATAAATTAGGAAAAGTATTGGCCCCAAAATAGATCCCTGTGGAACTCCGAATTCTACTGGTTTAGGGGAGGATATAACATCGCCTAATCTCACTGACTGGTAACGATTTTTCTAGATAGCTTTTAAAACCAGAGAGGTGGGTCAATTTTTAATTGTGTACATTTATGAAGTAAAATATTGTGGCTAACGCTATCGAAAGCTTTAGAAAGATCCAATAGAATAAGTAAAGATATCTTTTTGTCGTCGATATTTCTGTAAATAGTTTCTGTAACTTTCAATAACGCAGTTTTCAGTAGAGAGATGAGACTTTAATCCATGTTGAGTGTGCGACAGTAAATCATTTTCCTCGAGATATTTTATGAGTTTGAATTGACACAATCTTTTCTAGAATTTTAGATATAATGGGCAAAAGTGATATCGGTCTGTAATTCTCTACATTATCTGCATCACCACCTTCTTAAAAAAGGGCTAGAACGTGGGACAACGGAGGGATATCAAATCAGATCCATAGGCTCCCGTGTCATTAAGCTCCCCAACTACTAAAATAACTGTTTCGACATCAACTGGCTGTGGCCTAAAAAAAGTCATTAAAATTCTCATTTACTATATTCGACTCATTTCTTAAAAGTTGTGAAGTATTGCTCCTATCTATATTTTGCTGAGATTTTTCAAAGGCTGTCCTACCAACACTTGAGAAATACTGGTTGAACTCTTCTACTTTTTCCTTCTTATCATTATAAGTCAGGTAAAAGGGCATTATTATTTTTTGGGATCATTTCACGAACTATTTTCCATTTATTAGGCACATTGCCATTACAGTTACGAAATTTATCTTTAAAGTGTTCCGACTTACTAGCTTTAATCAAAGTATTAACCCGTTTCTTTTCGTTTTTGTAATGATCTTGTAGTGTTTCGTTCTGTATATCTGTTTTAGCTCTCTTTTGTAGGTCATCTCTAGCTTTCATTTCTGCTTTAAGGTTATTATTTATCCAAGGGGCTGGGGGCCGGGTAATTTCTTGGGTCACAAATGGTGCACATTCATCCAAGCAGCAAACAAAGGTTTGGTAAAAACAATATTAACCTGTACATCCACATTATCAGTTTGTAGAATACAATTAAAATCTGGAGCCTTATTTAGTAAAGTACTACAAAAACTGTCTTGACTGTAATGCTTACGACGACAATGAAAGGTTCTTTTAACAGGTATTCTCCTTGGCTTAGAAATATCAATTTGTAAAGTTACTAGCTCATGATCAGCTATGGGACAGGGAATCACATCTGAATATACAATCATTTGTTGATTGTTTGTAATGACAACATCCAATAATGTCGAGGACGTGCTTGTTATTCTAGTTGGCTTAGTTATTGTTTGACAGAGATTTAACTGATGTATTATTTTACTTAATTTGTTGTTAGGAACAAGCATATCCTCATTTAAATCACCCAAAACGAACACGGGTTTTTTACGTAAAGATACATTTTTAAAAGTTTCTTTAAGATAATCAAAGGAGGGTGTCAAAGCCTTTGGATGCCGGTAGACACACCCAACAATAAAAGATGGTAATTTCTTATGCTGTATACTAATCCAGACGTCCTCAACACCATTAGCTTTCTCTACATCTGTCAATATTCTATTAACCTTCAAATCATTTCTTACATATACTAATGTTCCTCCCCCTTTTCCATAGTCACACCTATATACATTAAAATTCTTAACATGAATGAACTTATCTTGAACAGACAAATCTAACCAGGTTTCGCTTACACAAAGAATGTCTATGTTTCTTTCCAGTATTAACAGTTCTATTTCATCAATATGGGCTAATAATGACTGTGCATTTATGTGTTCTATAGTTAACTGATTACGTATTTCCCTCCTTACAGTAGTCGCTTCTATAGCATCACCTGGGGCACATTCTTCTTGGCCATTTTCCTACTGAACATAGCTAGAGCATATACGCCCTTTGTGTCCCAATCTGTAACAAATATTACATTTAATTCTGTGGTCGTATCTGCATTGCCCTTGACGGTGGTTAAAT
>NC_061100.1:118376001-118383501 GCF_015104395.2 Macrobrachium nipponense
GCACACACACACACACACACACACACACACACCTAATAACAGGCTTTCTGGAGAGGGGACAAATAGATATTAAACGAATAATTACCAAGAGACATCACTGAAACGAAGGTGAAAAAAATATAAAAATAAATGTTTGTAAATACAAGTAGAACTCGCTGTTAAAAAGTATGAGAAAGAACTATCTTTTATAAGCCTTTATTTAAGAGATAAAGTCATTAGGAATATAAAGAAGAGATTAGGAAGAGATAAGTTTTATCTGGCAGGAATATCAAAGGAATTCTGTGGGGAAACTATGCTTTATAAAACAGTGGTAGAAGTGAAGACATATTTGTTGTTAAACCAGTTGGATAAACCAGTATATCAATTCGAAGGATTGCATGCGCGTATAGACGAGAGCTTAGGCCAGTGCTAAAAATGTTTTGACCAGAATCGGTAAGTGAAGAGATATTTTCCTGTACTCTGTTTTTAACTATTTCAGTTATTATTTTTTAGACAAATCTACAAACAAAAATTGTTGGATGACTAAGATAAATGTGGCCAGTTCTGTAGCTTCATCAATTCGTCGTTCCTTTTTTTTTCCAAGTTTTCTGGAAAGGAAAACTATTGAGATGGTTTTTCCGTCCGGCCGCACTTTTTCTGTCAGCCTTCAGATATTAAAAACTACCGAGTCTAAAGGGCTGTAAATTGGTATGTTGATTATCCACCGTCTAATCATCACACTTACTAAATTGCAGCCCTCTAGCCTCAGTAGTTTTTATTTTATCTAAGGTTAAATTTAGCCATAATCGTGCGTCTGACAACGCAGCATGGGTCATGGGTCGTGGTTTATACAGCGTTATGCCGAAACCACCGAAAGATACATCTATCTTTGGTGTCCTTGATTATACTCTGTACAGAGAACTCGATTGCTTCGGCGCGTTTTTCCTTTTCTTTGTAAAGCCTCTTATTTGTGCCTCTGAATCCGATTGATTTATGTTAATATATCATGTTTTAATGATAAGTCTATCATACGAATTCATTTGTGTGTGTTTGTTTTTAGAACCCACTTGTTTGTGAGAGAGAGAGAGAGAGAGAGAGAGAGAGAGAGAGAGAGAGAGAAAGGGCAGGGGATGGGTGAGGGGGGGCCGTTGGGAGAGAAATATCTAAGTAGAACGGGAATGCATTTGTGGCACGGAAAATATTATTATTATTATTATTAGATTGTCTTCAATCAGTGAATCCACATGAGTAGTAAGCCATAAGGTCCAGAGAGGCGCGTAAAATACTCAGATATTGTTTGCTTTCTCTAAATATGTTTTCACTCTTGGCAGCGAATTAAATATAGTAGTCGTACTCTACAGTCTACACGATCATCTTGGGTTATCTGTCTTCCTGCACTTCAAGACGTTGTTCCGCTAGCGGCTTTTAATTTGGCTCTGGTGTTCTTTGAAGTAAATCAACAACGAAAAATATTTAGGTTAAATAATTGTCGAGATACACACGCAAGAACATTTAGGAAAAATCATACTGTGCGTCTGTTTGAGAGAGAGAGAGAGAGATAGAGAGAGAGAGAGAGAGAGAGAGAGAGAGAGATTGTAAATTACTACATTTCAGTAAGAAAAACTACTAAATATATCTGTGTCATAGTACTGGAAGTTCACTCAATACTATGGATGGAAAGAAGAGAGAGAGAGAGAGTTGGTATCAAAGCCAAAATGCCAGGATGAGATGCCGATAATCCCCAACCGGTAACCGTCCATTGTGGCCGGTCTCTTAGCAAATCCCATGACTTGAGGTGCTCAGTCCTATTAAATCCTTCGAATCCTTTTGGTACAAGCATGCAAAAGAATCTTAAGCAAATATTTTGAAAGGTTTGCTCCTTTGGATTCGTACCTCTGACTTTTTTTTTCTTCTTTTCCACGTTAGAACTTTTGAGGACGATTCGATGAGATTAAGGCTCTCTCTCTCTTTCTCTCTCTCTCTCTCTCTCTCTCTCTCAAATGTGTGTATATATATATGTGTGTGTGTGTGTGTGTGTGTGTGTGTGTGTGTACTCGAACGCGTTGTCTTGCTCATATATCGTTGAACAAGAATAGATCAGGGACACCGCTGATCACCCGAAGCCACAAACATAGACGTCAAAAGACAAGGGTCAAACTAAGTAGTCTTTTCGTAACAAATTGCCAAGTGTCACTGCTACTGAGGGTATAGGTTTTTATTTGCTCACTTGCATGTAAATGTAAATTTAAAGTTGATTGGTATTTTCAGGCTGGAAATAGCTCAATTTTTTTTTCAGATATATAGATTGCCAGTGATTTTTTTTTCAGTGGTACGGATATTCATGAGAAATTTATGCTTTGCACCATGTAATTTTTTTAAAAGATTCATAGGCCTCACACAGCTTTGGAATGTATGAGTGATGATGAACAATTTCAATATTGTCTTTTAGAGTCAATGCGTGTTCGCTTTCAAGATCTAAATCTTTTAGAACGAAAGATGATTTTTTCCGGGTGATTTAGTAGTGTAATCCAGTTATGAACAACGTGTGCGTAACAAAGGTTATTATGTGCACCTAAAGGCTGAGATTTTATGTTATGAATAAAAAACATTGGAAAGCTTTAAGCTGGTTTTGATGAGGTGCAAGATCTCGGCTTCCATGTTTTCAAATCCTATTCAAAAACAAAAACTGACGCATCTATTGTTACCAACACAAGTTCATCAACAATTTCACAGGATATTTTCTAACGAATTGGACGTTCAATAAGTTTTCGACCGTGCTATCTTTGTGGACTATCTATGATTCATATAAACTACACAGCATTTTTTTTTTCTCGACATTTTTACTGATCAACCGCTATTTCCTTATCCATTAGTCTTTTCACTAACTGTTCCCCATCCCCTCGGTGTAAGTATATAGTATATAAATGTATTATTGTTTAATATTGCTTAACGTCAGAAAGCCAGCTTCTTTTTCTTCATACATCTGTCCCCTTATTTCTAAGAAGCTTTACATTTTTGTTATGTTGTTATGCAACCGTCATTTTATGATCTCTCTCTCTCTCTCTCTCTCTCTCTCTCTCTCTCTCTCTCTCTCTCTCTCTCTCTCTCTCCTCTGATAATTGACCTGCGCTGTGTTTGTAAAAGTGTACAAAGCTCACACGTGCATCTGTATGTAAATAAGCTGCGTACACTACGCTCCCTGTGCGTTTATTTGTTTTTCTTTTCATGCTTGTGTCGTTAATCAAACATTTCCAGTAATAATATACTTAATGTCAGATGCTTTTCCCTTGCGACTTGATGCCCAAGAAAGATTGATGATAGACTCGTTAATCTTTATTAATTGCAGCGTGAGATCCACTTAAATACATAAGACGGCTCTCAACGTATCCTTACCCAGAAAGCTAAACACCTTGTACATCATTCACAGAAGCAGAAGCGGAAAAATTGCTTAGTCAGCCCCAGCTCGGCGGTTAGTTTATGAAGGAAAGGTTATATCATCTCTACTTTTAAAGAATGGTTGCGGCTCTGAATATTCCTCGGTAATGGCGGGACGTATCCGTCACTTTCCGGCCGGCTATGCAATTTGAGATAAGGTCGAAGAGAAAGACGGCTTTTGCCAGAGACTGCCTGCGTTCTTAATCCTTCTGTTACTGCTGTCCGGCGTCTAGGATTCGCTATGGCAAGGCTTTGTGGCCCAGTTAGATAACGGCATAATTATTAGCCTCATGCTTAAACGTCGTTGGATATTGCTATCGCCATTGGAGTCGTTGTTTATTTTGCCATATGTCTGTTGGTTAGCGCGCTGCTCGCCACTTGCAAACCGGGTCGTATTAGTACTAGGAAATTGATACGAAGGAAATGAAAGCGTTTTGCTGCAAAAAGATCCGCGTTTTAGGACTTCATGAATTAATGGGTCATATCATTTATATGCAATAAAAAAATGTGAATTCAACTTGGTAGGATTTCCTTATGCCGGATACAAAACTTTTGTAAAGATATGAAATAGAAATGATTTGTAGTTAATGAAAATTATGAGTTTTCATGTTCCGTGTTGACCACAAAGAAAATGTCTAGACAGTGAAGAGGATGTGTTTGTTTGCTCGAAAAAAGCAGATGGGCTTATTTATAAAAGACAAAACTTTATCATAAATACAAACGTTACCAACAAAGAGGATGATGACCCCGTGATTTTGTATGTACCAATAATGTTTTAGATAATTGGCATCACGTACTTGTCCTTGATTTCAGATACAATAACGTAGCATATGTTGACTATCCGATGTCTATCAGTATTTGTCTGCATGTTTCTCTACTATAAATCTTCTGCCCCTATTTCTATTGATGGCAGTAGATTGAAAGAGTGAGAATGCAGGGGCCAAAAATAATTTCACTTAAGAAATCGAGGCCTCTCCTGGCCTCGTTTTGTTAAGAGGATCTAGTATACAGGGGAAACCTAAATAAAGAAGGGAGGCCAATTGATTTGATTGAGTTGCTGGAGGGCTAAATAGCTTATCGTTAAAGTTCATGAATTTCTATTGCGGCTTAGTAGACATATAGAGTCTCGCTGTGGCACACTGAATATTTTCCATAGATTGGAACTAGCAAGATCATCTTTGATAACAAATTTTGCCGTGGGGTCTTCAGTGATAGTTTAATAATAAAGCACGTATATACATGTATATATATATATATATATATATATATATTATATATAATATATATGTGTGTGTGTGTGTGTGTGTGTGTGTTTGTTTTTTTTGCTTGTGTGAATAACTTGATCTCGAAATATATAAAACGTGATGCTATTTATATATACATATATATATTATATAGATATACATGTTTATAAAATATATATTAATATATATGTATATATGCATTACATTTATGAATATATATGTAATTTCTTTCTTATATAAATCCCAGTGGGACCGCCAGCCCACTGCCCTTATATGAACTAGCCTGACAAACTCAAAAACAAAGGGAAAGGGATGTTACTGCAAGAGCGGTGCATAGCCTGTGAAGAAGAATCTGTAGGACTTCAACTCCTTATACATGTAAAAAGAACTTACATATATGTTTATTGGTGGAGACTGAAGCTTTTGAAAATATTATTAGAGTTTAGAATTTTGTTACCCACAGATTCTTCGAAATTTTCATGGACTTAGGATAAAACTCTAAGCGTGAATTATCGTTGCAAAATTGTGGAATCGAATTGCCCGAACTCTGTAAATATGCAAAGGATACTGGGTATGATTTCATTATATTTAACCAAGGTAAACTACTCTTCACACATTCGAAGACACTTCTGAAAGAGCAATGGGTCAGTAGGTAAATGGGTTAAGTAGATAAAAATGGGTTAGTAGGTCAAGGGGTTGAGTAGATAAAAATGAGTCAGTAGGTAAATGGGCTAAGCAGATAGAAATGGATCAGTTGGTCAAGGGATTGAGTAGATAAAGATATATCAATAGGTCAAAGGGTGGAATATATAAATATGTGCCAGTAGGTCAAGGGGTTAAATAGATAAAACTGGGCCAGTAGGTCTATGGGTTGAGTAGATAAAGATGGGTCAATAAGTTAAGAGGTAGAGCATATAAGAAATGAGTTAGTAGGTCAAGGGGGTTAAATAGATAAAAATGTGTCAGTAGGTCAATGGTTTTAGTAGATATAAATGGGTCAGTAGGTCAAGGGTTGAGTAGATGAAAATAGGTCAGTTGGTCATGGGGTTGAGTAGATAAGAATGTCAGTAGGTCAAGGGTTAAGTAGATAAAAATGGGTCAGTAGGTCAAGGGGTTGAGTAGATAAAGATGTGTTAATAGGTTAAGGGGTTGAGTAGATAAAGATGGGTTAATAGGTCAAGGGGTTGAGTAGATAAAGATGGGTTAATAGGTCAAAGGGTTGAATAGATAAAGATGGGTTAATAGGTCAAGGGGTTGAGTAGATAAAGATGGGTTAATAGGTTAAGGGGTTGAGTAGATAAAGATGGGTTAATAGGTCAAGGGGTTGAATAGATAAAGATGGGTTAATAGGTCAAGGGGTTGAATAGATAAAAAGGGTCTGCAGGTCAAGTAGGCCAAGGGATTGGACAGTTACAGATGGATCAGTAGGTCATGGGATTGAGTTAGTAAAAATGTGTCATTAGGTGAAGCCTTGGGGGTTGAGTAGATTCATGTACAGATGCCACATACTTTACACAGCGATTCCCCTGACAGGGAGGAGACCACCACAAACTTTAAGACTGGATTACACACAGACATTTCCCAGTAATTCAATCTCGGTTCAGCGTGCGAAAGTAACCAAATCCTGTACTGAGATTTTTGGAAGCAATGTTTCAAATTAATGTGGCAGTGGCCTGAGGGGATTCTTATGATGATGCATCAAGTGATCATCAAATCTTAAGAAGAGAAACATGAGCGCTCTCGCTACACCGTGAAACCCTCACTCTCGGAATGCACGCTATGCAAAGTAGCTGCTGTCAAGTACTACAACAGGCATGTTCTGTTTATGTTGATGTGACACCCTACTCCCATCATCTTCCTACACTGCTACTACTATTTCTCTTCCTCGACCTCGTGTTACTGTATTGCCAGTCTTCCTTTTACGCCTCGATCAACGACGACTCTTCCCGTTCTCGAACTACTGATGCCGTTCCTCTTCTTAGTACTATTACTACAACTACCACTCTGACATGCTAATATTGCACTACGATTGGTATTCCACCACGAACTACTACAACTATTATTTGTTTTCGTCGAATACTTTAATACTCCTTTCCGTGGGACAACCAGTAAAACGGCTAAGAATGTACGATCTGCCATTAAACATAATAGCATAACGGTCAGCCAAAGATCGATAACCTTATTCATAAAACTTTTTTATTTTCAGGTCAGGCGATCGAGATAGGAAAAGATGGATAAGTGAAGGTATGTTGCTGTAAAAAGAAAAAAAATACAACAGTATCATTCCGTTTTAGTAGCATCAGAAGTAATGTGCATGATGAATTATTCCAGTACATAAAGCATAAATTATCGTACGCGACATATCGACAAGTAGTCTTGAGTAAATTTCTTTCTAACTTACTATATTTTCTTTGGAAGTCAGTGGCCCTTGTGGGTTCATTCTATATGAAGACGGTTCATGTTCTAAATAATAATATTAGTAATAATATCTTGTCTTTCCAGGTTGTTTATGTTTATTTTGTAGCGTCACCGACTTTTGCAGTTTTCGTACGTCAGCCTGCAAACGTGCAGAGTTGACGTTCGCGCGCGCGCGCGTGCGAGAGAGAGAGAGAAAGAGAGAGGAAACCTGAGGCTTGGTGTGGCTGAGGTTTTGGGAGATTTCAAATAGATTAATTACTCTGCTTTCGGAATCCATTGAGGTGTAGGATTAATGAAGATCCGCCGTGATTCGCAGATAATGGGGGATTTGTTACTGCTGAGCTCCATTTCAGGAGGCGCTTTCAGCGGCTGTGGGTGTCGTAAATGAATGGTCTTGGCATTGTTCGCTCAGCTGTTGTTTGTT
>NC_061100.1:118388501-118446001 GCF_015104395.2 Macrobrachium nipponense
ACCATAGGAATAACATACACTAAACTATCCAGGACTCGAACGCCTGCCTTAGTCAATATGTCAGCTATCACCTGTGTATCAAACCCAAAAGCTGTATGTTTGCGATGTGGCAGGGGCAGATACACTTATCATGTATATTTATTTTTGGGTGTAAAGTATTTCCAAGGAAAGTGCATTCGATATGAAAGGGTATTTGTGATTATATATATACATATGTACTTTATATGATATACAGTATATTATATATATATATGATCCACTGAATTACCTGGTAAAAATAACTATCAGATGCTTTCCATCAGAATAGTATTCTCTCCTTCAACTTGTAGAACATTTGATTGACTGAGAGGTCAGACAAGAGTATTTATTTACTATATTTGACCGTTCAGTAAGAGATAATATGGATTAATCATTCGTGTTGCGTTTTATGTTGAACAAAGAGGGAGCTGTA
This sequence comes from Macrobrachium nipponense, assembly GCF_015104395.2. Classification (NCBI taxonomy): domain Eukaryota; kingdom Metazoa; phylum Arthropoda; class Malacostraca; order Decapoda; family Palaemonidae; genus Macrobrachium; species Macrobrachium nipponense. Next base: position 118,388,953 of record NC_061100.1, read on the forward strand.
ATTTTCATGCTGTCTAATCGGGAGAAAAGTCACTGTAAAACAGCGATTTAGTAAAGGGAAAAAATCAGGAAGGAAACGTTCCCAAGTTTGTGTGTGTTTTTACCCTAGAAAAAATGCTGATGACTCCTGCATAAAACAAGACAGTTGGATAACTATATGTGATTGTAAATTTACTAGTACTGTATTCACGTAAAGTAGCTTAATTACCGAAAAGCTTTAGACGAATAGTGAAAAAATAAACTAAAAAGATAACATAACATTTCTCACGCGCAACAGTTTCCGAGTTCATTGTCTTGTTAGGAAAATAATTGATTCCTTAATGTTACACTGTTTTTAGAAGATTCATGGCCTCATATATACTTTAAGTAGATTTGGCTTTTATGTCATTCTAGGAATGGGAGAGAGTAGGTGAAGTGAAGCAAACTGGCGTTTTAACAACGTCGAGGAGATTATTCTTATACCATTATATCGTGGTTACTCTGTTATGAACTCTGCCATATATTTTCCTACCTTGTTTTGCTTTTCTTTACTTGACTGATCTGTTCTGTGAATGCCTAATTTGCTAGTCAATTAACCGCTCTTGGCATGTGCAATATGAATGATGGCTCCTGAATAACAATAGATGTTATATATATATATATATATATATATATATATATATATATATATATATATATATATATATATATATATATACATATATATATATATATATATATATATATATATATATATATATATATATATATATATGTGTGTGTGTGTGTGTGTGTGTGTGTGCGTGTGTATTCTGCCGCTTTCTGGATAAGAAAAATCCTTTCGTTCCATCAGTACTTTGATGTCTTTCATGCCTTCTTCCTAGAATAACACTCACTTCATTCCAACTTGTTCTCTTTCTGTTAGTGATCATCGTTTTGCTTGTGCTAACTTTGTTACTACATCCTATCTTATATAAAAATTTCTCTTTCTTTCAGTGCTTTCTGATCGACATATGCTACACTAGCAGCTCATCCCAAAATGGTTTTCATGTCTTTTCTGATCCGCGCTTGACTTCCATAGAGAAGAGTTATTCAACAATATCGTCACACGTTCCTACTCTTCTGCAGACACTCGAGTACCTATCTTGTGTCACCTACTCTGCAACTTCCTTCCTTCCAGCCCTCGATATATTTCCTTCCAAATATCTGTTAGCTGCCCTTTTTCCCCTTTTTACCACTCATTAATCTTCCTGCATTCCTGCAATTAATTGCTCCTGTCATTTTATGTCTTCATTGCTTCTGTCATTAAGTAATTTTTAAGAGATGTACCATTACTCAAATGGGACCAATTTACTTTCAGATGTCTGAGATGTTTTACATTATTGTTCATATAATCATTATAGTGTTATCGAATTAAACAATTTTCGTATGAATTCACTTTGTATCTCCCCTGCTTTCTCACATTCATCACATGTCCCTATGGGCTGGCCTCGTAAATCAAAGCTACCTCATATTGTACATCACAGCAGCTCTCTCGTAACCTTTGAGTTGGCGGTCAGCATGACGCGCTCGCTAGCATTTGCTCCTGGTAATGTTTTCATGGCTGTTAATTTTGTGTGGTTAGTTGGGGAAGGGCACAAACAGGCAGCGCCAAGGCATGGCAGTAATGAAGATGAAGTATGGTCAAAGGGAAGGGGTCTAAGTTTTCAAAGAGAATGAGGAGTTCATGATGTTAAAGGTAGTTCTCAGGGCGATGGATAGACTATAGAAGAAAGGCTCAGATTTTAAACTTTGCTGTTGTTTGTGGTGCCATGAAACGATTCATTAGCTTCAGGTATTAATCCTTTTCCCTTGTCTTAAATTAATGGGTACGTCCGTTGTAGCTGTGTGTTTCTTACGCCCATCTCACGTTTTTCGTTTCTTCAAAATGGTGTGTCGCTGAAAAATACTAAAGAGAATTTTTTTATTCTACACCGATGGGTATGTCTGTCTTAAACAGTTGTCACTGCAAAAAAGCTTTCGTTAACTGACTTGAATATAGAAGTGATCTGAGATCATATAGAAATAAGGCAATGCAAAGAGTATTTTTAAGAAACTTGTGGTGTCAAGAATTATTCAGATTATCAGAAAGTCGTCTTAGTGATTTACAATGTGCCGTATCTAAGGAACGTGCAATTAGAAGCGTGGCTGATGACATGATAGTCAGTCTAAACTGAAACATGTAGAAAAAGACACCTGGAGAGCGAATACATTCCCTATATCAAATACCTATGAATACATACGTTTATTTGTCGACCACAAACGGTTAGTTATCTGGATTCAAACGAGGTGATTATTAAATTTGGTTACCAAATTTCACTGTAATGGTGTATTGTTTTCAGCTGCTTCAACCTCTAACCTTCCCGCTTAAAGGTTCTTTCGCTCAAAAGTTATATTCCTTGCTGGCAGTCACATCCACCTTCCGAAAAAAAATACAGATAGACTGAAGGAAATAAGCTGCGCAATAAAGGCTAAGAAAATTTATTGTCAGACATCAAGCGTTGCAATTCAATTTCTTCTTTAAAATTACCTACTAAGCCAGAGTTACTTCAGTGTATTCAAAAAGAGCCATAAGCACAAAAATCAGGCAGCAAGAAGCGATATCGGAATCGAAGAAAAATCAATAGAAGAACAGGAAAGAACCTGAACAGGTTAACATTGCGTAGCCAATACCTGATGTAAGGCAAACGAAATGCATTCTCGCAGCTGCTGTGGCAGTCTTCGAAGCTTAAGTGATACTTTTGAATTTCCACGTAAAACTATTAAGGACACCAGACGTTTCAAAGCGTGTTGTAGCTAGGTGTTGTGATTTCGCGTTCTTCTCTTGAGAGTCTATATTGGGTATTTGGTAAAGTTGCGAGACATAGAAAACACTAAGTGCTCTCTCTCTCTCTCTCTCTCTCTCTCTCTCTCTCTCTCTCTCTCTCTCTCTCTCTCTCTCTCTCTCTCTCTCTCTCTCTCTCTCTCTCAGATATATATATATATATATATATATATATATATATATATATATATATATATATATGGGTGTGTGTGTGTGTATGTATGTATGTACAGGTAGGCAGATGTTGTATGGGAAATGGGAGGTCAAAGACTTTGGGGGCGAGAAACAGGTTGAGTGAGCAGTGTGTTTAGAGCGGTTTGAAGTGCTGCTAATGAATCTTTCTGGATGTGAATTTTTCAACGTCAATTTTATTGATTTTTCTGTTTAGGTAGGGATTCATTTAAAAAAATAAACGGTATTTGTGGATGCATATATATTTTCATGTATGAGAAAATAAGAAAAATGTGTATATGGATGTCTTGTAAAATCCTATTTTATCCCAGTTATTCATCAAATATTGGAGAGCGAGTAGATTTGTTTGAACACTCTTGAAGCTTTTTACTTTGTATGAATTTTATACGAAACAACATTCTCTTTTAGAGCGCTTTTTCCTTTTTTCTTTTTTATTCTTCATCATCAACTTTTCTCATCCATCTAGAGAAGTAAGTAAATTTTTGTTTACGTTTTTGCTTGTTTGGAATTTATTTCATCTATACAGCTCTAGTTTGATCTTAAAAAAATAGTATTACTTTAATCTCATAAAGCTCTAGTTTGATCTTAAAAAAATAGTATTACTTTAATCTCATAAAGCTCTAGTTTGATCTTAAAAAAATAGTATTACTTTAATCTCATAAAGCTCTAATTTGATCTTTAAAAAATAGTATTAATTTAATCTCATAAAGCTCTAATTTGATGTTAAAAAAATAGTATTACCTTAATCTCATAAAGCTCTAATTTGATCTTTAAAAAATAGTATTACTTTAATCTCATAAAGCTCTAATTTGATCTTTAAAAAAATAGTATTACTTTAATCTCATAAAGCTCTAATTTGATGTTAAAAAAATAGTATTACTTTAATCTCATAAAGCTCTAGTTTGATCTTAAAAAAAGTATTACTTTAATCTCATAAAACTCTAATTTGATCTTAAAAAAATAGTATTACTTTAATCTCATAAAGCTCTAATTTGATCTTAAAAAAATTAGTATTACTTTAATCTCTGTTGAAGCTCGATTTTTCTTTTGATCTGAAGTTTCTAAAGTAACCGCAGTAAAATTAATAGTCTTGACAACAAACTTTTGCACTTACTGTATATCTTGTGTCTAAGTCTTGGTTATTTACACGGTGGATTATTTAGCACCAAGTTCACTTTATCCGCTAATTATACTTAAATTCTGTTTATTGTCTAATAGAGTATGAAAGAAAAGTTTATATCTTTATTTCTTGTCATTTTCATTTTCTAATGTCAGAAATGTACGTCAGATTCTATATGAAGAAATGTGATTGATTTATTTGCTTACTTTTGTCGTTTTCTTATTGTTGTCTTCCTATTTTAATACTGATATCAAAATTTTCGTGTATAGTGATTTTGCCGTGCTTATGCATATCTGTTCACATTTCATAGTTATCTGTCTGCATGTGGTTAGTGGAAAGAGGACACATTATTATTATTATTATTATTATTATTATTATTATTATTATTATTATTATTATTATTATTATTATTATTATTATTCGTGTATTGGAACCGGCTGCTGAATATAGGCAAATAAAACAAGTGAATTCAAAGAAAGGTAATTTGCAAATTAACCTTATTTCATTATGCATCTACTATATCCACACAGTCAGATATTCCACGCAACGGATAATTCGCACTGCAACGCTAAGGACATGTGAAGTCCGTGACTCCGAATCAACATCACATACCTTCCATTATAGTGGCAGAAAGCCTTCTATTATTGTCCCAAAACAACTCCTTCGCGCGGCCTCGATTTATGAGACAGCGGTGAAGGAGATGGGTTACAAAGGGCGGCTCCTTGCGGAGAGAGAGAGAGAGAGAGAGAGAGAGAGAGAGAGAGGAAAAAAAAAATATAAGCTGAATGGAGATGGTAAAATTTTTTCTTTTTTTTAGACCCGGCGCGAAACAGTTCTCAGACACAAGAGTGAGAGATGTTGGAAGCTACATTCTCTCTCTCTCTCTCTCTCTCTCTCTCTCTCTCTCTCTCTCTCTCTCTCTCGTTTGACGCATTCTTTCTCCCTTTGTATTGGCATGGATCTCTGGCAATTGAAATCCAATTCCATTCATGCTATGCGTTAGGCATCTGGCTCTAAAGCCAGCTAGACAACCTCTAAAAGCACCAAGGCAAGCCGCTGACTATAGAAAAGAAGAATAAGAAGAAGAAAAAGAAAAAGAAGCAACCACGGAGCATGTAAATAAAAGATATAAAACAACATTTTAATAGGTCATGGTGGCTTTCATTTGCCTGGTCTTAGTTAATGAAACTACGTGCATCATACAATTCTACAGTAGAAGAAAAGGACGATTCTCTCTCTCTCTCTCTCTCTCTCTCTCTCTCTTCTCTCTCTCTCTCTCTCTCTCTCTCTCAAAAACGTTTTTAGGAGCTTTACGTTTCAGTTATATATGACAAGTTTTGGTGACAATTACATTACAGTAACTTTTCGTTTGCTTTATTGTAGTTATTATGGTGTTTATTCTCAAAGTTGTGATGTCGGTACGTTGATGTAAATTTCTATTATTTCCTGTTACTTTGGGCTTTACATAAGAGTCAGGGAAGAACTTTTGTATATTTTATGTATTCTTCCACCAAACCTTTTCTGAAATAAATTGTAAAGGACTGTCGTTTGTGTCTGAACTGTTATGGAAAGAAAAGCATTTCCAGGGCTTTTGTGTATTGAATAATATTTATATTGCAAATGGAATCCAAATCAGTTGTATTCTCGTATTATCCCTTGTTCACAGTTGTTTCAACTAACAAGAGAGTTTTGATAAATATAAAGCGAGATTGGAGGACGCTCGTCATCCTCTAATTTTAAAATATATTTTACTAAACTTGGTGGATATTTCTTTGTCCCAAAGCCAATGCGCTTAAACCATGGCATGTCCAAAGTCCGCTACAGTCTTTGTTTTAAATCCCCTGCTTAATGGTGCGTTCGAGCTGGTCAATTTTTTGAGCTTTTAATTGTTTGCACACACACACGCACATTATATATATATATATATATATATATATATATATATATATATATATATATACCTATATATATATATATATATATATATATATATATATAATGTGTGTGTGTGTGTAAACAATTAAAAGCTGAAAAAAATTGACTAGCTCGAACGCACCATCTTACACCTATCTTACAAAGCGTCAAAAAGGCATGATTTTGCTGATGGTTTCAAAATAAAAATTATATATATATATATATATATATATATATATATATATATATATATATATATGTATTATGCACAATTAATGTTAGATCACAATAAACCACACACACACACGCACATTATATATGTATATATATATATATATATATATATATATATATATATATATATATATATATATATATATATATATATATATATATATACATATATATATATATATGTGTGTGTGTGTGTGTGTGTGTGTTGTGTGTGGTTTATTGTGCTCTAACATTAATTATGCATTATATATATATATATATTGAACATTTCATAATGTATATACTACATTGTACAGTGACCTTTTTCTCCCAAAAAACATTTTAATTTTTATTTTGAAACCATCGGCAAAATCATGCCTGTTTGGCGCTTTGTAAGATAGCAGTATGCTCACTTAATGAACAAGAATTATATAAAAGAGTGAACTTTGTTATTGGTGACAGGATGTAGTTAACGTTACCTAGGATTAAAAAATCCTCACGGTTTTTGTTTGCCTGTTTCGTTCGTTGCTGTTAACGATTTTGGGTTTGACTTTCTACAGTAAGTTGTGCTTTCAACAAACTATTTCTTTAACGTTGTTATTGTAGTAATGTTATTTAATAACTATTGTAGATAATATTATTGTAAACCTATTTTTTCTTTAATTTGCGTATGTGGAGTATCTGTCGTTTTTTATTGCTTTCTTAACATATAGAAATATAAGAGGTCATATAAAGCTGTCACTCACAGAAACGATTAATAATTCGAACCATTAGTATGCACTGAAAACTTCCGATTAAATTTAGTATATGAATCACAAAAGCTTCAAATGTTTGATTTTCTGGAGTGCATAAAGAAGCATTGCAAATGGCCAAAATATTTCATATTGAAAAGCATTAGATTTTGTACCCTCCTAAGGAAGCCCTGAACTCTGTGATTACATCTGAACTCAATAGAAAGGTTTGTCTCTAAGGAAAGAAACCCAGTGGTATATTTGTAAGCGTATCGTTTCATACGACGGCTATTCTAAATTTGGCCAGCTTCCTGTCTCTGACTCCCAGCCATAAAATACAAATATATAGCCATTTTCATTTATTTTCGTAATACCCCGTTCCGAGTGAGTATGAGTTGCTGCTGGTATTTTCAGGGTATTGATATTCCTTTTCTGGGGACCTCCCCTACCGGAACTTAGATAATGCGATTTCATTACTCAGACTCGTGGTTTCTTTATTGTGATCATGTAATTATGGTTATGGGGTTATTTTCCAGCTGCTATAGGGAACTAATGAATTTAAAATGACTAGTACAAAGACACATTTCATATATATATATATATATATATATATATATATATATATATATATATATATGATATATACACATATATATATATACATATATATATATATATATATATATATATATATATATATACATATATATATATATATATATACACACAGGCCAGACGTACAGGGCGTTTATTCACATGATAAAGAAGATCAAGGGCAGGAACACGAAGAGATCACATTATCCTTTAATCCTACGTTTCGTGACAACATCGCTACATCTTCAGGGATTTTTCTACAAAATAAAGTATAAAATGTTAACATAAAATAAGAGCGATCACAAGATCCAATAGTTGAAAAGTAAAAACAGTTTAATGGTAAAATTACAACTCTCATACTTAAATTACATGCACACTTGATTAAAACAGACCCGAAATAACCAAACAACTTACAAATGACGAGAAGAATATTTAAAAATTAAAGCTAAATTACACAAACATAAAAGTAATAACAAATATCATATATATATATATATATATATATATATATATATATATATATATATATATATATATATATGATTGAATGAATGATATCACATCACCGTGATACATATAATACAAGCATTAAGCTACATATGTCGTTCAATATCCAATTTGCTCTACCTCGGAAATAGTATATTTTCATATATGTTAATTGAAGGGCAATTTTTTAGTGGATAAGATGTTCGTCGTCTCGTGGGCTCGAACCACGACGCCATTTGGGTTCAACTCTTTGGTGAGATGTACAGACAAGCGCTGAATAAAATATTCAGCTTTGAAATAACGCTGTCCTGTTGTCGGTGTCCTTTGTCTTCCTAGATTATATATAGCATGTAAAGGTCTCTTTATGTGTTGTTGATGAGTATGGGTGTCTTAAGGGAATCGATAACGTCGGCTGTTAGTGGCTGTTGAACAGGACTACCTGTCAGTGAGAGAGATAAAGAAATGAGATATAGAAATGTGACACTTTTTTCTTTTTTTTTTTCTTTTCAGAACGACAGGGAAGAATAGGTTCTTTTAAAATAAATGGTTGCGAGTTTCTCACGTTAACTCTGACGTTTTACCCGTTAGTTAGAAGTGTAGTGAGTAATGGCGGAGAAACTCTCTCTCTCTCTCTCTCTCTCTCTCTCTCTCTATGTGTGTGTGTGTGTGTAACTCCCACACACGCGCTCGCACAGATAGGAGGATCAGAACGGTCTTAGCTATGATACAAGAAAATGTGGCGACCTCCATAAATCCTGGTTTGTATCCCGGTACGAATAGTTTCGTTAAACCGAACAGAATTTGTTGGGTTTTAGAGATTCAGTGTGAAGGGGCAAACCTCCTTTAATCAGGTGTGGTTTCTCTCATTCATTGGCGTTAAGCTTGTTATTGCTTCCCCGCGGACTTGAAAAGCATAGCATTCAGTTCTGCGCGCGGAGTAAGGGAAAATGAGAGGGGCAGAGGCGGCCAGATTAGAATCCAGGTGAAATGACAGGTGTCGGTGAGTCATAGCTTACACATCCGAACTTGAGGCCCCAAATGAGATCCACTTGTACGCGGCCAATGGGCCATGCTTGGCCCCGTCTTGAAAGAGCTAGACGGTGATGGGGATAAGAAGTGATCGGCAATAGGTTATTTATTCGTTTATTTATTTATTTATTTATTTATTTTTTTGTTAGGCATGCACGCTAATTTGTATTTACTGTTTTGTCTTTTATTGATACTATTATACTGCTTACCCGGTGATCATTGGAAATTATTTCAGCTTTACTGTGTATTATATTTGTCTTGCCAATAATGGAACCGGCTTAAAATGCCATTAGGTTACTTGGCAAGAGCCCAAAGTATATACTGGACAGATGTGAAAATAAAGATAAACAACATCTGGGAAAATAAAAAGAAATTTATCTACAGATATATATATATATATATATATAAATATATATATATATATATATATATATATATGTATATATATATATATATATATATATATATATATATATATAGATAGAGAGAAAGAGAGAGAGAGAGAGAGAATATGAATGCAACTTAGAGATTTTATTAGATAAATTAAGAGATGAGCCTTATGAATGCCAAATCACCACATCATGTGAATGAAATTCCTCATATTTGGCAATGTAGCATTTTGAATTATATTCGTGAAAAGAACGATAGTGAAAATATACCCAAATTAGCCAGAACTACCAAAATTTGGATAAAGGCAATCACTATTTTTAGCATTTTGCGATCATTTCTTAAAAATAAAATAACTACGATACTTATTTAATCCAAAGCGAATATCATACTCGTACTTATTTTAGAACAAAGTTCAGCCATACCATACCTTATTTCAGCATCGTGAAAGCATGAGGATACTATTATTATTCAAAAGCAGTACTACCTCATTTGCAAGACTATATTTTGCTAATAGTGAAGGGTAAGACAGAAAAAATGACCGGAACACTGCCTGGTGGAACACCACACGTTGTTATAAAAACAGCATCGTCTCAGCACTGCCAGGCACTCAGATAATTGTGAAGCGGGGTAAGTACTCTACTCTGCAACCGAAGTTACGAAGCCGTTTTCTTAACTGAGCCATAAGCTCTAAATTTAAATTGAACAAGGCTGAGCACATGCTCATGTGAAGGTCTGTCGAAAAGAAATCATGTCAAGTCTAAAAGTACCTATTTTGATTATATGGTTTACTGGCCATTAAGAATGAGTATGGTAAAGTTGCTTATGTATGGGCTTCATGATCAGCTTTTCATCTAACAACCTTATGAACCATAGGAGCGAAGTGTGTTGGAGTTCACTAATTGCAGCTAGGTAATGCATTACTTAATGTTTTCCTGATTGGAGAAATAAAAATGCCTTGTGGAAACAAAGCCTTCTTTTGAAAAGGGTGAGGAAAATCTATCGCGGACATCCTTGTTCTCCCCAGGTAATTTGATTGCCTTTGAGTTTTATGACTTGGTAAGTGATTTGGTATGGCAGGTGTCAGGAAAATTATTCAGGAAAAATATCCAACGAAAACTGTTTAGCCCCAGAAATTCTTCTAAAGCCACTGAACCGTTTTCTTGCATTAGTTACTGTTTTTCAGATAGCAGTTAGTAGTGATGGAGTACGTAAGAGCTCAAAAGAACTAAGTGAAAAACCTGAGAGTCATCATAACCGACGATGTAACTTAGTCTACGCATTTCGAGAGAATCATGGCAAGCTTTTTTTTTTTTGGATGTGGGTATAGATGCTGAGAACGTTTCCTAAAAGAGATATCAACACCAATCGCAACCCGTGGTTGACGTTGATTAGACCAATTGCAGGCTATTGCATGGTCAGTATGGTCTATGTACCATACTAATTATGGCGAAATAGAGAATGAGCTTCGCAACTCCACAACAAGCAGAGTTGAAAACAAATACTATTTTTCCTACTGCGCTGGAATGAAGACGACTAACCTGAGTAGCATCAAGCTATAAAATTTTAAACATGTACATCTTCAAAAACAAAGAGGGCTTGGTTTCAAGCGTACCAATACGCCCAGTTAAACGAGACACTTTTGCCCACCAGTTCCACCACAATCCCAGACCCTCTGGCCTGTGTTTTGCCCCCAAACCTATTCTAACCCTGATCAAAGCCGAGTCATCATTATCTACCGGCACAGCCTCACTAACCTATGGACCTGCCTACGTGGCTACATTTCAGCGGTCATAAATCAACTAGTGACTGCATTCACATCGACCGTACATCTGATGTCTAGGCCAGTCCCGTACGACGCTCCTGATTGGCTATTGATAAGGCAGTCACAGGGCTGGAAACTCTCAGTCTCTCTCGAGAGTTCACATAAGCAGGTTGTATGTTCCACCTCCCCTGAGGGATACGTTCCTCAAAAGTATCCCTCAGGAAAGGTGGAACTTACATCCTGCCCATGTGAACTCTCGAGAGAGACTGAGAGTTTCCAGCCCTGTGATTGGCTTATCAACAGCAATCAGGAGCGTCGTAGGGACGGGCCTAGACATCAGATGCACTCGTGGTGTGAATTTATTATAGTACAGGGCGCATCTTGTATTCAGTTCCAGAGACAGATCTTAATATCATTTCATTCAGTAACTGCTCAAAATAACATTAGGGTCGCAGAGTGGTGGGCCTCCACGAGGTAGTCCCCCACCCCGGGAGGGCAAGCAGCGGTGTACTGGTAAAATTCTCTCTCTCTCTCTCTCTCTCTCTCTCTCTCTCTCTCTCTCTCTCTCAGAAATACGATTTTGCTCCATCATTAGAGTAAAACTTACATATCATTATAGTAGAAGCTTTGCATAGCAAATCAACTTACCTGACCCACGTCTCGAAACCCAGAACAGCGTACATACCTGAAAAGAACAAATTTTCTCAGTGATGGTTGGAATATAAATATAAATGGCTTGTAGTAGTCATTTGCTAAAATAATCATTCATTTCTGATATACTTTGCTTGTATTGCGCAAAACATTTTTGTCCTGTTAGACACCTACACCTATACATAGGAACTGTAAATAGTTTAGGTTTAAAGTACCTAAAGTTTTCTGTTATATATATATATATATATATATATATATATATATATATATATATATATTTATATATGTATGTATGTATGTATGTGTGTGTGTGTGTAATGTGTTTGTAATAAGCTAGAGTACCGTCACAAAACTCCTGTTTGAAGAACTTGTCAGCTCTCATAAGTGGGTTTTGACAAGGCTGACGGCACTCAGTTGTTCTCACGACCTCGGAGGATATAGCAACAGCTAAAGTTTGCGAGAGAAGGGTAATATGGACAATGCGAACAATTTCTTTCATGTCGTATTATCAAGGAGACAAGCAAGTGTGCGAGACCGTTAACTGTGATACGTATCGTAAGAAAAATAATGAATTTCTTTCTTATTATTCGCCTCCTTACTGATAAGGTTATTATCATGATTTGCTGCGTCCTACAGACGAACGTTAGTGACAATGTAAACTACTTTATCTTATCATAAGCTAATTAAGTTTACTGGCTGGACGAGATTTGGATATTTCAGAGCCAACACAAAACAGCCTTGTAAATGTTATTCGTCTCACCGAGGAACGTGATAAAAAAGACATAGCGAGAGAAACCCCACTTGAGGATGTTCATTCGTGTCCCTCATGATGATGATTTAGATGACGCGCCGGATGACCCTTAGTTCGCGTTTATTACTTTTGGGTTTTATTTTTCTGTGGCGCCCTTTTTTGCTCTTAATAATGCAGTGTAGTTTTCATCATACGCCAAGGCGTTATCTTTCTTTTCTTCTTTTTTTATGTGTGAAAGCGCGACTGTTATTGATTCATTCCAAATTTGATCCGTTGCAGTCAATTGACTCGTGCTAACTAATGCTTAGCCTTGCTTCGGATTCGGGCTGCTGACCAAACTCACAGTATCGTAAGTCCGAATCTCTTATTCTTAACCATTTTGCTTTGGACTTGATATCCGAAATGTCTCTCTGGCCAATTTACGTAAATGAAAGAAATGGATGCCGTAATGTCTTTCCATTAGGGAAAGTTGATCGTTTAATCTCGTGAGCTGTGCAGTGGGATGTTGGCCGAAATAGTCAGCGGTCTCAGCTTACTGGGATAAGTAAGCTCTAGTGCTTTGTCCAAATCTTCATTAGAGCGATGACGCATTGCCTTATACCTCAGTTCCTTATCATTGTCAAGCTAATAAACAAGAAAAAACGTAATGTACTATTATATTAGTGTCTAATTTAGGAAACGGTGTCTTCATGTTTTAGCGTTTATTTAATGTTTTCTAGAGAAACTAGAAATTGTTTAGGGGCCACATAGTTACTTGTTGTTAGAGAAATAAGGTCGATAGGTGACGTTCATCTAAACAACATGTAAGAAGAAATAATTCTTCACATTTCTACAGATGATACGGAAAGGCAGCCATGCGATTGATATATCTGGCCTTTCATTCTCACTGATGAGAAAAGTATTGTCGAAGTACGAATTCTTTCCGTCAGCATGAGTGCTGTTGTGCAGTTATGTACATTACGTTGTCATTACCGTCAGTGCTCCTCACTCAAGAAGAACCTGTACATCCTTTGACCTCTATATGAAATATTATTAGAGTAACCTCATGAGTTCATACATAATTAAGAAAATATGATATCGTCGTGTCAACGGATTTTCATTCACCGTTAAATAATTTTTCAGTTTCTCCACTTTCGGAACCTGACAAAGTCTATGTCATATATACTTAAGTTGCAACTTCTGTGTCACATTCCTGCTTCAGAAAAAGAGCTGTAATTGCTGTTTAAATTTTTATAGTTCTCTTTATTACTTCTTTGCATAAATATTTATTTTGTGGGTCCAGTCAATGCAGAACTTGGTCAAAATGTTGTCAGAATAACGACTGATAAATTTCTGTAACTACTGTCGCAGTGACGACGATCATCAAGTTTGAGTATTAGGGTTTCTTGCCCACAGTGTTTACCACAGAATTGTTTTAATGAGATATATATATATATATATATATATATATATATATATATATATATATATATCTGTGTGTGTTTACTATATATATATATATATATATATATAATATATATTATAAATATGCGCGATTTGTTTTCTCTGTTCATAAATTTGAACAGTGCTGAGGTTAACACTGCGTTCATGCGACTTGGCATATGTACTCTACGGCCTAACTTTGGCTGACGTAAGCCTCAAGTGACGAAACTTGAAATACAGAAAAACTTTCCAGACTCTTAAGATAAAAGATAAATTTTCATTTGTGGTGGAGGATTGATTGAACGATGGAATGTATTAACAATGTGACAAATTAATTTGAGACAGACAGACAGACAGACACAGAGAGAGAGAGAGAGAGAGAGATGAGCGAGAGAGAGAGATAAACTGCTTGGAGACATCAGTCAATGATCAGAGAAGGGGTTTAGTTTGTGTTTCATGATTACCTTAATTTTTCGAATAGAAAATTAGCTTTAATTTTAATGAAAAAGGCCATTCATCCATTGTAACTATCTGAAGGTGCAAATTGTATTCATAGACTATTGTGCATATAGAAGGGTTGTGCTGTCATATCAAAGTCCTCAAGTTAGTGGTACCATGGTAGGGTAAGTACCCAGTTTACGTAAGATAAATTCATCCCAAAGTTCTCAATTCTTAAAGATTATAAGCTTGTTATTTTTTCAATGAACTGTTGCATGCGGACAAGTATATTTTGTATAATTTTGCTTGTCATTTAATTTGTTTTGCCTCAGATTCGTTACTTGTCATGCTGGCGTTCATAATCATTACTCTTCATTTTTCCATATTAAAATTTTGGATGTGCTTGCGAGTAATGATAACAAGTGCTTTGCACTTTTGAGCTCCGCCCTTTTACGTATTTCCATGAAGAGCTCAGAACAAGACCTTAATGAATGAATGTCAGTTTTCCATTCATCCATGAATGGATGAATAACATGGCTGCTTTCACGTTCTGAAACGTATTTCAGCGATTCCCATGAAAGTTCTTTGCACCTGGCCTTCCTTTATTTTCTTCTGTTGATTTGTAAAATTCATCTCCAAACTCAACCCTAACTCGCAAATTGATCCTTTTGACTTTTTCTGTAAATCTCTCTCTCTCTCTCTCTCTCTCTCTCTGTGTGTGCGTGTGTGTGTATGTGTGTCTGTGTGTGTGTGTGTGTGTTTTGGTGTACCCTAAAATTCCCAGCTGTAACATCTTTACCTGTGAATTAATTGACGTTAAGACCAAGACCATAAACACATTCATGCATACACCTACTGATTTACACACACACACACACACACACACACACATATATATATATATATATATATATATATATATATATACTAAAATGCGTGCTTCTTAAATAAGAGACGGGACAGGAACTGCAAAAGCTCGTAGAATATTCCCCCTCCTTTTTGCATAATCGAGGCAGCAGAAATCCCGATTTTATCGCATAGAGATAGGCCACGACTAATAAGCGAATCTCATTAAGGCGGGAGATCGCAGCCTCCACCCATCAACTCCCGAGTAACCCTTTATCCAGGTCATTTGTCGACTGAGTGTCGTTGGCGAATAAACGCAGAATAATAATGAAGCATAATAAACCTGTCAGAGAGATGCTAACAAGACGATCTCTCTTTCGACGATGACAGCAGTAGCAACAACATCATCAATAGTAATGATGATGATGGGGATTAGAATCATTTATGCTCCGCATTATTTAGCATTATTTTTGCATGACATTATTATTATTATTATTATTATTATTATTATTATTATTATTATTATTATTATTATTATTAGTTCGAATACCGTGCATGGAGTACGGGAGTGGAATAAATTCATATTTTAAGTAATAGCCTTGTTCAGTTGCAGTTAGGTGAAAGTAATATCCAGTCGAGATCTCCGCGCGCGCGCGTACACAGACACAGACACACACACACACACACACACACACAGGGGGATGGCGTCGGGGTAGTGGGTTGATTATTTATAGATGGCCAGTAATAAGACAAACTGTTAGGTCGGCGAATGATGACTTTAATGGTGATGTAGTCATCTCCCTGGGTGTCGTGTCCAGCATATTTGTATGCAGGCCGTGGTGTCTTCCATAGTTACTCCTTCTGCATGATAACGACAGAAAACGGGTGCATGTGTGGGTTGTTCCGAGATTTTTGAGGAAGATAGTTGCGGCCAAGGCTTGGGCCATGAAGTTCGAAAGTCAGGAGCTGGTCGTGCGGAAAGTAAACCTTCTTGGAACCAGAAGGATTTTTATTGTGGGGCGATAATTGCCCCGCTGTGCTACAGCGCCTGTTGCGGGCTGTGTCAGATGGGGAGGATTGTTAGACATTGAGGTTGATAATGGTACTAATGTTGTTACTCTTCATTTTTTTCTCTCCCTCTTTTTTTCCTTTTATCTGGCGTAGATTGACTTCTTGGGCTGCTGAGGGATATGCCTGGTTCTCCCTGGAAGAATTTGCCAGATAGTTTTGGCCTTTTCCCCCAGCTATGTTTGCGTTAAGTCCGTTCATTTTTTTTTCCACATTCATTAGGTTTTCATGCAAAGATAAACGACAGTTTACATTATGTTCCCTGGTCCTTGAAACAGACGTGCCATTGCGTAGGTGTACAGTTTGTGAGTAAATACAGTATGTATGTTCGCGAACGTTCCATGAAATACTCATATGAAATCAGGCACTGATGTGGAATTAGTAATTAGAGCCCCATCTCGCCTCCCAAATTCGTCTTGCATACTGATGCATTTGTTCTCCTCCCACAAGGAAGAAGTGGTGATAATACCTTGGAATTTTGATTACTTTTTTCAGTGATACAAACTGAAAATTGCTCTCTCTCTCTCTCTCTCTCTCTCTCTCTCTCTCTCTCCTCTCTCTCTCTCTTTGCATGCAAAGATTTCTAAGAATTGCTCAGGAGATGATTCGTTTAAGATTGAAAAAACTCAATTTTTTATATGTTGTTACGTTTCCTTAATTAGACTCTTCTAAACCTACTTTTCGGGACAGTTCTCCTCCTTGGTAGTAGTAAGTAGTAGCGGTGTTACTTCTGTAGCTGTATTTTTCTCTAATCAAGTTTTTTTTTCCCGGTTAGTAATTTTTTCATCAATACTTACAGGAGATAATTGCACAGAAATAGCTTCATACTTTCTAATAAACATGATTTAACCTCTACGGTTTTGCCATACCCAGTTGTACTGAATTACTTTTATCCAAGTCGTAAAGTTATATAACTGAAAGACTCGATTTCTGTACTATTTTGTGCTAGTGTGCATAGTTCAAGTACCTTCAGTTTTATGATGATTTTTATGGAAGTTTTAAAATTCACACCAATAGCTTTTAATGATAGAGGAAAACATCTGATTATGATTTTTGTAATAAATGGATAAATCAATAAGTGTGGTTATTGTTAATGGCAATGATGTTTCCTTGGGAGATTTCCTTGTGGTGCTTCATTTAATTTTTTGCTCTGTCTGACTCTAACCTCCTTTTGTAGAGGGGGAAGAAAGAGTGATCCATATCGTCGTTGTCCCTCAGATTTGTTTGAGAAAACACAAGGCACTGAATTGCTGGATTTGCTCTTGAATGGTCTCCTCACAAACTAACTTATCCACGGCGTTGTCCTGCCTGACCTGGTGTGACCCAACAGGCGATCAACGGATGGTCTTTTGCTATTGACCAATCGGTGTCAGTAACCTAGATATGGTGATGCTAGTCATTCTACCCATAAATCAATCGATATGCCGTTATCGAACAACAATTATATCCGATGTCTTTTTTTATATCTACCCCTCCAATGTATATTTGTCACTGCTGAGTCTGATTCTGTTTTCTCTTTCTCCCATGCCTTGCAAATTTTGCATACTTTTCATCCACCCTTCCTCCGTCTCACCGAGTTGACGAAACCACCTCAAAACACTTCCTATTTATTCTTCCATCACACCATCCTTAAACATATTTAGCAGCCATGAGGACATAATACATTTGATGTTTGAGATCCACTTTTACCCACAGGTTAAGTCACTATCCCATTACCGAGCATATCTGTCATGATGATAATTCACAATTGCTCTGTAATATTAACTTTTATACCATAAATCCTCTGGTCGCTCCACATTGTTTCTGTATTAAATCTTTCATGATCCATCCTTAGATCCGGCGTATGGCACATGCATTTTACTCTTTTCACTTTCAAACTTTGACATAATCTTTCTTTTAAAAAACTTAATTCAAAACACCTTATTTATCGAAACCCACTTTTTTTTTCAATTCGAAAGCTGACTGTATATCCTCCAAGGTATAATTATAAGTTTCGCCTCTGTGTTGTTATCTTGTTATCATTTCTTTATCCATGCCTGCATTACATGCCCTGGCTATTTATCACTTATTCACTCTACCCTACACGTTCTCTTACTCTACCACACATTTTTGTTTTGTTTTGCAATCCTTTCAAATTGAAGAGCTTCTCCATTCCTCAGTAGTCATTTATGCAAATATTCTAGATTTTCCCCACCCTCCTCCACGCTTTGCCTCCTTCGTGTGATTTGCATTCAGCAACCTATCATAATAATCCATCAACATAACTGCATTCTCCTGAGACAACATGTTTACAATTGCAACTTTATCCATTCCTTCCACTCGTCTCTTTATTTTTAACCCATTAGTTATTTACATATCCATTTCATCACCTCAATTGCATTCATGTTGACATTTCGAATCTCCTTTCAAACAGAGAACTATCCAATCATTACATCCTTCAACATACCCCTCCATCCTCTCTATCCTCCTCTGTAATAACATATACAACAGACTCACTTCCTAACCTTTTTATCTTGACTAAATATGCTTTTGAATGCTCTGAAGCCACCCAAATAACAATCAAGTCCCAGTTAGAGCACATTTTTGCAAGACCTTCCCATTTCTCAGTCAATCCAGGCGCCGTCAAAATCCACCTACTTTCCTCTTCATTAAACCAAGTCAGGCTTGGATCCTAAATCATCAAAAACCTCATATTAACTATCTCTTGTTTCTTTGCACAGACCAAATCTTTAATCTTGCGGTTTTGTATGATACCCGGGAATAGCGGTTTTGTATGATACCCGGGAATAAATCAGTAACATTTATCTTGGCGAGTGTGGTGGGAAAAATATTAAATCTGCTGGGCAGAATACTTATGTAACAATTAAAAACAAAAGATATTCAACAAAACAAAGGATGTTGAACCAGACGCTTTTAAATGTACATGAATGTATAAATCATAGTAGAAAATGTGTAAAAGGGTTGTTCAAAGAGAGGATGTTATGGTGCTAAACGAAATCAAAGTGAAATGACATTGTGAACATGACGGGGCGAGCAGATTGGTTGGATTTGGGGGGGGGGGGGGGGGGGGGGGGGGGGTGGGGGGGGGGGGGGGGGGGGGGGGGGGGGGGGGGGGGGGGGGGGGGCTGAGATTTGCAGAGCAAGGAAAAGGATCGGTCATGTAGTGTCGTCAAAAAGATTGATATGTATGGTAGAATACACTTAAAAAATGTCAAAGATCTTTCGCTTATCATTTTCCTCTGCATATGGTACTGTCAAAAAGTATTGTTTTATTTCTCTTCATATGTTGAATTTTATCCTTTTTCGTTTTTTACTTGTTCGTATTGCGAAGATTTTTTAAATAATTTCACTCGTTATGGTATGTATTGTTGCAAATCTACTGCACATTGAAAATGGCCACGTACAGCTTAGAGCATAGGAGAGAGAGAGAGAGAGAGAGAGAGAGAGAGATCGCTGACAGTTTTAGTTGCCAAGAAAAAAGGAAAAGCAAGCGTGGCATTTTACAGTGAGGACATTTTTTTTTCTTTTGCACTTCTGTTTGGTACAAAGGGGAGTTTGTGTGAATACCGCTAAACCTTGACAAAATGAGGAGCTGAGCAAATTCAAGTACAAAAGGAATGCAGTTCTCTCGCGGCCGAAAGGGGCAGCGTGTTGATTAGCCCTGCAGCGCCATAAAATAAGAGAAGAAAGACGTTAGATAGATATTTCAGTGTCCCTCTATTTGTTCGTTTCCTTACTATAAATTCTCTAGTTCGTTTTTTAAAAGAAAATTATTTATTTATTTTATGAACGACCATAGATAATCCCAGCTGGTCACTTATTCAATAGATAACGTTATGAAACTCGTGCTTTTATCACTTCCTAACTTTGATATTACCATTTAAGAAATAGTCTTGATGGTTCCAAGGTGTGAGAGTATTGGTTGAGATAATGATTTTTACTTGTGTTGTGCGAGACGATGTGTAGCCATTCAATCCTTTTGGTCCTTGAAGAAAAGCTAAAAATTAAGATATTTTTAGTGTTACAGTGTTCTGCTTCGGGACGCCAGTTTTTAATATCAAATCGACTAGTCACCCATTTTTAAGCTTTTAAGTAAATCTTAATACCTTGTAATTATGGCATTGAAAATTTATGCTTTCAACCCAAAAACATGAAGCGGCATTTTGTGTCAATGTTTGTATATCTTTCTCACCTTGGCGATGAAGTTTGTTTTTGTTTCATTTCAAGCTGATAAATCCGGTGTCAGGGTGCCTTCTTTGGGTGTTTACTCTTTCTTCCTGTGTACTCGAGTCTTTGTTTCTTGGTGATTGCTTAAAACTAGTGATCGATCTCCCGAATCTTGTTTATTTCATATTTTGGATATCACTGGTATGTTGACAAACTTGTCAACTCCTTTGTCATATTCAGAACTTTTCCCTTGCCAGGACACTGAGTGACTTCAAGGTCAGCTGGAGTCTTTTGCAAAAGTGATTTCGCAAAGTAGATTTTACTTTTGATAAAGTAGTTTTTTGTGCTAAGGCCAAGTGACGATGACGAAGGCGGGATTTTAATTGAATTGTGTCCTGGACTTTAATAAGATCACGAGGCAAGATACTGTTATACAGAAGCGATATAGTTTTGTTAAAAAGATTTTCAGCCAAGCGTTGCCTTTAATTATCTTAAAACACCACATCGAAGTATGTCGTGGCGTTATGATGTTCTTAGTTTGGAGTTCTTGATTTAAAAGATAAAATGTGACTGCAAAATAAAAATGATCTGGTCGTATACTGGTGGAGGCGGAAGCCAAATCCTCGATCTCTTGCTCCTGACATGACGTTTATTTAACTCAGATGTGAATTAGAATTACAAATGGAGGTGTCCTGGAAATATTTGCAGGACGTGGACCGACTAACATTGGAAATATGACGAGATTTGCATTTCGGTTTTCTTCTTTCATGAACAAAAATATGACTCCCGGATTGTATCCGGTGACCGCCTGAATATATGAACGCAAATGAAGTCGTGGTGGTCTACTTTAAGGTAAAATAAAAATTTTGCGCTCTCTCTCTCTCTCTCTCTCTCTCGAAAATTCAGTTTTGTGCAAAAAAAGTTATGTTGGTGGTTTCTCACTTTCTGAGGAGTCATGTCTTATTATTTCTTCCCATACGTGTTTCCTTTTACCTCGGCTACGTAGTAAATCTGAATGGCAATCCCGCTTGCCTTTCTATTTATTTTATTTTTTTCGCTTTTTCTAACGAAAAGAAGAATAACACGAAAATGAGTGTAATTTTCTTTTAGTAAAGAAATAGTGAGAACTAGTGTTCTGTCTTGAGAGTAATTACTGAATTCACATTAAAATAACCTATAAAATGAGGAATGGACGAGGTTGAATTTTTTCTATGTTCGTAGATTTGGATACAAAAACCATTTTCAAGTTTTAGAATATTTTCGTTGTTGGCAAATGATGCAGGGTTAGTTGGTGATGGTGACAGATGCAGAACATGGTGAAATAGTCTGAAAATATTTGTAAACATAGAGCTGATATTAAATGTTAGCAAGAGTAAGGATGCATGTATGTTTGGGGTGGAGGTGGCAGGAAAGGGAGGGGTGGTACATGGAAGCATTTGTCACTCAACAATTTTCGGCTATGCCAAACTTGTTTGTTCGAAAGTAGGTTGAAATTTCTTCTTTGGAATTTAAAGGAATTTTCCCTTCGGTGACGTTCAAGTCGTTTTTCAAAAATATTCTAATTAGAAGTAAAGAAAGTATAAAATTGGTTTCATATTCGTTTGGTGCACATGAAATCCCATAGCATTGCAGAATTAGCGGCTTTAAATGTTTATTCTCTAGAGTGAACTTAAGGAACTATTTTTTTATCCCTTGATTATTATTTTTATAAAGCGTGGAAAACTTTATTTTAACTTTATTTTGAGGAAAGAAAGGAGGACAAACCAAGTATCTGTGCATCCCCTTTACTCAAGACGAAGTCTGAAATTGCTTGTATCTTGCATACAAGCAATTTTAGAGGTTGCAGCAAGAGCATGCTTTCACCTGTTACTTGAAGAGGAGCAACAAGTGCCTGTTATGTGTGTCTGAACGTCTCCCAAAGATAAAATACACCCAAGACGTCCATCATTTTGTGCTTAACAACAGCTTTCGTGCATACTTGTGGTTTTAGTAATAGGATTCCCCATGCCAAAAAGCATCAACAGATGGCGCAGGTGATTCCCTCCTATGACGTACATTTGTTGTTGGCAGTTCTTGACAGTTGACATTTCAAGCATGACCTCGGCTGCTGGGAGGGCCAAAGAGTCAGATTCTCTCTCTCTCTCTCTCTCTCTCTCTCTCTCTGTGCGATCGATATTTTTTTTTAATTTGTTCTCTTTGCTTCAGATGGCCCGATGTTTGTGATACACACACTCTCTCTCTCTCTCTCTCTCTCTCTCTCTCTCTCTCTCTCTCTCTCTCTCTGTCAAATGACTCGTTTCAGTTGCTTTCATTGCTCTAGTCCTGCTGCGCTTGTGTCCCGCATTTTTTCTTTTTTTTTTCTGTTGACAGTAAGAAACGGTTTTCGTGTTGCTTTGATTTTCAGATCCCTTCTGGTCTTTTGTTTACATTTTGCTTAATGTGTTGCGATCTTACGCGGAGTCGAAATGGTTTACTTTCTCTCTTTTTTTTCGGTCCTCTCTCCCCCACTTTCTCTGTCAGTCTCGTGAATGCAAGAGCAGTCTTCTTACCCTTGACGTTATTTAATCTACTCCTGATTGGAATTTAAAGTGACTGACTCCGATGTTGTGTGGTGCCGTTTTAGTAGGGCACTGAATGAGCTATTTTCTACCTTATATAAAATGTAATCAGTTCCAGTTGGTGCTCAGAATGACTTTTGCTTCTTTCTCTTTTATCTAAATCGATTTAGATATCATTATGAAAAGCCCTTTATAAGTCTGTATGATTGTGAGGATGCAGTAAGTAAATTTGAATCGTCGAGGCTGACTTCCCCTTTCCACAGTGACTCATTTTTTTGAAAATTCCTCTTGCGAATTTGTATGATATACTTTCCCGGTGCATTACAATCTCGCACTTCAACTTGACACTGATCTTTCTACTCGATAAAAGTGCCGGGTTGGGCACTGTGCCCAAATCATGATTGCAGCCTAGGAGGAAACAGAGAGCGGGCGAAAATGTACGTATTTTTACCCGCTACATAATCATTTCTGGTTTCTGAGAGAGGGTGAGCGAAGGTAAAAGATGAAGGAAAGAACATTTTCTCAATCGTATTTTCCTCGCTGACCTGAGTCTGCCCAGTGCCTGTGGAGAGAAATAGCCTGGCGTGTCACAGTCGTTGGCACCGGGCGTGAAGAAGCAGGTCAGCTTTTGTGGGCAACAGCTGGAACAATTGATGGGAACCAATATTTCTCCATTTTTTGTTCTTTTCAAAGCATCTAACGTCTGAGTATAGTTACAAAAGGGAGATTGCCAAAGAGGTGAGGTAAAAAGAGAATGTATAAAATAACTAAGGAGATCTTCATTTACTGCTGACAGTTTTTTTTTTTAATCTCGGTTTAGAGGTCATGATGTCATCAAACTTATTAGCCATACTGAAAATTAAAAGAAAATAAAAACAAAACTTAATGCTGGATTTCCATCCATCCCGAAACACACGTAGAGCAATGAGCAAATAGGCCGTGTTGAAATTGCTTATTGAACTTTACCCTTATCACCTGTCTTAAATTCTTTCGTGCCTTTACCAAACCAGTGAAAGCTCTCTTATTTATTTTTCATTCATTTTCAGTAACAGGAAGTTTATTTTTAAACTCAGATAAAATTGATATGATCAAAATGAGCCATTTCCTATTCAGTAAATGGTTTAACATTCATGCCTTGGGGAAATTGTCCTATTTATAGTCAGCAAAAGTAGTTTGTATCAGTTGCAGTTACACAGTGGTTTATTGGTGCCACGCCAGCAAAGTATTGCGCCTCCGTGGCGTGATCGGTATGGTCTTGACCTGCCACCTTGGTGGCCGCGAGCTCGATTCTCGGGCTTCCATTGAGGTGTGAGAGATATGTATTTCTGGTGATAGAAGTTCACTCTCGACGTGGTTCGGAAGTCACGTAAAGCCGTTGGTCCCGTTGCTGAATAACCGCTGGTTCCATGCAACGTAAAAACACCATACAAACAAAACAAACCAGCAATGTATGAAGGTAGTAATAATTGCCCAATGCCGACAAATAGAAATGACTTCGTTTTACATGAATCGAGAGTAATCGTAGATCGGAAATGTCTGCCGAAGCGGAGCAATTTCTATTTTAAGTAACCCATTCATGGTCGATGTAGGTCAGGGTCGTTTTCTTTCAGCCGCGCAGCCTTCAACCGTAATCGTCTCGGGCGAGAGAGAGAGAGAGAGAGAGAGAGAGAGAGAGAGAGAGAGCGCCATCTTATCACCCACTATATCCTGGAACCTTTGTTATATGATCGATTGTGAACCGTGATCCCTCACCAACAGCTGTTGGTCATAGTGTCAAGCTCTTTCTATGTGATTTCATAAAGAAAAGAATTTGACATTAATAGCATTTTTCTAATAAAAAAAGTTTTCCATTGTGGTTCATCACATTTTTTTTTCTTATGTAGGATATGGATACGTACGAACTGGTAATTATCGCTTGATTTACTTGCGTTCTAAACATCACTTCGTTATTTAATGTGATTAAAAGAAATCTGCATTTATATGGCGTTTTGTACTTCGGTTTCTTGAACTACAATGGTGTAGCAGTCCATTCCTGAGAATGTCTCTTCTCCTCAACAGTTGTATTCTTATCTCCAGCTATTAAGCACGAGACCCAGTAGTTGATAAAGTTGTAGTTATAAACTTTTCAACGGTTTTACGTAATCCTGTTAACAACGAGACTAGCAACCAGACAAATAGACAAACCAAACCACACGTAACAAACGTTTGAAATCTTTGAAAACTTAACGGAAATATGATTCACTCAAAATGAAAATGATGTTGGGGTGCATTATGATTAAGGTTTGCGCACCAGTAATGACATAATCTTGGGGAGAAGTTTACTTAAGACCAAGGTTATGTAGTTGTTAGATTGATCTGTGTTTGTACAAACACGATTAAACGATCCTTAATTAGCCTGTATACCAAGAACAACAAAGTGAAATTGGCTCCAAACATTTATGCAGATGCGAGAATGTGCCTCGCATTAACACTTCATATATTTTACCTGCCACGAATTCGTTCGTAAATGAAAGCATGTTCAACTAGATTCACTTGCGTCTCCTGGTAGATATCTCGATACGATATAAATACTGTAAATAATATATTGTCATCGGTTTGGTTAAAGAAATGCTTTAGTTTCATTGTATGCTCTTAAGTAACGGCAGTTCTTGCTCGAAATGAAATCACGTTAAAAAGACAGTGCGTTTCATTCTTTGTCCGAAAAGCTAGAGCAAATAATTCCCCAATTCGCTACGTTTGTTTGTTTATGTGTATGTTGGTTTAACAGTGGCATTTGCAGCGCGAAGGGACCAGCAGCAGTGATGTTTTAATTGTTGTTTTAGCTTTTAATTTACAAGAGATTGCGTAAATAAGGATTAACAACACTTGTGCTGGGTTTGGTGTTGATCTTAGGATGTGCGAAAAAGAAAACAAATTGCCACTTTTATGTTAGGGATGGACAGATAGATGTACAAACGCGGTGGTGCATACATATAAATATACACATTTGCAGAGAGAGAGAGAGAGAGAGAGAGAGAGAGAGAGAATTTTGTATCCATTTTCTCTATCTTTTATGAATTCACGAGTCATAAGAGGAGGGTGCGCAAGCCGACCAGAACCTGCATCCTGAGGGTTTTATAATGAAAGAAAAGAGGATGGGGGAAAAATGGACAAGTAGAGCAGAGTTGAATTACTAATGGATGCAGCAAAAACCCCTGAACGATAATGGACCACCGAATGAGCATTTTATTGTTCGAACAAGTAAATTGTTACAATTGGCTCTTGTCTTGGGAGAGCATTAAATGGATTCTATTAAGGTTTTATTTGTAGAGATCTCCTGTTGAGGATGAGTGGCCTAAGAACTACTTCAACGTACAGACACACACACGCACACAGCCTGCCTATTTGCTTTGATAAGAATAATAAAGTTGGAGATAAAATCTCTCGCCGAGACATCTCTTCCTACACATCTACCTCCCCCCCACCCCAACAACTTCCCGGCTGCCTACCCCTCACCCCCCTAGTAAGGACTGTGTCATTTAACACCCCCCCCCCATCCTTGACATTGCCTTTACCTCCAATCTGTACAGTAGTATAGCAGTTTGGTCTTAAGGTGTGTGTGTGTGTTTGTGATGCGCATGTGTTCGTGTGTGTGTATATATATATATATATATATACACACACACACACACACACAAATGTATGAAATATATAGATACACACATTTGTATATATATATATATTATATATATAATATATATATATATTATATATATATATAGAGAGAGAGAGAGAGAGAGAGAGAGAGAGAGAGAGAGAGAGAGAGATGTTAAACAAATATATGCTTGCGTGTTTACGTATAATTCAAATGCCTACTGAAAGGCATAATATACCGTGATGTAGTTGAATATCTGACGTGAAATTTCATGCGTACTCAAACTCCTACGCTTGATGGTAAAAGAGGATTCCGCCTCGATGTAATGACTGTGCTTCGTATATTTTTCACCTAAAACCGGTTTGTTGTCAGTAAGTTAAGGATCCTCAAAAAATCATGCATATTAAGAGAAGACATAACGTCCTTCGGGTTTGTTGGTAGAAATAAATATTAAATAAATCTGAGTTACTTATTTGAATACCCGAGTGTGTCGGATCTAATTTTTTGTTCAAAGTAGAAGTTGTCAATGAGATAGTTCCAAGTGAGACCAATCCTAAATTTTCATCGATGTTAATGTAGTGAAAGGTAACTAAACGAATGTTTTCAATGTTTTCACCCACCGGCATCGGTTGCAGTTCACCCGTTTCTTGAGATGTCTTGCGAACACACACACACACACACACACACACACACAGGGTGAATACGTCACTTCCATTTCAACTCTCTCTTGGTGAACATTAGTTCTGATGGCATGCGTACCTAAATATGGACTTGCTTATTAACTTGTGTGAAGTATCTTTGTGTCTCCAGGTATTGTGAGTTTACGGCCGATAATGTCAAATAGATTCATTATTCTCATTTCAAGTTAAAAGCGGAGTTGCGGCTGAGAGGATCTGCCAAGTCGTCAGAATTGAACACAACGGAAATAGTTCTCGCTCTCTTTTTTATATATATTTTTGGCCGTGAAATATCATTGTGGATTTCTCAAGATTGCAACTGAAAGGGCAAGTTGTTGCTTTTATTTGTCTGTTTGGGCGTGTCTCTGTGATCGTGATTATGATATATATATATATACATATAATATATATATATATATATATATATATATATTATACATATGTAGAATCTACTGGTCACTTTTTTATCAGATACATATGCAATTGTAATAGCCACAATGCAGTCTTAACTTCTTGATTTCTTTGCTCTTTTCGGATACGCTTGTCACTACAAAGCCTGAATATCCAAGTCCAAAGAAATTTGAAGAAAATTATGATGTATATTAT
Organism: Macrobrachium nipponense; assembly: GCF_015104395.2. Taxonomy (NCBI): domain Eukaryota; kingdom Metazoa; phylum Arthropoda; class Malacostraca; order Decapoda; family Palaemonidae; genus Macrobrachium; species Macrobrachium nipponense. The sequence continues at coordinate 118,417,043 of NC_061100.1, forward strand.
ATAATAGATATATATCTATATAATATATATAGATATATACATATACATATATACATATATATATATATATAAGTTATTATATACATATATATATATATATTAGTATATATATATATAAGATACATATACATTATATAATATTATTATTTCATAGTATATATATATATATATATATATATATATATATATATATATACATACACATAGATATTTATATACATATTTATATATATATATATATATATATATATATATATGAATTATATAATGTGTGTATATATAATACACAGATGTGTTTGTGTGTAGGCGTGTGTGACTAAACCAACGCTCATACTGAATATTTTGCACCTTATGTCATATACTAGATAAATGTCATATAGATAAATGTTGGGCTTATATTACATGATTAGGATGATTTAGGATTTTGAAGGCCTATGACTGTCGCTGAACTTTCGCATATTTTTCCCCGGGTAATTTCATTTACAAGGAATATATACTGAAACAAAAGAAATGTAAAAGAAATAGACGACACAATATCGACGCTCTCTCTCTCTCTCTCTCTCTCTCTCTCTCTCTCTCTCTCTCTCTCTCTCTCTCTCTCTCTCTGAGAATAAGAGCCTTCATATTATATGTCAACACTAATGAAAAAATATAATATCCGAACCCCGAACCTGTTGTCATTAATGGTCATAATTATGTACGATTTCACTTTCATCTTGTGTAGTACTGTGCATTAATATTATAATTAGAACTGTTCCCTGATCGACAGTGCTAATTTACTTAAACTGAATGTACCGTGTGCATTATTGACATTTCTTTATTATTGGCCTTCTCGGAATTTGAGTACTAGTCAAGATTTAACCGGTTTTAGTAATTACTTAGGATTACTGTGGATTTAAATCAGCCTTCTTTAATGACGGACTCTAACCAACTGATCCATCGGTAAACTCAGCATTTGTGAGAATCCTTGTGAAGAACATCCCTTTCAGTTCTTGACTTGGCCTTCCTTAGCGCAATGATGCTTTGCTGGAATTTAAGGGATAGAGATGGTATTATTATTATTATTATTATTATTATTATTATTATTATTATTATTATTATTATTATTATTATTAAATCCCTTAAGAATTAAAATTAGGTCAAGTAGGTGGTCTCGCTAATTTTGTGCGATTTCATGCGTGTGCAGGAAAAGCGACAGCCACCTTTCACGGCTGTCGATGCTTTTGATAACATCTTTCTAGGTGCCAATTTGAAGGCCGTCAGTTTTCGGCTTTTGTTGAGCACACGCCAACGCTCTCTCTCTCTCTCTCTCTCTCTCTCTCTCTCTCTCTCTCTCTCTCTCTCTCTCTCTCTCTCTCTGCTTACTTGTAGAGTCATTAGAAAGGTTACTGTAAACCTGTACACCAAGAATGTTTTCAGGTAATTGTGTAAATATAGGTTTGGGCAGTACAAATATAACTATAGGCATTTGATAGCTACAAAATATTCGTATATTACTGACTAATTGCAAGCGCTGCTTTGTTGTGTAAGAGTAGTAATTGAACGTTGTTGCATTCCTTTTTTTTTTTGTGGGTGGGTGGGTAGAGGAGAGAGGCGGAGAGAAATCTCTTCCATTAAGTTTATAACAGTTGATATAAATAGTAGAAAACTCTCTTTGCTTTTTAATGTGTATCCTTGGAAGACACTTCTTTTTTATATTACTTTTTATTTATTCTTTCTGCTTTGAGATTGAGAGTTGAATATTCGCATACTCACACCTGTCCTTATTTTATTTAGTTTTACAGTACTGTAATGATATGTTCACTTTTCAAGAGTTCGTTACGTGGGTATGACTAAACATTTCGGTACGTTTATGTAATGCTATGTGTCTTGATTTGGAAAGTCTGCTGTTGTGTTTAATGGTAAAGATTATAATTTGTTCACCAACTGATAACTGCATTCCTTATAAATTTTAGTGTTTTCAAACATATATTTAGGGAGAACTTTCAAGTCTCTTTACATTATCTTATGGCGTTTTTCGACAATGACAGGTTTTAGAAACATTTTAAATGATAATTTATTATGAGCTGATGTCTGTTGGTGTATGTATCTTGGCACCGGCTATATCTGCCCTGTCACTTGTGTCTGCTTTACTTCATAAAATGAAGACATGCGCCGCAAACCTCCGCCAAGACTGGGAAATTTACCCCTAAGAAGATGGTTTCTCAGGAGTTGCATTTTTATTGACAAGCAACAAGATGAAATGGCACTACACTGAAACGCAGTTTGCAGACAGCGTCATGTCTTTTATCTCAAAGAATGCAAGCAATCAAGCAAACAAACAAACCGAGACGAAAACATAACCTCCTTAACGAAGGTAATGAGCAGATGTTATCTTTAATGTATAAGTAAATAAAGGCGGTGCTGTTATGCATTGGCATGCAGTCTTTTGAATGGCTCTTTGGGTGAATATCGAAAACTTTTACTTCTCTATTTTTATCTAGCTTCGTGCATCTTAGGAATGTCAGTAATTGATTTTTCTGCTGAGAGAGAGAGAGAGAGAGAGAGAGAGAGAGAGAGAGAGAGAGAGAGAGAGAGAGAGAGTGTGTCTTTCATTCTTTAAGATGAATATTTTTCAAATGAAGGAAAATGTTCTTGGTAACCACAAAGCTTCATCGTTCCAGAAATTGAAGGAAGAGGGTTGAAGGTGAGAGTGACAGTTTTAGAAGAGGAAAAAGAATAATAGAACGTTTGTTGAGGAAGACCTACAAGCATGCTACATATCAATACGTTATTATACATATGTATTTTTAACGCACGCACACACACACACACACACACACATATAAATATATATATATATATATATGTATATGTATATAATTCTTATATATGTGTGTTTATATATAATTTATATATAAGTGTGTATGTATATATATGTGACGGTACTTACTTTCTTTGCACAGATCTAAGGTAACGTGTGCCGTGGAGGCTGTACTTTGGGGAATTAGGTAAAGGGGTTCTGTTAGGATGAGAAATTAATTGATATGTTTCTTTGCATTAAGTTTATTCTTCGTTAGGGGTTCTTACACATGTTTTCCACCTTCTGAGTTTATGGGCTCTTGGACTGATAAAAACTAATTGCACTTGTTGCAATTACGAGTCTATAGGCACGAGGGAAATTTACTGAGTATTGATTGTCACTTTCACTGTCTTTGATTAATTCGCACACCACACTTTTGCACCTGTTCTTCTTCTGGGGATTCTTCTGTCTTTCTCTGTTTCACGGCCATGCCACTGCAGTTCTCCCCTCAGGCTCCCCGGTTGTTCTCTCTCTTGGCTTCTCTGTTCCCCTTTTTTTTCTCTGCTCCCCTTTTCTCTTGCTCTCTCTCTGTCGCGCTTTTTGTTCAGTTGAAATCTCCTTAGCCCCGCCTTTGGATTTTTGGATTTTGAACTGGGTGTGGCATTTTCTGAAAAGACTTCTTGTGCCTTAGTGGCTGCAAACATTATACAAGACCGCCTTCCTGTCAGGTCTTCTACAGTAATTCGTAGGCTTTGAATTTGTATACGCCTCCTTCTTCATGTCCTGGCTTCTTAGGGGCGTGTCCCTTGGTAACCTCATAGGTCATTCGTTGATACCCCTTTTGGGCTGTCTTATGACCAACACTCATGGCTTTTGATTCGTCGATACTAGAGGCCTACCTTTGGGATGGTGGAGCTTTTAAGAATTTGGTTACTTCCCTCTTTACTAACAACGGGTCATAGAATTCCTTTTTAAACGTATGCCAGATGGCTCTCTCTGATCCTGTTCACGAAAGGAACGCCGATTAGTCATAGGGCTCTAATGAGAGTAGTTTCCAATTTCTCGAAGATGCTGGGCGATATCGCTGGTCACTAATCGCTGGTACGGACAGAGGCTTTTTTGGGGAAGATGAAAACCAGATGTCTAATGGCTAAAAGCCTAATGTTTGAGTAACAAAATCCCTTCGCGTAAGAAAAATCATTATCATATTCCCTTTTTCTCCTTTCTTCCTTATTATCCGTTTCGAGCCTTTTCTTAAGTATATTAAGTTATTGTCTTTGGAATACGACACTGTGCCACCACTATTACAGTCTCGGCCCGCTACCTCGCTGACTCCGACAGCGTTATCTAAGCTGAAGCAAATATTATACCTACAAGAGGACTCCTAACTTATGCTTCTTGGAAATCATATTGAAACTTTAACTCAAAAACATCCTAGGTGAATGTAAACATGAGCAAATCCTTGATTAAGTAACGTTAAGGGCAACAATCAAATTGAATGTAAACATGAGTAAATTCTTGAGTAAGTAACATTCAGAGAAACATAAAAACTGAATATGAATATGAACAAGTACTTGATTAAGTAATATTAAAAGAATCATCAAAGTGAATTCAAATATGAGTAAATCACATTAAGAAACGTGAAACTGAATGCAAACAAAACTAAATCACCAAAAAAACAAGAAAAACTGAAAGTTTAACATACATAAGCCCTTAAGTCACATAAGTTATATAAATGCATGGTAGAAGCAAAAAATAATGGTAACTATCCAAGTTTACAGTATATGATTGGTTCAGTCCTCAGTCCTATTCTATCTAGGTGGATATCGTCTTTCTTTTATGGAAAAATAAATTTCGTTCTTCGTTGACGACACTTGATGGCTTCTTGTTTGCTGCGACCTGACTACTGGAGACAAGTCCTTGGAGAAAATATCCTTGTGTATTTGTATGCAATAACAAGTGTGTCCTTGACTGAGATTGTGTATTGTGTTTATGCAAAATTTCATTGGACATTCTTACTGTAATTTTCTGAGTAACCTAGTACATTAAACAATATAACTTCACTGCTTGATACTAAAACAAATTTGGCAACTCGGTTAAAGGAACCGGTTAGTGGTTAATACTTGTAGGTTTCTTCTACTGTGACAACAATTAGTTAGTTTTCACCAATCCATATATTGTTAGTAAGTTTTCAACAACTACTATCTTGTTAATGAGTCTTCATCGATTAATATCTTATTAGTAAGTTATCATCAATCAAACTTCTTAAATGGATTTGAACAAAGTAAGTATATTAATTACCCCTTCAAAATCATAATCATTTCTGAAACGAATTCTCTTATCTTAAAATCTCTTAATGTCTATCTTAACCCTTCTTATTTATTCTTTTACTTCGAAGAATGTTCTTATGGAACGGTTAACTTAATATACGTCTTGAAATTCTTATACTGCGCTTTGAACCGTTTCTTACATACCCAAATATTTCCCTTCAAGTCAAAATTAATTTGAAGTTAGTGCACATAACTCAAAATTTTGCTACAAACCGACTAATTAAAGTAAGAATTGTAACAATAAAAGATTATTCCTAAGTCGACCGATGAAGGTAAACTTAGCAATAACGAAATCAAATAAATACATGGGAATAATTGGATGAATTAATGGGTTTGTTCTTCTGTTTCACTGAAAAGTGACTCTTCTATTTCTTAGGTTATATCTAGTTCCTTCTTCTGGCAATGTCTTCTGACGTCCTCTGTCATTTCGGATTCTCAACTTCTTTGGTTCTCTTGACCTTGTCCTTGTTTATCCAAAATTCTTCTTCTAATGATTCAGCGTATGTGGAAGGCATTTGGTTATTCATTTTCTTAACCTTTATCTTAGTTTCTTGTACGTCTACGACCTTGTATGGTCCTGTGAATTTTGTGGCTAACTTATAATTAATACCACTTCTTACTTCCTTCTTAATATAGACTTCATCCCCTTTCTTGTAGTCAACAGGCCTTAATCCTTCTTGATGCTTCTCTATCATATTCTGCTGGGGGCTTCTTCTAGATTCTTGTGCAATTGCTTGTGGATTACTTTAATTTTAAGTTTCCGATTCTTATCTCATGATATCTTCAGAGTAATTAGGCTGTAACTGGCTGATTCAGCCATGCATAAGTAATCTGGGTTCATATCCCATCAAAGCTTTTATGGGAGTTGCACGAATACTCGTATGATGCCTTGCATTTAATGACAATTGGACTAAAGGTAAATTGACGTCCCAGTCAGGATCCTGTCCTACTGTGTGACGTAATAGTCTAAAACCCTTCCTGTTATTCCTTTCTACTAAGCCAATTACTAGCTGCGTGATACGGCTGTATCGCTATCCTTTTTTCTACCTTAAAGGCGTTACAAATTTCTTGAACTACGAGTTGTTGAACTCGGTCCCATTATCAGAAATAATGAGCTGTGGGGCAGAATACCTGCAAAATATCTATCGAAGAGAGCGATTGCACAATCCTTGGCACTTTTTACTAGTTAGTGGTACCAACTCTGTATATCTCGTGAGCGCGTCGATACATACTAGTATATTCTTATTCCCTTTTACTCGTGGTATGAAGATTAGTTGATAAGATCAATAGATACTCTTCGTTTCGAAAGGAGGTCTGTGGATAGGATAGTTTCCCTAGTGGTACTTCCTTGTCTGTTCTTCCCTTGTAGCTGTTGCATGGTATTGCAGCTCTTCACATAATTACTAACATCCTTGTGGAATTCCTTCCAATGGAAAGTTCTTTGAATAATCTAATTGTCTCATCCCTTCCAATGGGTGAGCTCTCATGTCATCGTCGTGCATTAGCTCAATGACCTTGTTTCTTAGACTCTTAGGTACTAACCTTTGTGCTGTACACCAGAAATGAAATGACCAAATGGATCATATTCGTGACACATCCAAATTAATACGCCATCTATGTCCCGTTTAATGCATCTGTGGGACATCCAACCTTCCTACCTAGTTCGGTTAATTCTTGTTGCTGTGTTTTCTTTCGTTTCTAACGTATTTAAAACAGTTTTCCGTTATATCTTCATCTCTTTCTTGTTCCCTTATGAAATTTTGCCGGGAAAGCTCCTCTGTATAATGCATGGTGAGTACATTTACGTCATTGCACATTGTTTCATTCTTTTCTTCTTCTTGACTTATCATATTTATATATCACCTTGTGACACATATCTTGATAATGCATCTGCTACCTTATTCGTCTTCCTAGGGACATATCTCACCTCTATATCATAATCTTTGGGCTGTCATGAACCAACGGGCTCTTCGTCCAGAAAATTAGGGTTCTTTAGCATTTCTACTGCGGCTGAATGATCCGTGAACACGTTTATCTTGTGTACCAAAAAATATTATATCCTGAAATGCTTTCAAAGCGTCTATTATAGTAGCTAGAGGACCTACGAGGTCTGTTACTGAGTAAGTTCCACTTCTGAAGGGCTTGTTTAATTTGCCTACCTGTAATAAGGCTATTAGCATTATACTTTTATTATCTTGTTCTTTGCATTAAAACATGGTCCCTTATACCAATGTGGCTTGCGTCCGTGGCTAAAAAGAATTCTTTGCCAAAGTCTGGGAAGCTAAGCACTGGGGGATGTGTTAATCTTTCTTTCAATTCATCAAAAGCTTCTTGCTGCTTGTCTGTCCATATAAATGATACGTGTTCCTTTAAAAGTTCAGTTAGTGGTGCGGATATGACTGCAAAGTTCCCTATGAACTTGCGGTAAAAACCTGCTAAACCTAAGAATGACTTTACGTCCTTCTTGCACTGAGGTGTAGGATATTCCTTGATTGACTTTATCTTTAAGTCGTTTACTTCTACGCCCTTTTCACTTAGTGTATGACCAAGGTAGTCTATTTTCCTTTTAAGGAAGTTACATTTCTTCAGTTTAAGCTTCAGGTTGGCTTTTCTTAATCTCTTTAGGACTTCTCTGACTAAGTCTATATGTTCCTCTATAGTGTCTGTTGCTATTACCAAATCATCTATGTACAGTGTACGTCTTGCTAGTAATCGCCTAAAATTTTATCCATTAATCTTACAAAAGTTACCGGGCTTGACTTTAGACCAAAGGCATTCTTAACATACTGGGTATCTGCCGTTACTAGTGGAAAAAGCAGTCAAAGGTTTACTTTCTTCGTCTAGAGGGATTTGCAAGAATCCCTGCAATAAATCTATTGTGGTGAAGTACTTCTTGGACCCTATAGTGGCGATAAGATCTCGCATTGACGGCGTTGAATAAGGATCATTTTCAGTAATTTGGTTCAATTTTCTGAAATCCACAACTATTCTATAAGTTTTGTCCCTTTTAGGAACTAGCAAAAGTGGAAAAGACCATGGGGATTTAGATGGTTCTATTATTCCTTGCCTATTCATTCTTTGTACTTCTCTTTCAATGATCTCCTTCTGGGAATGTGCTACTCTGTAGGCTGGTATGTAAATTGGCTTTGTGTTTGATGGAATGTCTATCTTGTGCGTTATTTCGCGTGTATTTCCCAAGGTGTCGCCGTCTAGAGCGACTATATCCTTATATTCGCACAATAAGTCTATGAATTCTTCTCTAACATGGTTTTCCTTAATGTCCTTTAAATGAGATCCTATCTTAGCTCTTCTCAGTTTTATGTCCTGAGCATAATTTTCATTTCCTTTACGGATCGCGGCTACCGTTTCCCTTTCTACAACTCGGATAGGTATTGAGTATACTTCTGCTAGGCCTATCTCTGTACCTGGTGTTAATTTAACCTTTCCTCCTCTGTTATTGGTAATCTGTAAAGCTATTTTGCTCTGTCTAACTTCATGTAAACTAGAAGAATAATGTATTCCGTTTACTTGCGACTTTTCAGTAAGCGTGAGAATTTCCTTCCCTTCGAAAATTGGATTTACCGTACATTCTACCCAAGTACTTTCTCCTGGTTTAAGTCTTAATTCCCTCTCTAACTTTAAATAAGTGCATTGATTTGATTCTAAGAGGTTAATGATCTGTTGTGAACTCGTGATGCATTCTGGGTATCTTCCCTCTGTCTTATCCTTCTTTAAAATACCTTTCAGTGTGGGATTCTCTGTAGTCTGGGTTCTTTTAATTAACTTGCATATTGGTATTCTAGAAATCTCACGACCGTTGTTAATCACTAGTTGTTCCCTAGGGGCATCAATGCTTATCCCTTGTCTAGCCATAGTTGGATAACCTATCAACAAATGAGCAAAAGCTAATTGTATATCTCTGGCTACCAGAACATTTTCTCTTAGAGCAATTCTTCCTAGCCTAAATGGAAAATCTAACTGTCCAATTACGTGGATATCATTACCCTGGACGTCTGTGATTCTACAATCTACTGCTGTGTTCAAACTTAAGTGAGAAAAATACAATCGATACACCTTTTCTGACATTATATTCTTAGGACTACCTGTATCAAAGAATGTAATAATAGGTTTCTCTAGACCGACATGTGCAGGAAATAATGGTCTATAATTATATTCATTCCCTACATCAACTTTGCTAACCTGTGTAGCTGGGCTTAGCCTTGACATTCCGGACGTTCTCTCTGTTATAGAGGAAGATTCATTGTACCAGTAAGCAGAAAATTTCCCATTGCGTCGTCTGACATTGACTGGACTGGTTGATAACCTATACTTGCTGTTTGATTAGCATATCTATTTGGGACGGAATCCCAATTTCCTCTAACTGGGGGAGATTGACTATTGTTTCTATTTCTGCCTCTCGACTGAGATCTACCTCTAGGAGCTGAAACAAATTTATTTCTGCATTCTCGAGCACTATGTCCTGTTCTCTTATGGAAAGGACAGAAGGCTATCCCTCGGCAGTCACTGGCATAATGTCCTCTCTTCTGACAGTTATAACACGTGACTGTCGAAAATCCTCCTTGAGAAGATTTACCTGGCATCTTATTCTGATTTCTAGATGGGGTCCTAGATCTATTTGGACCTCTTTCTTTTTGACCTATAGCGACTAAAGGTCTGTATATTGGATTTCCTTCAGGACTTTTACCTAAGATTTTTGTTTCCTCCTCTTCAATCTCTGCTACATCATCGGATGTTTCCCACTTACGAGTCATCCTTGCAATAACTTCCGTTGGCAGGCTTCCAATCATTATTGCTAGTCTAAATATTTTTTTAACATGACTCATTAGCATTTTTTGCTTGCCTCCTTCTACCTCTATCCAACCTGTGGATTCCATGAAGTTACCCCATTCGTTCATATTGTTATACAACTGAGAGCTAAACTCTTGATAACGTCTTTCGTCTAACTTAAATTGACGCACTATCCTTGCCAAGCTAGTGACTGGATCTCTTTCACCAACTGTGGAATAAACCTTCCTAAAATACCGTTTCAATTCTTCCCAATTCTTAAGATCTCGGTAAGTCTCGGAGTGGAACGTATCGTTCTAAGTCTCCTCCGGCTTCCAAATCAAGATAACTCTTGGCTTCAATAAGCTTTTCTCTATCTGTCCCCGTTATGCTATCTAGGCGTGTCTCCACCTGCTCTATCCAGTTCTCTAAGTTACAAGCTAACTGGCCATCCACCTTTCTTCGCAAAATTTAGCTATGTGATTAATCACATGTCCCTTATGTTGTTTTGTTTTTTCCCAGTACTGCTGCGCTCGAACTCGCGGACTGTGTACCTTCCGGCATGGTTAATTTCCTTGTTTGACTTCTCGTGAGCACAGGCGTTCTTACGTTCTGATAAGGAGTCGGTCTCCCTTTGACCATCGACTCGTTAGTGGAAATTTTCTTAAGTACTGAGTATCATTAAAAGTATCAAAGTTATGACAGTAATATCCCAAAAAGAAAATGATAATAACAATGAATTGTTTTTACTCAAGTATTCGATCACCAAAAAAATAAAAGAATTTTCCCCAGAAATATTCTCAAAGTCTTACGTTACCGGTAAGCGATTCTTAAACAACAACAAAAACCCTCTTAACAGTACTGGTAAAACGATACTGAACTGACCGTAAAGTGTACGCTAACGAGAGACCTCCCGTGAATTACCCTTGTTAAAACAAAATAAAAACAAGTAAACATTCATTCGACGTAACGAATAAGAGTAAAAAGCAAATACTAAAACAAAAAAAATCAAAGTATAAGAAATCACAAAAAACAACTAAAATCACAAAAAATAACATAAAATGACACAATCAAAATTCAAATTAAAATTTAAAGTTATTGGTTAGTAAATACAAATGTTCGGGAAAAGGCCTTAGTAGCTGATTAGTTATAATTAGTAAAATAAAGAAATATCGTAGTTTCGTTGCCAAAATAAAAGTTCAGTGTGAAAATCTTTTAATCTTGAAATACCAGAAATTGTCTAACTGAAATGTTAATCGCGTAATTTACTTTTAATAGAGTTTAATGTTATGTAAGTGTGCGGACATTTATTTTGGACTTATCTTCTTTCGTCGTCTTCGACATCCGGGTTTACGTCTGACAGCTTGCGTTCGCCTACCAGCGCGTTGAATGATGTGTTGGTTCCCCCTCTCTCTCTCTTTTCTTCTCTTTGGGAAAGGGGACCTCTCTCTCTCTTCTTCTCAGAGCAGGATTGCGTTGACTGATGCGTTTTCGGGATTGTATTTTCTTTCCTCTTGATATTTTTCTTCATGCTTTCGACATCTTGTTCTTCTAGTGGAACGACTGTTCTTGTTCTTCGGAGTGGAGTTTTTCTTCGTGGAGTGTGGGTGGCTTTTTTTTTGGAGCGCTTTTATTGTTACGACTCGCTAACTGTCTTTGTATTTGGGGAAGCACTGGTAACTGTCTTAGGGGAGAACTTTCTTTTTCGAGTGGCGTGAATGGATTGAAATCTCTTATGCCGACACTAAACTTTTGATTCCGTTTCGCAGCCGCTGTCTTTAACTGTCATTCGCGTCGCAGATCGCCATTTCTTTGCTGTGTCTTTTGTCTCTTCCTATCCTTACCGCTCGACAACAATTAATCTTGTCACTATATCAATCTTTATCTCATCGTATCCCGTCGCTCTGCCACCAATTAATTCTGTGACGGTACTTACTTTCTTTGCACAGATCTAAGGTAACGTGTGCCGTGGAGGCTGTACTTTGGGGAATTAGGTAAAGGGGTTCTGTTAGGATGAGAAATTAATTGATATGTTTCTTTGCATTAAGTTTATTCTTCGTTAGGGGTTCTTACACATGTTTTCCACCTTCTGAGTTACTGGGCTCTTGGACTGATAAAACTTAATTGGCACTTGTTGCAATTACGAGTCTATAGGCACGAGGGAAATTTACTGAGTATTGATTGTCACTTTCACTGTCTTTGATTAATTCGCACACCACACTTTTGCACCTGTTCTTCTTCTGGGGATTCTTCTGTCTTTCTCTGTTTCACGGCCATGCCACTGCAGTTCTCCCCTCAGGCTCCCCGGTTGTTCTCTCTCTTGGCTTCTCTGTTCCCCTTTTTTCTCTGCTCCCTTTTTCTCTTGCTCTCTCTCTGTCTCGCCTTTTTGTTCAGTTGAAATCTCCTTAGCCCCGCCTTTGGATTTTTGGATTTTGACTGGGTGTGGCATTTTCTGAAAGACTTCTTGTGCCTTAGTGGCTGCAAACATTATACAAGACCGCCTTCCTGTCAGGTCTTCTACAGTAATTCGTAGGCTTTGAATTTGTATACGCCTCCTTCTTCATGTCCTGGCTTCTTAGGGGCGTGTCCCTTGGTAACCTCATAGGTCATTCGTTGATACCCCTTTTGGGCTGTCTTATGACCAACACTCATGGCTTTTGATTCGTCGATACTAGAGGCCTACCTTTGGGAGGGTGGAGCTTTTAAGAATTTGGTACTTCCCTCTTTCTAACAACGGGTCATAGAATTCCTTTTTAACGTATGCCAGATGGCTCTCTCTGACCTGTTCACGAAAGGAACGCCGATTAGTCATAGGCGCTAATGAGAGTAGTTTCCAATTTCTCGAAGATGCCTGGGCGATATCGCTGGTCACTAATCGCTGGTACGGACAGAGGCTTTTTGGGGAAGATGAAAACCAGATGTCTAATGGCTAAAAGCCTAATGTTTTGAGTAACAAAATCCCTTCGCTAAGAAAAATCATTATCATATTCCCTTTTTCTCCTTTCTTCCTTATTATCCGTTTCGTGCCTTTTTCTTAAGTATTATTAAGTTATTGTCTTTTGGAATAACGACACTGTGCCACACTATTATATATAATATATATATCTATATATATCATATATATATATATATATATATATATATATATATATATATATATATATATATATGTAATTCATGTCATAGTGTATAATTAATATAATTGATTTTTTCAAGTATTTGAAAAACAAGACTTGTGTACACAGAATATATGCATTGCAAATCACAGACTTGTAAATTTTTTTTTTTCTTTTGGAGGACTAGGAACATGTACTTTCATAACTCATCTCTCTCTTTATATTCACTGAATAGAAATTTTTAATACTATTTACATCCAGTAATAGAAATTTTTAGCACTTTATATTCTATAATAGAAATTTTTAATGCCCTTTGACGTGGACGGACTTATTTTAAGTCTAAACGCTTGAATGAAGTCTATCATGAACAAGAAGGATACATTGTTTTACCCTTAAATATTTACCAGTTTTAGTTTTATCTCTATAGCACACAACAACTTGTTTGCTTTGTTATTCTGGTCGTATTTTTTATTGCTTATTAATTTTGGTCAAAACTATTCAGTTAAATGAAAATAATTAGTTTGTTTACCTTGTATCTTTCAATCATTCCAATCATTAGGCGTATTTTGTTTGTTGTAAAATAACTCTGTGCTATTTTTTCGTTGCGGTAAACGTTTATATATTGTAGAAGTTGATATTAGTTACTTGAAGGGGCCTTTATCGTCATTTGGTATGGGGTAATTTGTAAGAAAAAATATACTGCTCGGGTTGAATCAAACCTACTAATTCTTGGCAGTAGTTGCGCTCGGAGAAGGCTTCATCGGTAATCACTTGTGAAATAAGGTTTTGAATTCGTGTCTTCAAATTCTTAGCACACTTTTGTCTTATTAAATGTTTTACGCGAAGATTGGATGTAATGGAAGTTTAGCCCTCTTAATTTATCGTCGTAGCAAATTAGGAATAATAGGTAAGACAAACAGTTGTGTTTCGAGTTGCTACTTAATGAACATAATCACAGAAGATCCCAACCTAATGAAGACTACAATAATTGCCTCATCAGGTCTTCCGTTGACACTTGGAATGTGTATTACATGCAACTTGATCAAGTAAAAAGCTTTAGTGTGGCGGAAATGTGCTCTTAACACTGTGCAATTCTTGCAGATTGTAAGACAATTTGTTCTTATTTAGATTAGGTAAGGAAGGGTAAGTTGTTAAGACAGGTAAAGTCTGAAGTTGACTCCCAGGAGAGCGAAGTAGGTTGAATTGAACTGAATTTAGAATTTAAGCCAAAGGCCAAGCACTGGGACCTACGAGGTCATTTAGCCCTGAAACGAAAATTGACAGTTAAAGGTTTGAAAGGTGTAATAGGAGGAAAGCGTCGCAGTTGCACTATGAATCAATTGTTAGGAGAGGGTGGACAGTAAGATGGGAGAAAGAAAACCTGAAAGGAGGTTGCAATAAAAGGAACGGAAGGGGCTGCAGCCAGGGGCCGAAGCACGCTGCAAAGAACCTTAAGTAATGCCTACAGTGCACCGCATGAGGTGCACTGAAGGCACTGCATTACGGGGGCGCAAAGCAGGGGACACTGATAGTGGCATTCATAAATAGTCGTGTTGGTGATACGGTATGTGACTTTGACAGAAAACCGGTGAAAGGAACAGATAAATATTTAAGACAAGTACGGCATTGGGAAGATATAGTTTATTGATACGGAGATAGAAAAGCGGTGCATTAGATAGGCGGGTATGATGTGGCAGAGAATCAGTGTTTGGTTGTCTGAAATCAGATGGAAGGCAATTAGTGTTTTAACTTAGGAGTGTACACGAGTCGCCCGACTAAGGTTGTTGGCGCGGTGGTAGATTTTCAAAGATCTGCGGCTTTGCTAATCCAACAAAGATTTCAGTGGACTAGTTCTCTGGACAGTGCAAACTTGACCGTTCTCTGATCGCACTCCTACTGCAGGCAAAACCACAGCAACGATCGCTGGTCCGTATTTGAAAGTATTTCTATCTTAAAGGCCTTATTATTGTTCTTGCATTTTGGAAGGTTTTATCTGTGTGTCTGAAAATCTGTGAATTCTTATTAGTTAGTTTTTCTGAAGAGATCTGCACGAATCTGAATTGTTTCGGAAAAATCCGGACTCGCAGAGCCCTACCAGGAGTCCACATTTGAATTTAATGCCGAGATTGTATCCGTTTCCATGTGGACGGTGGGAAAACATCTTTTATGTATACAGATGGTTATCGTGATTAAACTGTTACTTCCAACCTTTTACTTGTTCTCATATTTTCTCGGATGGCTTTTCTCTTTTCTGTAACGATATACTACGTTGAATATGCAAAATGCAAATTTCCATGAAATATCGCAGTAGGAAGTAAATCCAAGCTGGAACAAAGTGGATTATCTTTTCCTGAATGCTTTGCATTGTGCCAGAGATTTAATGAATAACATTAGCTTCTTCCAGTGTACTTGTATAATGAGTGTGAAACTGCCGTTTTAAATCGGGTGTTGCTCTCGGGTTTGCATTAGTCACTTCGTTGAGCACTGAGTTAAACATTACCTTTAATCTTTTGTTTGGCATACTTCTGTTTCGTCGTCCGAACATTTATCTGTCCAACTTTTGATATTAATAATAGTTAATTTGTTCTGCATCATATTCTGCCATATAGGAATTGCCCCATGAAAGAGAAGTGCTTAATGGAAGGTTGTAGAACTTTCGGCGGAAGGAAATGCCACTTGAGTTGCATATAGGCCTCTTTCCTCTAAGGCAGCGGCAGTTACAATTTTTACACCTTTAGGAAGCCAGATAATAAAATTACAGCTTTCTTGCTGCTTTGCGTTAAATCGGAGTTGCCAGAAAGAAAGGGGCGTACTATTTGCATACCACCAGCATCTTATCATGACAAAAACTGAGAGAAAATACGAATTACTGAATATGTAGTTTTTATTGTGTGAAGCTGGTTTGAGACGGACCCTGTGAATATCGAATTTCATTTTAGGAGAGAAAGCAGCTAGGTTCTATAGCTTTTCCAGAGACAAAAGAAACGGGACAGGGTCGACAAGGTTTTAAAGGACAGAGAGTGATAAGGTTTCCGAGTCATGCACGGTAGGAGAGGGGAGCATCGCCTGTATGGTCAGAGATGGGGACGGGTTCGGATATACAAAATTGCTAGTTGAAGGATTGAGAGTGGAAAGGGGAAAATTCGTGGTAGAAAGTCTATGCAGTCAAGAAATGGATAAGACTTTAGAGTGAAAGATAAAATTTCGAAGAGTATGTAAATCAGTGCGTGGCTGGTTTTGGGGAACGATAATGGATTGTAGTGCTGGGCGATTTCTCTGCACAGTGCACAGGTAGCTGGCGAGAAAGACCTAGAGTAACTTGTACGTACTGAGTATTGGCAGGGCTCTGGAAATCGGTTTCGGAAGGGCTTACTGGCATACATATATAGCTTCTAAGCATACCTGTGAAAGAGAAAAGGATGCGGACGTATGGGCGAAGAAGGTAATTGGATTGGAGCAGTTAGAAATTTTTACGACGACAGTGAGGCTTATGTGAGTGACGTATTTGGCGTGAAAGTGTGTCTGAATTAATGATGGTGTGTCTGTGATTGATATTTTTTTGGACAAAAATCATATGAAAGTGTAGGAAATCTGTGGATTAAGTTATGGTATGAGAAAATGATCGTAACTGAAGTTTTAGCTGGCCGATGTGTGCTAATAATACTGAATATGACAAATTGCAGAGACTGGTACAAGGATTTGGAAAATAAGCTTTATAAAGGAAGTTTAAATTGCTTATTAGAGGAGAAAGTTGAGAGCAAAAGTTAGCATAACCGGAATTAGGTATGAGGGTTGGTAAAAGCGAGGGCAACCTCCTACACTTACAAATAAATATAGACGATAGTGGTGAGTTAAGAGAAGAGCTTAGTCACAAAGTAGGTGAAGCAAGGAAGATAGTGGGATCTCTGTAAAAAGGTAAAACTTAAGCAAAGGCTGTTGAAATAACCTTTATTTATGGTTTACTATGAAATAAGAAGGGGAATAGTTCATTATTTGAATATAAGGTTCTGCAAAAGGACTGGCACAACAGAAAAACTTAAGTATATCTTAGTTTTACCAGACCACTGAGCTGATTAACAGCTCTCCTAGGGCTGGCCCGAAGGATTAGATATTTTTACGTGGCTAGGAACCAATTGGTCACCTAGCAACGGGACCTACAGTTTATTATGGGATCTGAACCACACTATATCGAGAAATGAATTCCTATTACCAGAAATAAATTCCTCTGATTCCGCGTTGGCCGAGCCGGGAATCGAACTTCGGACCACCAGATTGGCAGCCGAGCGCGAAAACCACTCGTCCAGCGAGGAACTTTGGCACAATAGAGAAGATGCTATGTTTGGTAGACGGCTGATCACATGAAAGAGGTTGATGAAGTGACTGTAGTTGAGAAGTCTTTTTGGAGGGGAGGGAAACCGAGGAGGTGTTGCCTCGATAGATTGGAGGAATTATTGGAACGGACAGGGGATGCTGTCCTAGTTTACGCAAGACGAGAGGGGCAGTGATTGTAGTGGAATAAAATATTGCTGCTTCATCATCTGCTTAACTCTGTGAAGCAGTTGTTGATTTATGTCATTTGCTCCGAGTTTATAATTATTTCAGCAGTTAAGGGATGACCATGATAAAAATTATTTCTGGGAGCCACCCCTTTGGCCGCAGCATAATATTAAAAAGACTGTGACTCACCAATATGTTTCATTTGTATATGTGAAATGGAAAATTAACATCATACAAAATTGTAACCGGGAAAGGTTGCCGCGTTAGCTACTCTTATTCTATTGCAAACAAAAATCTACAAGTCAGAAACGTGTGCATATTAGATAAAGTGCATCTCTCTTCGTGTGTGTCTTCAAATCAAGTAACGTGCCCCTATTGTTGGCTTAACTGTACCTCACACATTTTCACGGTAGTGCACTAAGTTAACCTCTCGTCATTGTGTGAAGTTCCGATGGAATTCAGAGGGCATCCGGAGAGAGAAAAGCTTTTAGCACTCAGGTGAGCCTCCTGCCACTGCTACGAATGCGACGGGGGGCCACTTCTTACAAGGAGACTTGCAGCATTGAAAGGCTCTCCACGGTTTCCTCGGTGTGCACACGCTAATGTATCAATGAATAAAGGCTTTTATTCGAGTCTTCTCTGTGTGCTTATTTGTTAACAGATTTTGAAGAACACTCAACGTTTTAACTCGCTTGTGTGTTCAGCATGAGTGCTTTTCTTGCGTTAAAATGTAAGGTGAAACGTTGGAGTGTTGGTATTCTCTCTCTCTCTCTCTCTCTCTCTCTCTCTCTATTATATATTTATATTATATCTATATATATATATATAGATATAGTATATATACACACACATATATATATATATATATATATATATATATATATAGCATATATACTATACATACCACACTTCTTTCCTCCGTTACTGTGGTTTTTAGCGTGATCTTGGGATGAGGTTGCCCACCCCATAACCTTTCCAACCATGATTGCGACCGCCACTGTCATCGGGCTACCGAAAGCATTTCCCGAGATGTAACCAAGTACCACAATCTTTCCCTGAAAAAATCGGGACGCCATATCTTAAAAAACTAACCGTATAATTTTCTTGAAAATAATCTCATTATGTTTCCCATACCTAACCCAACCTAACTTAGGGACATGACAAAAAACCGGGGCTGGTGGAATACTAGCAGACAAAAAACCGGGGCTGGTGGAATACTAGCAGACAAAAAATTGGGGCTGGTGGAATACTAGCAGACAAAAAATTGGGGCTGGTGGAATACTAGCAGACAAAAATTGGGGCTGGTGGAATACTAGCAGACAAAAATTGGGGCTGGTGGAATACTAGCAGACAAAAAAATTGGGGTCTGGTGGAATACTAGCAGACAAAAAATTGGGTGGTGGAATACTAGCAGACAAAAATTGGGGCTGGTGGAATACTAGCAGACAAAAAACCGGGGCTGGTGTAATACTAGCAGACAAAAAACCGGGGCTGGTGTAATACTAGCAGACAAAAAATCGGGGTTGGTGTAATACTAGCAGACAAAAAACCGGTGCTGGTGTAATACTAGCAGACAAAAAATTGGGGCTGGTGGAATACTAGCAGACAAAAAACCGGCGCTGGTGTAATACTAGCAGACACCCCAGGAATTTGCCCACCAGAATTCTAATTGCTGAGAACTGGAGAATTAATATGCACTCACACATTCTGTACTGTATACATATATAAATACACACATATATGTATGTATAATATATACAAATATATACTCTATATGCGTTAACCTAGCCATGTGGCGCTCTCCACCCTCTCTGCAACCCACCACTAACTTCAAGGTGCATTATTCATTGCTTAGGGGAGCACAGATTCATTGGACTCTAGGGAGAAAAAAAAACACTTAAATCGTCTCATCCTCCTCCATTTCCTCTAGAGTTACAGTAAATAACTGTCACATCCACGTTCTAACTTTACCTCCTGATCATACCAGAACAAGAGTCTGATCCTCCTATTTATCTAAGCTAACTTATGTAATCCATTTCTTTGTCTCATCTCTTCATTTCTCACCCCTCAGGCTTTCACGCTCCACCTATGCTATTTGAAAAAGTCATGATAACCTACATTTCCCGTAATTCGCATTTAGCATCAACTTCACATCTGTAAAAGTGAGGTCGTCAACAATCCCCGTATATATCCTAAATTATGTATTACCCTCTTTTCATATTGAAGAAATCTAGGATTATACCTTTAGACCTTTACTATCTTCTCGGATCATCAGAGGAGTAAATCATTTAGTATATGAAAAGAGGCATGACATTTGGTTTTCTAAATTCACTGTCATTGTCCCGAGAGTTAGGTGAAGGACAAGTAAACCAGTCCTTTCTTCTTCTTCTTCTTCTTCTTCTTCTTCCTTTGCCATCGCTGCACTCGCGACTGTAAATCGGTACCAGCACCTGCGGGGGTTAAGAGATTGGACTTATGGATAGTAGTAATCTTACGCTTTAAACGTGCTCAAGAACCGCGAGGTTGTACCCTTGTGGCCAACCCCACCCTCAAAAAAGATTTGATTTGATTTACGAAATTTAGGATGTCAAGCTTTGGGCCATTCAGCACTTAAGGCACTAAAAAAGAGAAAGTTGGAATGGTTAGGCAACGAAATAAAAGATACAAAAATTATAGGAGAGAATGTACTAAGGTCTGCACAGAAGGAACTGGGAGAAAACTCCATTGGTGCACCAAGAAGAAATTTTGAAAGGGGGTGGATAGTAAGAATGGTGAAAGGAAGTAAAAAGAAGTTAGTTATATATATATATACACATATATATATATCATTCGAGCTACAAATGTCCTTTAATATCTAATTCGCTCTACCTCGGAATTGATATATTTTCATATATGTACCGAAGGGGAATTTTTAGTTGATAATAATTTCGTCCCCCTCATGGGATCGAACCACCCTCCAGTGGACGGGAACGAAATCCGGACGGCCTAGTGACGTTATCAAGTCGGCCAACAGAGAGGCTATAAGTTTATATTGATTCTGGCCTTACAAATTCACCGTCGAACTCGGTGTTTTCGTAATTAGAATCGAATCGATATGAAACCCATTCTACCATGTTAGCCAATTCGAACATTTGACCAACGTAGCCTTGTAATGAATAATTATCACATCGCCGTGATTCATATAGATCATTCGAGCTACAAATGTCCTTTAATATCTAATTCGCTCTACCTCGGAATTGATATATTATCATATATGTACCGAAGGGGAATTTTTAGTTCGATGGTGAATATGTAAGGCCAGAATCGCTATATACTTATAGCCTCTCTGTTGGCCGACTTGATAACATCACTAGGCCGTCCTGATTTCGTTCCCGTCCATTAAAGGTGGTTCGATCCCATGAGGGGACGAAATTATTATCAACTAAAAATTCCCCTTCTGTACATATATGAAGATATATCAATTCCGAGGTAGAGCGAATTAGATATTGAAGGACATTTGTAGCTCGAATGATCTATGTGAATCACTGTGATGTGATAATTAATTTATACATAGATTATATAAAAAATTATATATATAATATATATAGAAAATATATATACATAATTATAATATAATATTATATAATATTATATATTATTGTGTTATAAATATCTATATATAAATTAGGTATACTAATATATATATATATACTACATATGTATATACTAATATACCTATATATATATATAAATATATAATATATATATAAGTATAGTTACGTAAAAATTAGTAAAAACAATATAATCTATAAAAATATAATATAATACTAGTATATTTTATATATATAATCATATATAATTATATATAGTAATATACTATATATACTACATATATATACTATAATAATATAATATATATATATATTATATACTTTAATTATATATGAATATATATAATTATATATATTAGTATTATAATAATGTATAACATACTATACTATATATATAGATATATATATATATATAATATATCATATATATATATATATATATATATATATATATATATATATATATATATGTCATTCGAGCTACAAATGTCCTTTAATATCTAATTCGCTCTACCTCGGAATTGATATATTTTCATATATGTACCGAGGGGGAATTTTTTAGTTGATAATAATTTCGTACCCCCATGGGATCGAACCACCGTCCAGTTGGACGGGGAACGAAATCAGGATCGGACAGTGACGCTACCGAATCTGCTATCAGATAGCAGATTCGGTAGCGTCACTGTCCGATCCTGATTTCGATCGGTGGTTCGATCCCATGCGGGTACGAAATTATTATCAACTAAAAAAATTCACCCCTCGGTACATATATGAAAATATATCAATTCCAAGGTAGAGCGAATTAGATATTAAAGGACATTTGTAGCTCGAATGATTTATATGAATCACGGTGATGTGATAAGTATTTATATATATATGTATATATATATATATATATATATATATATAATTATATATTACATATATATTGTATATATATATATATATATATATATATATATATATATATATATATATATATATATATTGTTAATGGATTAAGCAATTTCAACTAAACTTGGTATACATACTACCTAGCATCAGGGAATGAACACTGTGCCTAAGACATCACCAGCACCAAAGGGGGAATCCAGAGTTTTTGAGGTTGCTGAGAAGAATTGTGACTTTCACGTTGCTCTTGAGCCCAAG
Source organism: Macrobrachium nipponense (assembly GCF_015104395.2). Taxonomy (NCBI): domain Eukaryota; kingdom Metazoa; phylum Arthropoda; class Malacostraca; order Decapoda; family Palaemonidae; genus Macrobrachium; species Macrobrachium nipponense. Next base: position 118,439,292 of record NC_061100.1, read on the forward strand.
TTAGCCTTAACCCCTTCAGCACTGGGACGTACACGTGTACGTCTTTTACGGTACAGTAATAAAAGACCGGGACGTACGAGTGTACGTCTTTCATCCCTCCTCGAAAAGCAAAGCGTTTTCTTCAGCTTGGATGGTTTCCAGACACAGTATTGTGTACGAGAGAGGCGCTGAAGCTCCACCCACAATTCATTCTAACCAATGAGCGTCCGATGGACGTCGTGACGTCATTTTCATATGGGATATAAGGAGGGGTACTGGCCAATATATGCCAGTGCGCCTCAGGCTATTATCTGGGAAGGATGATGATGATTTTGTCCGTAAAACCATTGTAGATTTGAAATTCTAAACCGTTTCCCTTTTGATTGCAGTTATTTTATGTTCTTTTTTTTCAGTATCATGTCAGATGATCGTGTTTCAGAGTCAGGGTCTGAGTACCTGTCAAATCTATCAGATGATGATTATAGTGATAATTTCTTAGAGGTTGACAGTGACAAAGAGTGTTTCGAAGACATTGAACCTCTTGTCGATGAAGGCTGGCGGTTCATAACTGATCCATCTTGTGACTTGCGCCCAGACCCAGCCCCCCCTGATTCACAGAGGGTGGTAATAGGATTCCTGCTTACACACCAGATTTCACCTGCTTACGTGATGCATTTTTTTTTCCTTTTTTGTGGTGATGTAATTGACAAATTGTGTGAATGGATGAATGCTCAGGCAGAGTAGTACTTTCATTCAACAGGAAAGTGTAAGGTGAAAGGACTTCTATGGAGGCCTGTTACTCGTGATGAGATGTGTTTTTTATAGCTTGCTGATGATAATGGGGGTGAATAAACTGTCCCATATGTATATACGTATTGGTCACGAGATGCTGTTGCTTTTATTATTATTATTATTATTATTATTATTATTATTATTATCATTGTTTTATTATTATTACCAGTGCCGTAAACATTCATTGATGTATACGCTGTTTCTGTATGAAACCTAGGAATAACTGTTTCAGTAAGAAAACTAGTACTGCTATTACCACTACTACTATTTTACTACTACTTTACTACTTTTTCTGCTACTTTATTTCTATTACTTTACTACTGTTTCTACTACTTTATAACAGTTCTTACTTCTGCAATTACTTTTTCCACTAAATATTCCTATTTTTTCCGATATTCTTACTATATTTTTTGTAATTTTTTGACAATGGGGTAAAAAATATTCATTGATATCCGTACACACAATGTTTTCACATAAGAATGTAAAGGAAAAATATGAATAACATAAAATTTAGAAGGAGCCAGTAATGATTGATACTCGCAGTTGACAGGGGATCTCATGCGGCATGCAAGCATTAGCAGCAATGCAGCATGCAGCAGGCCGGTGGCGAAGGGGTTAATAGGAAGGGTGTTTGAGCAGGGGTGGGATGAGATGACATGTAACAGTAGCTGAAAACAATAGATATCAATGTCTAATCCATAGTTTTTGAGGTCGCTAAGATGAATAGTGACACTCCCAATGCCCTTCAAGTCCAAGTTCAGCCGTGATAGAAAGGCGGGGTAAGAAGGGAGTGGGAAGGGGTGACGTATAAAAATAACTGAAAACAACAGATATCAGTGTCTAATCCATAGTTTTCAAGGTTGCCGAGATGAATAGTTACACTCCTGAAGCCCTTTATGTTCAAGTTCAGCTGCAATAGGAAGGGGGGTTGAGAAACAACTATCTTAACAGGAATGAGAAAGAGAGATTTAGTTTACCAGTTATGACCAGTGATAAAAATATATATTTATGTATATGTATATATATTATATATATATATATATATATATATATATATATATATATATATTATAGAGTATGTGATTTTGTGTGCGCACGAGCGGTCTCGTGTGTTTTAAATATTTATACAGTTTTATTTTATTAAAAATTTAATCGAACAAAGTTTTCTTCTGCTTAAATGAGACGAAAGAAAATCAATGACGCATTACTTGGCATTCATATGAAAAATTTTCCTGCCCGATTTCATATCGAACTCGTTGTGATTTGCCAACAACATCGTATTAACGTTTCTTTGTTGGAGGTCCTCTTGGATGTACCAGTTGGATAAAGGGCCATTTTATGAGTGTCAAAAGAGAAAGAGAGAGAGAGAGGATTGTTTTCTATTGATTTTCAGCCTTTGTTTTTCATAGGTTTTACCTATTTTTACTGCATTTGGTATTCGGAGAGAGAGAGAGAGAGAGAGCACCATGACTCCACTAACAGGTGATCCAGGTGCTTAGAGAGAGAGAGAGAGAGAGAAAGGCTGTAGCATAAGTGATGGTAAAGCAACGTACGACATATGACAGACGGGTGAATGTTGCCTCTCTCTCTCTCTCTCTCTCTCTCTCTCTCTCTCTCTCTCTCTCTCTCGCCGGAGAACAAACTTCAATATATTGGACGCTAGCCGCTGAAAAAGAAAATAAAAGAGGAAATGACTGTGTGTTTATCCAGTGTGTTAGGATTGGGTCGTCTGCGTGGGACGGGGACTTTTGGTTGTTGGAAAGACCGGGGGTCTCGGATAACAGGTACCAGGGAGCCTGCCTGGTTTGTCAGTTTGTAAGTGGCTCCGTTGGTAAAATAGGGTATGAATGGATGTAAATTTGGGTGGGTCTACCTTTGGGTCAAGCGATTGCTTTTGATTAGAATTTATTGAAAGGGTATTATTGGTTTTTGTTTACTTCTGAACATTAAGGTTATTTTTTTTTTTTTTTTTTTTTTTTGAGTCGGCTGTCTCTTGGGATTTAGAGGTAATTGTCTCGTTTAGTATTTTATTTATAGAGATTTGCATATTTTCTGATTCTCATATTTATTTGTCAGCTAATAAACTCAATTTTGCTTGAATACCATCAGCTTGACTTCTTCATTCAATATTTTTTTTATCACACGAAAACTAAATTACAAATCCATCCAAGGGAGTTCATTATCATTAACATCATTGCGTGTTTATTTACTGATGTGCAAAAAGCGTGTCTCAGCACTGTCTCCTTGTTTTCACTGGGACTGCGTGGGCGTTCGCTTACGCTAATTGCACACCTCACTGCAACTCTTTTGGTCCTTGGAATAATTCTGATCTCCGCAGCGCATGTCAGTTACGTTTGTAGTCGTTCGTGGAAGTCGAATGTACAGTCCTTGTAGCTGCGCCAGGAACCGATATGAAATAATGGCACAGAAAGACAGACACGCCCACAGACAACATTCGGCCTCGTGTAACCAAGGAAAAGTATGAATAAAGTTTCCCGGCGATTGTGCAACGCTGTATGCATATGCGAGCATGTTTTCTTTGGGCGTGTCTGTCAGTATCCTTTTTCAATAGCTCTGCATGGAGCAACTACAAGGAATTCACATTCGACTTCCACGCACAACTGCAAATGCAAATGGCATGCAATGTGGAGGAGAATATGGTTCGAAGACACAAAACACGGTCTCGCACTGAGGCTGGCAATTAGTGTAAGTGTATATACGCAGGAGCGAACACGCCCACGCAAACATATGAAAATTCCAGCATAAAATACCGTGACACCTACAGAGGAGAAGAGAGAGAGAGAGAGAGAGAGAGAGAGAGAGAGTAAACCTGGAGAAGACTGCTAGGAATACATGAGATCCATCACAGTGAAATGGCTTAGATGTGGCAGGCATTGTTGTAATTTTATATTCTGAAGGGAGGAGATAATGTCAGATTATGCTCTAATTATGTGTGTCTGACTAGTCTGAATAGAGTTAGTTAGTCTCTCTCTCTCTCTCTCTCTCTCTCTCTCTCTCTCTCTCTCACACACACACACACACACACACGTACGTACGTACATACATACACCTTTTGTGCGTCCCTCCTTGATAGCCCGTATGCATGGTTGGGTAAATAGAGTGACAGGGGCACAACAGGTGGCAGGAACAGATAGGTTATTTTCTCGTTCTGTTTTTCTAATAAGGAATCAGACTGTGGCTCAAGGTGCCTCATGTTTCTTCATAATGCACACCATGTGCCTCCACGGCTTTGCTTGCTTGTTTTTGGTGCTGCGTCATTGTTATCGTTTCATGTTTGGATTTGCCTCTGGTGAAAGGGCATGGGTTCTATCCATATGGATATATATATATATATATATATATATATATATATTATATATATATACATATATATATATACATATATATATATATATATATATATATATATATATATATATATAATGTGTGTGTGTGTGTATGAGTTTGTTAGGTTTTTTGGGGGGTGGTCGTTGCTAAGTAACAATATTAATTTCTTTCTGTAACATTATTAGCTAAAGTTATAAGAAATTTAATGTCTGTTGCAATCTACAAACAATTATCTCATTTCTCTCATGTTTGCTACGATCTAATCGTTCTAACGACACCATCGGATTTCTGAGTTGTTATTTTTTTTTATTTTATGATTGATTTCTCTTTTTTCGGTTGTTGTTGTTGTTGTTGGTGTTATATTAGGTTTTATTAAAAGCAGCAGAGATACTTTTGGAGAAAGGGATTTTGTGAATCATTTATTCATCAATATTGATGAAATATTTGGTGGTTAGAAATGATTGGTCATATTTGCCTGTTTTATATACTGTATAGCCGCATTGACCTCTTAGTCTGTATTGCTTATTAATATATTTTAGAATGCTTTCAGCGCTAACATTTGGCTCCTAACCATTATGGGCTCGAATCCATCCAGGGATGGAGATCTCATTCATTTACTTCCTTTCGGAATGGAAGGCTTTCGTTGTGCAGCATATCCAAAAACATCAGGCCGTTTAGATCATTGAAGCACTTAAAGTATTTTCATTAGAGGATGATGTTTTTTTTTTTTTAAGCTTGTGTGAATGCCCAGCTGGCTTTTGGATGAATTGGTCAGGAAAGTGCTTGAAGACCTTGAAACAACGTCACAGGAGATTGAGAAAAATGATGTGCACAAAGATGGCACAAAGGCAGGGTTGGGCTTTATAAAAATAGATAATGCTCAGTATGGATTAAATAATGAGAAATTATAGAGACTTCTGGGTGGAGTTGAATGTGTTAAGTAAAGAAAGCCTTAAATGAACAATAATTCTAGTAATATTATTAGGGCCAATTCTGAAAGGATAGGCTATAAAAGACAAAATGTCATTCTAGTTAAAGTAAACTGGAGGTAGTGAACCTTTGGAGATATTTCCGTATAAATGCTTCTTTATTGTTAAATGACGAGAAGTGATTCACAGTGAATAGGTCAAGTCAAGAGTAGACAAGCGGGAATGTCAAAGAAGGCGACCTGTGTGAAGTAACAGTGAAACCGTACTACTGGGAATCATCATTTGTGAATATATCGAAATGGGTGGTTAAAAAGGATTAAATATTAAAAAACGTGATTGTCTGTTGAAAAAAAGGAAATGTGACCGAAATGTGGCAAAGTAGCTACATCGTGCAGTGAAAGAGCAAAAAATGGTAATATGAAAATAAGGCCATCATTACTCAGGTAGTTTGAGTGGTGTGTATTTTTTTTAAATGGAAATTAATGGCACAACATAAAGAGGCCAGACACGTGCAAATGATGATGTTACGAAAGTTTCATTTATAACTTTTTCATCTCTTCCCCGCAGTAATCAGAGGATAAGGTATCCCATTTCTAGGAAATCGATTTTTCCTGGTAAGCTTTAAAAGAAGTATGAATGCAATGAATAAATTATTCATGTCATCATTGTGGAGTTTCGACTCGCCTGCCAGTCTTTTTCCAGCTACAAAAACGTTTGCCAGTTGCAAAAATATAGGTGTAAAATGATAAGTACATTACATTTAGACAAAAAATTAGACTGAAAACAAGCAATACAGTGTTTGGAAAAAATAATAACAAACAATAAATTCTTTGATTAAAGTGAATACTAAAGAAATTAACTTTTGCCTCAGTTTAAAGTTGGGTTCCGTAGTTGATAAAAATAGACTCCACTATTTCCGCTGTAGGATGTGCTTTCGTGAGGATTTGAAATCTTCGGGAGAGAGAACGGCATTACATTTTCTGTGGCGTTGTACAAGAATTTTTTTCAGACTTAGGTATCCAGCTTTAAATGGAAACAAAAGCGAGAGAGAGAGAGAAAAATAAAGTAAAGGCAAGAGTCTTTTGGAATATGTACCCCTTCGAAGCTAGTGTATTAATAAAGACGGGTGCCAACTTCTTTGTACGCGCAGTCATGAACGGCAATGGTGTCATACATTCAAAAATATCCTCGAACGACGAAGACGCCCTCCAGCATGAGCTAATTGGAGGGCCGAGGGCCGTCTCGAGACTGACTTAAGGATAAAGGAATAATCGGGTTTAGAAGAGGATGCTAGATGAGATATCCAGTGATTCAATTGTGTGGCCGCCGTCGCGAAATCTTGAGTGAGTTGCCCCTAAGGACTCTTCTCAGGATGAAATTGCAGTTATTGTCGGATTCTGCGCTTAGTGTCTGCGCTTAGTATCACCGTCCACAGAGGAATGTATTGAGGACTTAATGTATGTTTTATTTGAGTGTTATTATATGTCTATGTGAACTTTTTACTGTTTTCATAGATATCATCCCATAGGCTTTTATGAATTCACCATCAGGAAAGCTTTTGTAAATATTTATTAAAGTGTTTATTATCTCAAATAATTATTTGGCCGATCTGTATCGTTTACTATTATTACCGTGTGGATGGTTACATTTATGAAGATAGTC